>NW_024344436.1:2080289-2517750 GCF_902729225.1 Pteropus medius | reverse complement strand
TACTTGGTACGCAGTGGCTACTCAATAAACATTGGTCGAATTTTTGATTGTGTGTGTACACACGTATATTTATATGTTCTATCCAATTATATATGCCATTCTATATTTTTTCCTACTTAACAATGCGAGGCACGAGATCTGTCAGACCTCTTTGAAATTCTACTAGACTTACATTTTTCTTTCTCTCTTTATCATAAAAATAATATATTATTTTAATAAAAGAAAGCTCTCTTTGACCATTCTCCCTTTGGACTACTTTTACAGGAAAATGTGGGCATGCCTTTTCCTAAAGCCACCTGAGAAGAGAGCAGAAAAGAAAGCAGAATTTCAAGTGTTTTCCGGCCCTCTCCCTGCCTTCTAACCCCTGAACCTCCGGCCACATTTGCATGAGAGCCAGCCACAGGAGCTTGCTGTGTCATCCACCTGGAACTCTCATGTCTCAAAATCTCAGAGTATCCATTCTCAGAATGTGCGACCTTGGAGACTATCACCCAGAGGAGACTGTCCAAGTATTTTTTTCTCATACTTCTAGTTCTCATTTTACTTAGGCTTTGCCTCCTTGGGGAGCTACAGTTTTAAATAGGTTATAATAAAACCTCAGACTTTTTCCATTTATGAGTAGAGAATTTAGTTGAGAAAAAAAAGCATGCATAAAGAATAAAAAAGATGAAAACTTCTGTGTGTTGAATAAGAATTCAAAGATGGCGCCTTTCAGAGAGTTCAGAATCTAATAGGGGATCATAATATGCATAAACATAGGGCTTGTGGAAAGTGCTCCAGTAAAGATATTTTTCAAGAGTCAAGAGCATGGAGATTCACTCTGCATGGGAGTGTAAGCAGCCTTGAGGATGAGTTTGGGTTTGCTGGGTAGAGAAGAGATGGGGTGGATTCTATCAGACGGAAGATTAGGAGCAAAGGCTCAGACATACAGAAACGCACAGCGCATGTATGGAATAAGTGGATGTGTGTCTAGATCACAGGGTAGGGAAGAGTGACCAGAAATGAGGGCAGGAAAGTTGACTAGAGCCTGATTTTACTGGGCCTGGAAAATGCTTCCTACTCCATCCTTTAGTCAATGAGAAGTTATTCCAGGTCCACAGGCAGAGAATGCCCTCACCGGGTCTGGGTTTTAGAAGGACAACTCTGAAATTGGTGTAGATAATGGATTAGAGAAGGGAGACCTTTCAGACTGTCACTATTTCTGAGGACGGAGGCTGGGACCATGGCAGTGACAGTGGCAGCAGGAGAAGAGAGAAGACTGTGGACTATTTCAGAAGTATTATCGATATGCAAACTCAAGAGCCCCTTACCACATGACTGGCTGGAAGATGCTGTGTTTTAATGTCAATAGGAATAAATGAGAAGTAGAGTTGCTTTCTATATTGCTTTGTTTTATTTGTAGACCTGGGGAGGGTAAAAGTAAATGAAGAGGCCACTGAAGAGAGGGAGAAATTGAGTTTAGTTTTAAAACAAATGGTTTTGTGGAGTTATAAGCTATATGGATGGCGATATCTAGTTGGTTCTTCTGGGCTTAGGTAATAGTTTAAGTCCAAATTATGAGTTTTGGAGTCAGAAAGAAATCCCTGATTGGTACGTTTATGAGATAGAATGGACGAAGTTGCTCAGAGAAAATGTAAGGGTGGGAGGGAGAGAGAGAGAAGTCAAGTTCGGATGTATAGACCCTTTAGTTTTTAAGAATGTGGGCAGGGAGCAGGGTTCAGAGAGTGGGGAAGTTGCACAGCACGGTCAAGAGAGAAAAGGCCACTAGAGGAAATTGTTTCGCAAACTAAAGGAGAAGAATTTCAAGGGCAGGGTGTTCAGTCTTCACAGAGTCGAGTGAGGTGACGCAGCCACAGTAGAGAGTATAGTCCTACTGACCGGAGTGCCATCCAGATAGAAAGCGAAGTAGGGAAAGGTGTGGGCACGTGGGAGATGAGGATGTGTTCAGGAAGAGGGACAGAAGGTCAGAGTGGGGTGAGATCTTTTCTGGACAGAATAAAGGAGGCCATTTCCACACATGACACCATCTGGAATGCAGATTTTCTGACTTGCCCCAAAAGATGCAAGGCAAAAATCAAACAGAGAGAAAACAAACAAATTTAAAATACAACAACAATAACAAAAAAGGAAGTTAAATAAGACAGAACCTAAGCATATAAAACCTCTTCAAGATGGAGTGGCACATGACCTAGTTTTGCAGGCGGGAGACCCAGCGCTCCATCAGGGAAGTAGGCTGCTAGAGTGAGTCAACCGGGCCCAGAAACCAAGAAACCCAGTCTGCCCGGAGTCCCCTTGAGTACGAAAAGTTCCTAGAGAATCTATTCATGGCTTCCAATTTCCCCTCATCAGATTGCACATTTATTTGCCTAAGAGCAATTCCACACTAAACATAACTCAGCCCAGAAAAATGCCCCTCTGCGCTTTCTTTTCATAGCTGAATTTCAGCTTGCCTTAAGTAACGCCACTCGATATACACAAAGAAGTGAAATGCGAGCTCATAACTGCATCAGAGGGAGCCTCCCCACACCCTCTCACCAACCCCTAACCACACTTGAGGGAGGAGAAAGGAGGGGCGTGTAATTTGTTCATTTCTTACATTTTATGGAACACTTCACTTTGCTTTCAGCATAATTATTGTTGTACTTTTTGCTGTTTCCCATTTACTGTGTTTAAAAAAACCCTTCACTCCCCCTTGCACATTTTTCTTAATGCATTAAAATTAATAACTCGTAACAGTGACCTAATTTGCTTTGAGTACTGTAACTCAGGGTTTTTCTTTTTCTTTCTTTCTTTTTTTTCTTTCTCTCAGATCCGTAAAACCCTCGAAATGTTACTGTGGTAACAGGAGCAACTTGGTAAGTTCATGAATGAACCCCATTGTGCTCTCCGAAGTCTTGTCTTCCCCCGACCTTTGCAATGTTTGGATCTCCCTGTGCCTGTTGAGTCTTGAGTTACATGCATCAGAACTGGGCTGTTCCCAGTTGCCTCCAAACCCACACATGATGCTCATCACCTCACTACTCAACCATAGAGTTTGGTACAAGTTTTTCCTGACTTTTCCTAGCTCTCCAGAGCTCTGTGGAAGGACTTTCCCTCTTCCGTCCTCAAAGCTTCTCCAAATTTAAAAGCTTTCTCTATTATACATCCACCTTCTTGGTTTACATCTTCTGCCTTCCTTGCCATAACTGTCTGGCCCCTACATTAAGAAAGCCTGCTGAGGACAAGGGGCAGGTCACTGGATTCTCTCCACTCCCAGGCTACACTGGGTAAAGGACACTGTCTTCCTTCACGACATCCTCTTAATCATCTGACTGCATTTGTCTTGCTCCCTTATCCTGTCCCATATCCAGTGCAGTCACTCCCTAAGTACCTTATCTGGTCATGTCACTCCCCTGCTTCAAAACCCTGACGTTCCCCCCGCCCCCTTGCTCTCAGGATTGTGTCCTATATGCTTCACACTGCCTCTTTCCAGATACCTCTCGATGCACAGACTGGGAACCAAACAAGCCCGCTACTCTCCTCTGCACTAAACAACTCAGAATAGCTAGACTGTGCTGGTCATTTCTCTCCAGGCTTTGCACATTTTGTCTCATCTGCCCAGCTTTCTGCAGCCATCTCCCACCCTCACACATGAAGAGCAGAGACGTTAGCTTCTCTCAGAAAAACTTTGGAAAGCTGAACGTCTTACTTTTGAGCAACCATAGCCAACTGTGTTTATCCCAGTGTAGAACTTAGGTGCACCATCTATGTTTGTCTGATTATATTGGTTGTCTGGTCCCCAGCTCATCAATAAGCTCCTTGAGGGGAGGGCCTGTTTCTTGGGCACTGCTGTATCTCCAGCACCTATCATAGGGCTTGGCACATGGTATGTGCTCAAATCAAGATTCAATGATGAATGGACAGACTGGAATCTATTATCCATCTTCCTTTCCTCCCTCTCTCTTTCCTGCTTTCTCCCTCCTTTCCTATTGATCACTCCACAAGCATTCACTCTTGGTTATGTGAAAGAGAGGGAGATACAAAGAACCTCCTTATCCACCAAGACCCCATGGTGATGTAGGATCCAGGCTTGAGACAATCTTATGATATGGTCCCCTAAGGTTTCTTTTGAATGGTCCCCTAAATAAACCCTCTAGGAAGGCCATGCTAGAGAATAAACTTGTTTTATGTCCAAATCTACTTTCTAGTAGCAAGTATAAGAAAGAGGGTTCTGAGTAGTACTAGTTATTTAAATACATAATTCAAACGCAGAATGGAAACAATCATATGCCTGCATTCTTCCTACAACATCCTAGAAAAGACTGTCACCAGTTTCCAGATGGTAGAACCAGTTTCCAGATGGAAAGGTGCATTCAATCACCTTACAGCAAAGAGAAAAGATGGCGATACACAATGCAGAGAGCTGAGGCACATGGATGCCCTGGGAGTTCCGTGAAGGCATGCTATGTTCTCACCTGGATGAGTGTGAACAAGGCACATGTGTACCAAGGACAGAAGGATTTTATCTCTACAGCTACCTGGAGAAGGAAATTCATCATCACCCTCAGCAGAAAACAAGAAAAGAAGAAAGAAGAATAAGAATGTATCAAGGAGACTTGGTATTGATTTTAAAATCCCATCTGACAACAAAATGATTTGAGCCCATTTCCATTTTGCTGCTGAAGCCTGGTGCTTTCTCTGCCTCTCTCTGACCTCCCAGAGCAGAGTTCATCAAGAATCTCTCTGGCTGCCACTCTAATCCTGATTTTCAATAGCCTCTTGCCTGTTTGTCTAGAATAAGCAAAGACATGTGTATGAGGGGTGCGGTGTGGTTTCCTGGGTCTCTTCTGGGAAGCAGTCAAGTAGGCCGATTTGGGGGGCCTTATTTCAAGACTGATTTAGAATAATACATTTTTAAAGCCCTGCTTAGCCTCATGCAGATATGACCATGGCTATCAACATTCTTGGCCTAATGGAGATTTTTTAGCCCACACTGAAGGGCAAGGCTCAATGTGTTCAACTTAACAAGCATCAGGCTCTTGCCTTGGGCAGTCCCTGCTAAGGCCTACTCCCTGCAGGTTCTTCCCACCAGAAACCGTGCATCTGCTGTGAGTTCCTCCTCTTTGCATGGCCAGAATCCTAAGTAAGGGCAACAGCCTGCATATTTAATTTACTTGTAAGTGAATAGCTTCGGCGTGTTAGAAAAAATTAACTCAACCTACGAATTCGTAATTGCTTGAGAGTTCACCTCCTGGCCACGCTTCTCTTCCTATGGAGTTATTAAAACCCACACAATATGGTCTAATAATTTATTAATAGTCAACATAAATAGATAACAGCTCACACAGCCATAATAGCCATTGCATGTTAAATAATGAGGGATTATTTAAAAGGCATTTTGCTGGAGAGGAAGAGGTATGGTTGTTAAAGTCTGGAATTACTGCTATGATGGCAGATAAGCTCATATACACAAGGTCTTCTTGACTGTTTAGCTGGCTGGCTGCTTTTGTGTCACTATTTTCCCATCATCATTGGAAGGGTTGGGGTACAGCCAGTCCCTGCTTAGCAGAAATGGACATCCAAATCAATGGGAAGGGAACAAGTAATTTCTTCATGAAACAGAGTGAAAAATACTAAAGTAGTTCATTTCTCTGAAAGGGGCTCAATAATAATCCGTCTTCTGTCTTACCATCAAAGTCCCCACCATCAAACTTGGGCACACCTTTCTCATGGTAGCTCCTTCATTCTAGCACCTTGGAACATGAATAAGTGACCCTAATCTCACTGCAGGGACTACATGGTCCCTTCTGCTACTCTGGCCCTATATTGTAAGCCCTGCCTCCTTCATGTCAGCACATTATCTTCCCTGGTGACCTCCTCTATACTATTTTTGAGTGTCTTATAAAATTTCAAATTCAATAACAGATACTTGGCAATCAGATTGTGAAGAAGATGAAAGAAAAACTGTATTTGTAGATATGTAAAAATTCCTAAGGAATATACAAAAAAAAATTACTAGAACTAACATATGGATTCATATGAGATCAATATACAAAAAAAAATTTAGTTTCTATATACTGCAATAATGCAAATATTTCTTATATTCAGAAAACAATTCTATTTACAAAAGCATCAAAAATAATAAAACATCTAGGAATAAATTTAACAATACAAGTGAAAAATTCATTCACTGCCAACCAAAAAACGTTGCCGAAAGAAATTAATGAAATTCTAAATAAATGGAGAGACGTTTCATGTTCATGGATAGGAAGACTCAAAGATGTTAAATGTCAATTCTTTCCAAATTATCTTTAGATATAACACAATTCCTAGCAAAACATCTGCAAAGATTTCATTTTTATTTTTTGCAGAAACTGACAATCTAATCTCGAGATTTATATAAAAATTCAAGAAACTCAGACCAGTTAAAACAATTTTGAGAAAGAACAAAGTTGGAAGATTTACATTTCCCAATTTAAAACATGCTTTAAAGCTACAGGAAACACAGTGTGGTGCTGGCATAAGGTACAGACAAATAGATCATTGGAACAGAATTGAGAGTCTAAAACTAAACCCTTACATTTATGGTCAACTGATTTATTTTAAAAGATGCTAATTCAATAAGAGAGAAGAATAGTCTTTCCAATAATGGGTTCAGGAACAGTTGGATAGTCACATGCAAAAATATGAATTTAGACCCTTGTCTCACACCACACGTACAAATTAACTCAAAATTGATACGGACCTAAATGGAAGAGCTGAAACTATAAAACTTTAAGGAAAAAAACATAATGAAAACCATTGTGACCTTGAGTTAGGCAAAGAGTTTTTTGATACACACCAAAAACATAATTTGTTAAGGAACACATTATGGATTAGGACTTCACCAGAATTTAAAATGTTTAAAAATTTAAAAGACATCATTAAGAAAATAAAAAGGTAAACCACAAAGTGGGAGAAAATTTACAAATCATATACTTGATAAATAACTTGTATCCAAAATATACAAAGAGCTCTTTTAAAATCTCAAAAATAAGAAAGCAAATAACACAAAAAATAGTCAAAAGTCAAGAGAATAAGACAAGTCACAGACTGGGAGAAAATATTTGCAAAAGATATATTTGATAAACAACTGGTATCCAAAATATACAAAGAACTCTTAAAACTCAACAGTGAGGAAATTAACAGTCTAATTAAGAAAATGGGCAAAAGAACAGAACACCACCTAAGAAGATATACGCATGGTGAATAAACATATGAAAAGATGTTCGACAACATATGTCATTAGGGAATTTCAAACTAAAACAGAGAAAACTACCACACTCCACCTATTAAAATGACCAAAATCCAAAACAATAACAACACCAAATGCTGGTAAGGGTGTGGAGCAAGATGAGAATATGAAATGGTACAGCACTTTGGAAGAGAATTTGTTAGTTTCTTAGAGAACTAAACATAGATTTGCTCTTGATATGATCCAGCAATCACATCCTTGGTATTTACCGAAATGAGATGAAAACTTAAGTCTACACAAAAATCTGCACATGGATGTTTATGGAAGCAACTTTATTAATAATTGGCAATTTTTGGAAGCAACCAAGATGTCTCTCAGTAAGAATGTATAAATTAACCATGGTACATCCTGACAGTGAAATATTATTCAATGCTTAAACAAAAAAAGAGCTATGAAGACATTAAAAAAACAAAACGAAACAAAACAAAAAAACAAAGAAGAAACTGAGATCCGTATTACTAAGTGAAAGAAGCCAATATGAAAAGGCAACCTACTTTATGATTAACTATATAATATTCAGGAAAAGGGAAAACTATGGAAACAGTAAAAAGATCAGTGGTTGTCAGGTGTTAGGGGGGAGGCAGGGAGGAATAAGTAGGTAGAAACGAAAATCATTAGGACAGTGACACTATCTGTGTGATCCTGTAATAATGAATACATGTCATTTTACATTTGTCCAACCCCATAGAATGTACAACACCAAAAGTGAACCCTAATGTAAACTATGGACTTTGGGTGATAATGATGAGTAGATGTAGATTCATAGATAGTAACAAATGTACCACAGTGGTAAGAGGTGGAAAACAGCTGGGCAGTTTCTTAAAATGTTAACCATAAATTTATCTTATGACCCAGCAGTTCCGTTCCTAGATATCTACTAAAAAGAAATGAAAATGGAAGTCCACAAAAAAAGACATGTGCATGAATGTTCATAGCAGCATAATTTATAATAAGCAAAAAGTTGAAGGAATTTAAATGTATATCCATACATTAATTGTATATCCATACAATGAAACACTATTTAGCAATAAAACCAACTAACTACTGATACATGCCACAACATGGATGAACGTCAACAACATGCTAAGTGAAAGGAGCCAGATGCAAAAGACCACATATTGTACAATTACATTGATGTGAAATGTCCAGAAGAGGCAAATCAAGAGATAGAAAGTGGCTTAGTAACTTCCTGGAACTGGGGGTGGCTGTGGAGATTGTCTACAAATGGGTATGAGGGATCTTTGTGGGGAGACGGGATTATTCTAAAACTGGATTATAGTGATGGTGCACAATTGTGTAAATTTACTAGAAACCATTCGATTGCACATTTACGGAATTTTATGGTATGTAAATTATACCTCAATAAAGTGGTTAAAAAATAGCAGATACTTATTAAGGATGTTGTGGGGGTACATGCATGGGAGGCCCCACATGAAGGAGACTATGATTAATTTACTGTTATAGGATTACTCTTAATGAGTCTTTCTAATACCTCCTGCTGATACTAAAAATTCACTGCATTTATCTAGGACAGAGCCTCATATTTATATCAAGCAGAAATATTTGAAGCCACTAAGCCCAATTCAAACATGATCTCACCTGCAGGAAGAAACAGGATAACACCCAGTTTGGTCTGAAAGAATATGATCTGTCGGCTAGTGCTGTAATAACCATCGCCTTTCAAATGCCCTCCATTTATCTCAGTGAGGGTTAAAAGGCCTGCACAATACCGTCATCACTTACCAGTTAGTTGTATGGCTTCTCTTTCGTACAAGGGCTAGGGTGAAGATAATAAGTTACTTTTGTAAACCCCTTACACAACACTTTAATATATGCTAGCTCATCTATTCTCATAGCGACCCTATTAGTAGACATGCCAAACGCTGTTAATTAGTTGACTGCCCTGACCCTCATCTTGGTTGTGGTCAGTTAGGTATGAGCCCAGATTTACTGAGTGGGTTTTGGGGAAAGCTTTTGCTTTTCTGACACAAAGAGACAGATCGTCTGTCCCTACCTCTTCCCCTTCTCCATGCCTACAACAAAGATTAAAGGGACAGTAGTCACACTGAGACCATGAAGGGAGGAGCAGGGATGAAAAGGCCTGGGGAACCCCAGAGAGTCACAAAGATGTTGGTCCTGATGCAGGTAAAAGGGCTGGACCATCTAGCTGGATCTCCCAGGAAGGCTAATGAAATGAAACCAATGCGTCCCCACTTGTTTAAACCACCGTGGTTAGTTTTTCTATTCATTTTTTACCAAAACTGCTGCTACCTGGTGAGGTAGAAATTATTAGTTTCACTTCACAGATGTCAAAACTAAGGCTTTGAGAAACTACACAACTTATCCAAGGTCAAACTGCCAGCAAGTGGAAGGGGAGGGACTGGAACACAGCGTGCCGAGTCAAGTCATATAATAGTAATAACAGTGACAACAAAAGCCACCTACCAAGCACCAAGTAGGTGCAAGGCCTCTGATTCTACTAGGCATTTGACTTTTATATTTTCTATAATTCTTATAACTGCAAGTAAGCCATTATTATATTCATGTCATGGATGAGCACAATGAGGTTAAGAAAGGTCAAGTAAATTGATCGAGGTCACATAGTTAGTAAGTGGTAGAGCCAGGATTGTAAACTGGTATGTGTCCTGTCTGCTATGAGGGAAGTTTAAAAGAATAATGCATGCTCCCTAGGAGTCAGTGACCACCTTTCTAAGTCTCCATTGCTTAAGTACATTCTACTATACTGGGAAACAGGTCTGGATGATCTCTAGTAGGACTCTAGCAAAGCTCATAATGCTTAAGTGTGTTGCACTGCTCATACTTTAAACTGTAACATAAAGAAAGGTTGTGGACACAATTGTCTTTTCACTGTTTACAACCACTTTTGTACCACAAAGCTCATTTCTGCCAGGAAACTCACCCAGATGACAGCATTTAGAGGGCATTAAGGGAAATCTCTACAGGAGATGTGCGATTTTGCTTCTTTCTAGAGAAGGGGGTAAAAATTAAAACACTGCTTTTGGGCAGCACCAGGCACAAGGTCAGCAGTATAGGGTCTCCATGAAGCAAGCAAACGGGGTCTCCATGTGGAGGGTGAAGACCAGCCGAAGTGCCTGCCAGGACAAAGGCTTCAATGAGTGATGAAGTTCCTAGCCATACCAGGCACAAGCTGCATTACTGCTATTCTAGGCCAAATATCAGTAGTTTGTAACTTACTTGAATAGTCATGGGGGTCTGTGCAGGTTGCGTTGTTGGCTGGGACTGGGGGAAGGTGGTAAAAGGAGTTCAGATGGATTTAGAGATACTAAATGCTAACTGCTGTCTCTTCGCAGGAAGTAATTCACCCTTCTGAGATGGGCCGTGGCACCTTTCATCTCCACAGCCCCAAATGGGTGGCTCAACCTTTAAGAGCTTAATTAGTTTTTCTTTCTGGTTCCCTGCCTCCCCAACAATGACTGAATAATTGATTCACTTAAACATAGGGCATCCAAAATTGATGCGTTTTCAAGGGATCATGGGATCCTGGGCCAGGGAGAAGACACGCCCTCAGGGCAGTTCAGCAACAGCTTGACTGGGCCACCAGGAGGCTACCTTACTTTCACAGGTTCCAAGGCTAATGGGTCCCCTGCTGGCCATCCAGATTGCTGCCTCCTAGAGATAGGCCCCTCTGACAGGCTGCCAGCATCTCTGATTTGTGAGCTGAGACACACTGGAGAGCTGCACTTGGAAAACTACACTGTGTCTTTGTGAACTGTCTCCCCCTTCCCTCGGACGCTGCTGTGTAGGCCCAAATGTGGCCTCGCTCCTCCCAGATGGTGCTGTTTCCCTATATGTGATTGATTCAGCATTTCTACTTTACTAAACACTGAGATTACAGCAAATCTTATCTCTGTGAAAGTCATGAATCTTCCTGCTATCATCCTGTGTCCTTCAGGGGTGCGTCATCTTCCCCAGGGTCACTCTGATTGAGCCATTGGGTTGTACGAGGGCCTTGGGAAAATCACTGGGAGAAACCAAGTAGAAAGAAAAATCTGGTTATGCTCCTGGGAGTTTCACCTCCTCTGAATTCTCATTACCCTCTTCACTGTCTCCACCTTCAACCTCCTGCCTTTTCAAGCTTGAAGATTTTCTCAGAGTCCACCCCTAGGGATGGACTATTTTAGCTTGTTGAACAGACCATCAAATGCCCACCTCCAGGACAGGAAGCAACTTGGACCATAGGCAGGTCAAAACTTCTGCAAAAAGCCTTCCCTCAAAGAAGTATCAAAGGTGAAAGAAACCAGTATTCTCCCATCAAAAGCATCATAGCTCATTTAACATTAGAGTATTTTTTAAATCCTTTTTTCTAGATTAAAAAAACAATAGTTGTTTCTTTTCCCTTTTATTTCAACAGGGTTTCAGATAATAAAAAGATTTATAATTAAGCCAGTAGACTTACTGTTGCTATGCTGCCTTAGATTATGAAAAAGTATAATTATATGCAATTAAAAAATGAACAGTATTTCTTACCCGAGTGAAGCTTTAAAAGTCATTATGAATCCATTAGCTCAGCAGACCTTACAAATGGCCTTCACTACTCTGGACTTCATTTAAATTTACAACAGTGAGAAGTAACTTTTCTCCATTTCTATGGTGTGCATGTATCTGTGTGTGTGTATGCATGCGTACATACATGTGCATGTTCATCCTCTTCTGCTGCAACAGAGATGGCCACATAATCATTTTGCGCCTAAGGCTATGTTCTTTGTATTGAAATTGCCATGTTCTTCTAATCACGTGTCTTATAATGCTTCACTTTGGAGCCTACCAGCTGGAAAACTGAGAGATGATCTCAGAATTCTAACTCACCCTTGTCCCCACCTCTTTGCTGCTATAAACAGTAATTCAGGCCTTCAGTACCAACAGCACCAGATGAGACCATGACTGTGATGAAGGTCTTTGGACTGTGTTCTGGTCCCTCTGCTCCTCCAGTGACACCAGACTGAATTTCCCAGCAAATTCACTCACGGCTGGATGACCTTGGGGTTGGTTTTTGTTATTATTAGTTGCCTCACTTATTCAGATAATTACATAGCATGATGGAAGCTTTATCTATTGACTACCAGGGATGACACACACAGGAGACTTGATCCAGATAATTCAGACACCATTCATGATTTTATTTCAATTGAGATTTCATGTTTAACAAAAAAGTTGTAATTATTGAAAATTTCATCTGCATTAAAATAATGAATTGTACCCATAAGTCCATTTTCTTTTGTTCCCCAATGTCAGAATCATCCTTAGTGTCATTCATGGCAATGGTCCAGGAGTGATAGTGAAAAAAAAAAAAGGCCTCCCTCCATCAAATAAAACCACAACTCTACACCAGCTTCTTTCATTTAACTGGCCATCACTGTCATTTTCTCTCTCCAGTCTCTACTGTGTTTGCCCAATGACACTGGAGGTTTCAGTAGTGGCTTCATGTCTGGTACATAATCAGGATCACCTAAAAAATACATAGATAAATCATAACCTAGACCTACTGGGAGTAGAGCTTAGGAACCTGACTTTAAGTTATTCTCCAGGTGATTCATAAGCAGCCAACCCAGCATGGTGTGTGAACTGGCATTTACATCACTCCAGCCCAGAGCATGAGCTGGGCACACTTGGGTGGACAGGAGAGAAGTCCTCATTTCTGGTCATTTTCCCACTCTCTCTTCTTCATCCTTTTTTATTCTTCAGGTACAAGCCTCTATGAACAAAGATCCCAGGACCAGAACCAGATACCTCCAACTCTCCATCCCCAAGTGGGCAGGGTGGGTATGACTGCCCCATGTCAGGTGGTGCACCCTGGGAAGATAGTGAGCTTCCCAGGTAGCCATCTCTGTGCAACTACACCTGCCCCAGGGACACAGGCTTTCCCCGGTGGTTGTTTTCCAATTATTAGATGTGTTAGTCCCATCATATACTTAATTTACCATAAGCCATTAACAAGTTACTCAAAAATTTACAAATGCCACAACAGTCCATACAGAAAGATAATGAGACAATGAGTGTGCTAAAGTGTAAAGAAGAAAGGACTTGAATTCAGAAGAACTAGACATTAATATCAGCTTTGTTATTTTACAGTGGTTTAACCTTGCAGAAGTCACTTTACTTTTCCAGGCTTCGGCTTTTTCTCCTGAGTAATTGGAAAGGTCAGTCCAGATGATATCTAGGTTCCCTTCTGGTTCAAGTACCTGTAATATAACACATTCCCAGGGAGTTCTGCACATGTTCTTCCAATGATTCATACTTTTGTACTCTACATCGCTAAGGAATTTTTATAACTGTGATCGAGTTATTAATCTCTTTGAGCTTTAGTTTACTCGATAAAAATGGAATAATAGTATTATCAAGCACATAGTTGAGCAGGGACTAAATGATGCATAAGTCTAAAACCCCTAGTGCCATGCCTGGCACATGGTAGGCACTGAACACATGTTACATGGTGTCATCATCATCATTGTCATCAATGATGACAGTCCTCCATGTTCTAAAGGGCTCAATTCACACTGGCCACTATATGGCCATGTCAAGTTAACAAAGTGACCTCAACAACCTAGTAACAAAGGATCAGGGCATAACCCTAACTCTGGATTCAGAAAACAGGAGCTGACCCATTCTATGAAATCCCAGGTCCCATACCCTCCCCTGTTCTCCCAGCAGGGGAGGATCATTCAAGCACCCTAATAGAGTTGCAGCCAGATGAAGACAATAACCAGCATTCATCCTGGGAGTCCTATAACATGTGCTGAAGGATGGGGTTTTTTTTTTTTTTAATATTATTTCAATGAATGAAGTCCTTCAGTGGAATGCAATCTCAGAGATTTCCCTGACTCTCTCTGTGTGGCCACTCCTTTGGGACTTTCCTTGATCACAAGGAGGCAGCCTCTTCTTCCAGGCTTGCTGCTCTCCACAAAACCTCATCTTCCTTCTCACTCTCTGAGTATCTCAAAGCCAAGTTGTTTATAAACTTTCCTCATCAAGTAGCTCTGTTACATGGGCTCAGCTCATTAACATGCAGGCAGTAAAGTACAACAGGGGCTCTGATTTGTCATATTAAGGAGGCTATATTGCTGTGGAGAGGAACGTTAAAAGATTTTATTTTAAGATACTCCTTCCAGCCCCCACTCACTGCAGACAAAGTGTCTTGGGACCAGCCTCTGCTCCGGAGCACTCATTTGCACAGCTTTCTGATAAATGTTCTTTCCCATTGGTCCCATAGGCCCTGGTGCCGCTCCACTGGGCTTTTCCCTTGGGGGTCTCGAGATTGGCTTTTGAGATGCCTTTGGACCTTGAGCAGCCCCCATGGTAAAACATTCATCTTCATCCTTTTGCTCTTCTTACCCGCTCACTCACAGTGAAAGTCCTGTCCCAGGAAGGGATGGAGGGAGATTCCATCTCTGTCACTGAATGCCTCACTCCTGGAACTAATCACAGCATTCTCAGCCCTTCTCAGTGCAATCTGATATCATTATCACCAACGTCATCAAAAGAAAGCCCCTTTATAGATTGTACTGTACAAACAGAATCGCTTAGACATGGCCGACGTTGCCTATTAGGCGTGCACAGCACATTTACGCAATGCCACGGAGCATGGCGTGAAGGAGAAGCCCAGGACAGAAGTAAATCAGCCAGTCAAGGATAAATGAACAGTAACACATGAATATCGCGGACATCTCGGAGCGTTAAGTGCTATGCGGGGCGGAAGGCAGGGAGAGGGCCTTGACTGCAGGGTCAGCTGGATCAGAATGACTGATGTAAGAGGTCAAGGGCAGGCACTTCCTCTTAGGGAAGCATTAAAGAGCAATCTCCATAAGTGAGGGGAAAGCGGTCCATGTCCCTCGGGACCTCTTAGTTTCATTAACATCCTGTTTGATTGAGGGAAAACAAAGTGGGGAAGCGGCCAGTCTCAAGGTTTGGGGGAAAGACATTGTCATTGAATTCAGGCTCACTGGAGACTTCTTTGTTTAGACATCAAGCACCAGGATGGGGACTTTGTCCAGGGCTCCCTGTGAAGAAAGATTCCACTCAAGGGGAGTGGAAGGAAGGCTAGAGGAAGAAACCAAAGTCTCTCCTGGGGATGGGTCTCCTCTGTCCTGACAACCTTCCAGGAGAGGTAAGGCTCAATGTGGGCTCCGAGGAGCTGGCCGAGCTTCAACAAAGCAGCACTGGGGCCCACACTCTGAGACTTGAGTGGGGTGCCCTGCACCACGCCACCCTCTCCCAGCACCTGCATGCCTGGGGAGAGCCAGGCAGGCCTCAGTCTGGGCGGGAGCTGAGTAGGAGAGAATTGAATTCCCTTCCTCATTGCTCCTGGGGCTGCTAATTCATAGTTGCATTAGCTTTCATTTGGATAACAGCATGGGGGATTGTCAGATATTGGCTCTGACCAAATTTAATCTACAGGCTGTGCTCTGCCCTCTTTCCACTTGCCTTTTATTCAAGACCCTAATGAAGAGATTTATCTGATTGGTTTACCAGAGTCCTATTTGGAATGAATAGCTCCAGCCCTCCAAGCTGCCACCGCTCTGCTGTCCACTCCAATCAGGAACGGGGGCCCTGGCGACCGTCTCAGTGCTGAAACAAATTAAATCTCACTGACAGACGCTATCTGCCTCAAGTTCTCCATTATGCTTCGCTTTTGGTTTGCTTTTGTGGTGACAAAATTGCTTTGACATGTTCGCAGATTCTCAAGGCCTGCTCTCTGCCGGACCCCACTCCCACTCCCCTCACTGCTGTCCAGTGTGGTTTTTGTAATGACAATACCATTGCGATCCTTCTCAGGTGTCCCAGTGTCTACAACTTTTCAGCTACATATCAGCAACATTCAGCCACAAGTGCGGATCTGATGGGCTGTGTAGGGGATGGGAGAGCACCTTCGCTTACTTCCTGGAGAGACCTGGAAAGATTTCAGAGCCTTCTTTCTTCATGCTCCTTCCAGCCAACACATGCAGTTCTTTTGAAAGGAGTCTCCACAACATCCCTGGAAGAATGTGGCCTGCGGCCCTTCAGTATCATTTTAATCTGTACTGAATTTTAGCAAATCTTCAGATATATTCCCCTAGGCTGTGGGGAAACAGCTTTCAGGGTTCCTCGGGTGCCTTCAGGGGAAGCTGCTCACCTATCTCCACTTTAATGGCCTCATTAGACTCACAACAGATGGTCCACTCTTCCACTGGGCTTTTATACCTAAGCCTTCTCATCTCCTAGGACAGCTGGAAAACGGGGGAAAAGTCCAAGGCAGGCCACCATCATGAAGGCGACGACACTAAGCACATCGATAATCATAAATTCTGCATTTTCAAGCTTCTGTTAGTGTTTTAAGAGTTGCTTTATTGAAATTAATAATTGCAACTATATTGGTTATATTCATCACTTGAAGTCCATTAAGTTCCCTTTTAGCTTTGAAATTCTATTCATTCAACAGATTCGTTCATTCATTCATTCTTCGAATACACATTGAGTTCTTGTCATGTGTCAGGGCTTTTGCTACGAGTTACCTGGATTGAAGTCCTGAGAGAACTGGGCTGTCATAAACCAGGCTAGAATGAGAGATGGGACCAGATGCTGCCTGGATGCAGGTCCACCCTTCTCACTTGTTGCTTTAGTGTCCCCCATGGTCACCATATCTTCCCTTCCCTCATCCCTGTTTCTATGCAAATTCCCTTCGATCAACGCAGCACATCAGCTATAAAAAGTAGGGATGTGCTGTCTGAGGAGAGCTACCACTTCCCTCCAGAAATGGCTCCAGCCTCTTTCATCTCATTCCTAGAATTCTTCGTGGGCCCATCCCACAACCTGTGGTTACTGCTGCCGGAGTGGGGCCTCTCCAAATCTCAGATCTTAAGATGATGTTTTAGAAATTCAGATAGAGTCAGGAATCCTAACCAGAACTGCCAAGAATTCTGAACTGGAACCCAGTAGCCTGGAATTACATCTCAACCTCCTTGTGTGAACAAGAACCCTAAGCTTAGATGCCAGGATGTAAGTTGCAGTTCTTCCCCTGAAATGACGGTGAAGCCTCTGAGACTGCAAAATGAGAAGCCACACCTCAAACAGTGGTCTCCAGGCTCTGCAACTGACCAGCCACCCTTGACCCCTAGAAGGGACAATTTGGTTGATATGACATGCCACCATACTAAGAACTGTAATACCAGGGCTATAATTCTGGATTGATCCTCATGCACTGGGTCACCTAGACCAAACTGCTTAACCTCTCCAGGACTCAGCTTCCTCATAATAAAATATTATTCTGCATTACTTATTTATATATGGTCAGAAAGGGATTTAGAAGAGAGGCCTATAAAATCTACAGGCTAGACTATATGTTCAGTAAAGTGACTTTCCACACTAAAATCCTACAAATTAATTAATTAACTTATTATATCTTGAAAACATGTTTTATATTAGTCACTATAATAAAAGCTCATAAAATATGTCCCAATATTCACACCAGGAAAGACATCACTAAGATAATAAGATTAAATAGCTATAGAAAATCAAATTTGATGTCCTTATAATAGGTATAATAATAATGATTGCTATTATTAATGTGTAGTTAGATACCAGACAATACATTAAATGTTCTACATGGGTTTTTGCTATTTATTCACACAGAATAATCATATATAAGGTAGACGTCACTGTAACACATTGTTCGACCAACAATTACTATGTGACTAGGATGTGGCAGGCCTTGTACTAGGTACTTGGTATAACCAAACATGTATCACATCTCCAGGTGTAGAAGGATTAAACGATTTCCCAGTCACATGGCTAACAAGTGGCAGAAAAACAGAAATCTAGTTTGCCAGGCTTTTAGAGCCCAAGCTTCTAACTATTAACTCTCCTATCTACCTAGACTTGGTTTGATGATCTTCAGAATGTCAGCCAAAGCCAGCATTTTCTGAGTCAACAGCTTACTCATTCTTATTGTCCTTTTCCCACCCAGCTTCTCCCACTCCTGGGCTAACCTTCTCCACAGTGGTCCCTTACCTATGTAATAGCTGTTTTTTATATTCTCCCCGCTTCGCTGGTTCTCATTTTCAATTGCCACCTGAACACTGCTATTTTCTTCTTATCTTTCACTCTTTGTTCTCTCCTTCAACTCTCCTATAACTCTGCAAAATATCTGTGAATTGACTAAACTGAAGGACTCTGCCATGGTCCGATTCTAGAGGCACAAACTGTGAACTCTTTTTCAAATACTAGCTGTACATTATAGAACCCAGAGCAGAAGTAGCACAGGGAATACCAGAACAACTGTCATTGAAGCCAGATGTATGGGTGTCTTCACAAGTTTTGTAACTGCTTGGCTCCTTCCTACCTTAAAACCACATTTGATTGGACAGTGTAGCGAAAAGGAAAGGCAAGAACAACAAATGGCTGAGTTGCACACACAGAGTCCATATAAACACTGTTTAAGATAAAGAGTCAGGTTCTCATATACCGTGTGGGAGACGATATGATATGGCAGGCAACAGACAAATCTCCATAGACTGAGATGGGACTAAGACAAGATCTTATGGCTCTGAATATTACCTAAAAAAATCTGGATGTGTTCATTTTCTAATGTGCAGCATCATCTTGTGTTTGTCAAAATAATGAGTTTTTGAAAATAATGACTTGCTCTTCCAGAGCAATCTGACGTCAGTACAGTCTTTGATCCCAGTATAGGTGGGAGATGCTTAGAAGCTTTGTGGTGATTTAAGCTGCCAGGAGGCATGATGCTAGAATGAGAAGTGAACCAGCCCTCACACCATGAATCTGTGAGATGCTATTTGGTAAAACATAGTGTCAGGCTCCTCAATTGTTAACTCAGATATCCCAAATGCTGCTTGGCTACCCCCAAACTCCAACACAGCTCATTATTTCATAAGAGGTGTTAAATATGAATTGTTCATTAAAACACATATTATAGAATGTTTAACTACCGTGTAATTGATTTTCTATCCATTGCCTAGTGGTTAACCCTCAATAAATGCTTTTTGTAATCAACTTAAAGCACAATACCTACCACGCTTGATATCTTTTTCCTGTGATTTAATAAAAAACCAGTTCTATATTATTGAACTTGTACTTGATCATAAAAATAAAAAGAAAAATTGGTCAAGTTTTAAGAACAGCATTAAAAAAAACCCTCTCTGGCATGAATTTATTGCCCTTTATAGAAGGATCTCAATGCAAATGAGAGCTCAGGAGCACCTAGATCCTATTCTAACCATTGTGATATTAGCTAAGGTCCAGAACAGCTAAGAAGACAGTGGAGTAGTGCTGGAAGTGCCACACAGGAACTCGGCTTCACAGTCCAGTGTCCTGAAAAACAGGGCGGCTCTTCCCCAGGGTTACGAGACCAAGAAAACCAGAAGGGGTTTCAGGCTTCCCCCAAACCTCAAAAACAGTTTAGCATTAACATGCATTTAAAAGACCCATGGGATTGAGTTTTCCTTCAGGGTTACCCAATGCTATTTTCCCTTTTCTTAAAGCCCTCCTAAAAATCTCACCCCCTCAGAGGGTGTAAAAGGTAGCTGACCCCATCCACAGAGTAAGCCAAATGGGGAAATGGTTGTGTAGCTTCAGGGAGGCACATGGCTGGATGGGGGACAGAAATTTAGAAGCCAGTATAGGTGTGTGAAGAAGGAGATACCACTAGCTGGTCCTTAAAATCTCTGAAGTGCTCACAGCATCCCCAATCCTGTCAGTCTCCAAAACACACTCATATATACACACATAGCAAAAATCACGTAGGGCTGAGTGAATAATAAAGGAAATAATACATGTAGAGCTCTCAGAAAAGGCACAGATTAAAATATTAGTTATTACTATTTTTATATTAACATTTATTATTCTACAACATGGCTTTATCTGAAACTCCTAACTATTGGACATCGAGAGGAATATTATACATTTATTGAATGATTCATTCATTTACTTCCTTAGATCAATTCCTAGATATAAATTTGCCGGGTCTAGAGGTATGATTTTTGGTGAGCTTTTAGGATATATATCTCCATTTCCCTAGAAGTGCTTTATGTAGGTAGTATGTGGGCTAACTGGGTACCATGAATTAGAAATATTTGTGTGGTGGTGAGTCTTCTATCAGAAGAAGCTAGCAAGAAGCAGAGAATGACTCCTAATTGGAACTGCTGTAAAGGAAGTGTAGTGATATGTAGGCAGTTGGACTCTCAAGTCCCTTCCAGTTCTTAAATTTTATGATGCTGTTTCTTCTGGAACACTGAAACAGTGATCCATAAGCATCTTCATGTGGAATGACATAAAGGTACATTTCAGACTCGAACCGTAACAGGCTGCTTAGTGTCTTCCTTGGATGCTGTCGCCCTTGGAGATCAAAGGCTGAGCATTTGCCCATTCAGCCTGTGACAAAAGAGAGAGACTGCCTGAGCAGCATGCTGTTGTTAGACAAATAGGATTCCTCTTCTCAAAGGGCATTCTCTTCTGCATAGTGAGTGGGAAGCCCGCACTATTTAGAACACATTCCTAAAATAAAACTCAGTGGCCACCAAATGACTCAGTGTAGGAGCCTTCATTCTCCAAGAGAGAAGGAGTGCTGCTAAGAATGGCAGGAACCACCCACAGATGGTCTGGGTACCAGTTGCATCAACAGATGCATACACAACAGAGCCCTTTTCTCTGAAGCATCCAGCCAAGCTCACATCGAGTTCTCCACTGTGTATATTAAAACCAAAATAAATAATCCAAGAAAATCTGCACATGTCTGTGTGTTTAGGGTCCAAGATAAATCAGGCAATAGGCCCAAAAGGAATTTAAGGCATTTGGCAACTCTTTTCTTCTTCGTTTTGGTTTGTTATTTGTGGAAACCTAAGCATTAGCTCACTTTCCAGCTTTAAAATATACAAGGATGTCCAATGTCCCTAACAAAAAAGCTAATCTCTACTGGTTAGTGTTTAAGATCCTTCAGAATCTGGTTCCATTTACTTAACTAATGTTATGCCTGATACATGTTCCCCTTCTACCAGGCTAGTCCCTCACTATGGCCACCTTTCTCTCATCACTCATTCTTATTTCTACCTTCAGGCCTCTACTCATGCTTAATGTATTAGAGAAAAAGCTGACACCATCTTCCTCCATATGGAAAGATATATCTCTGTCTCAGGGCCAGCTGGTGCTGAACTAGGCTGATCCCTCTCTTCTCCCATCTCATATTGAACATAGATGAGAGCAGGGGCAGGGAAACACCCATTGGCATACTGACCTTTGGAATTATGGAATGCTAAAACTGGGTGTTTCGTTTTGCTTTGCTTTGCTTTGTTTTGCATAGGATACCTAACTCCTTGGTAGCAAAAGCAATGAAACACACCTGATCTGAAAGTCCTCTTGGGGAACAAAGACTGACCCTCTCAAATCAAGAAGAGTTTCCAAGAGCAGCCCAGTTGAGAGGATTCTTGTTTAAGGGTAGAGAACTTACTCAGATGTAGGAGAAAGTTCAAAGATGTGTTCTGTTCAGGGAAAAACCCAAAAAACAAAAAACAAATAAACAGTTTCTGGATGGGTTGAATTCATCCAGAAATGTTCACAAGTTCAATACAGTGTGTCATCATTCAAATCATCTTCACCAAAGCCCCTAGCATCATATTCCCAGATATACTGAGTTGGGATGGGTATGGATAAAAATGTTTACTGTAGAGTAAACCACCTACTTTGAAAACCACCAGTTCACAAAGGGGCCATTTCTTCGGCGTGAACATGGTTGGGAAGATCTCATGAGCATAGAGGAGTTTCAACTGAGCACTGGAGGAAGAGTAAGTTCTAAACAAATGAAAAAATAGGGAGTGCCTCATTCTGAGAAAAGCTGGGATCATCTCTTGAACAACCATCTTTGAGACATGCATACTTAATATAGTCACTCTTTGCTTTAATAAGAAACATAGGCATGGTAATGGACTTAAGCCCTCAGGTCACTCTTCCCCAGAGTACTGCCCCCCCCCCCCGCCCTTCTCCTCCCTCCTGTCCCCGGGCCCAGGATTTTTCTATGTGGATAGATGCTAAAAACTTGTTAAAGGAGAATTGAGAATTGTGGTGAATATTGAGGGTACATTTTGCATCTCATTCATAGAGAGATGTGACCACTAGCTGGTTGCATAACCTCTATGAGCCTAAGTTTCCTCTTCTATGAAAACAGGGCTAAGATCTGGTAGAGTTTTTGTGAAGATTAAAAACATCTAAAAATGGTAGCTATTATATAGAAAAGTCTAGTACCCAGTTGGGAAAGTGATGCTAGAGTTGGAAGAGAGATCAGAGCAGAAGCTGTAAATTTATAAGTTGTCCACACAGGGGAGGGAGTGACATTGTAAAGCCATGAGAATAGCTGAGTTCCATGAAAGAGAGAGAGGAGATTAATAATTAAATTTAATAATGAAAATACTAAAGATAAAAAGAAAGATAGATGACAGATGATTATAGATAGGTTTGATGACTCATATTTAAGGTTAGGAAGGAAAACAAATGAGCAATTAAGGAGAAATTAGGAGAGCCAGACTAGTGAAGAGACTTTAGAAGCCAAGAAAGACTCTTTAGAAAGAAGCTGATCAGCATGGTTAAATGCCACAGTTTTAGAGCATGCAGACTGAGATAAAGCCAACGGATTTAGTGATTGTGAAGATGGGGGTAGGAAGGGTAACATTAATTTTCTTGAGAATTGTTTCACTAGTTTGGTAGGTGCCAGAGATCAGTGAAGGGATAGGGAACCCCAGTTCAGCAGGTTGGCTGATGGATGAGCCTGGGCAGATGTATTATTTAAAAACTTCTGGGTGATTTTTGGAGACAGACAGATTTGAGACTATGTTTAAAGTAATCTGGCTGTAAATGGTTGACAAACGAGAAGATAGAGGGACCGTGAGGGTGTAAAAACAAATGGAGTTTTCTTTATGACCTAAACATGTTGACAGTCTATAAACTGTAGAAAAGAAGATCAAAGATTAAAGATGCAAATGTGGGTCAGAGGACCAGGGATGGCATAACTGGTGTGTTGGTTTCCTATTGCTGCTGTAACAAATGACCACAAATTCAGGAGCTGAAAATACCAGTGTATTATCTTACAGTTCTATAGGCCAGAAGTTGGAAATGAGTTGTGTTCCTTTAGGAAGCTCTAGGATGAATCTATTTCCTTGATTTATCCAACTTCTCGAGGCTGCCTGCATCCCTTGGTTCATAGGTTCAGAAGCTCTACTTCTGTTGTCACATCCCCTTCTCTGACTCTGTCCCTGTTGTATAATGAATCTTGTGATTACAGCGGGCCCACCCACATAATCCAGGATAATCCTCCCATTTTAAGATCCTTAACCAAATCTCATCAGCAAAGGCACTTTAACATGTAGGGTAAGATAGTCAGAGGCTCTGGGGATTAGAATGTGGACACCTTTGGGGGCCATCATCTGTCCATCAGAGGAGACAAACCGTGTGTGCTGAGAATAGCCTTGGAAGAGAGGGGCCACGTGCATCTTATGCATTAAGACAACATAGAAGATACAGAAAAGGCCAAACTAACCATCTAGAGACCTGAGGATAAAAAGAAAGGCAGGTGTGTGAATAGAAATACTTTGGGCATTTGATAATGCACTCTCATGTCTTTTGGATTTTTTTTCTAATTAGAACATGAGCAACAGAGGGTCAGAAACCACATTTTACATCTTCCAGCTTATTGGCCATAGAATCTGGCTCCCTGAAGGACTCAGTAGATAGGTTTGATAATTCCTTACTGACCAATGTGAGCACTGGGCACAAGGAGGGTGTCATGGGGGTGTCTGCTACTGGTAGCTGAGTGCATTCTAGTCAAGAATGGCTCAGAGGGTAGTGGACAATCCTGAGCAAGAAGATTTTATTGGGTCAGAGGTCTATGATTTGAGGCTGGTGTTCCAATGAAGAATACATACCTACCTCCTCATCATCATGGAAGGACTAATTGTACTTAAAGTGTCAAGACAGCCATGCCGATCATTATGTTGTCATATAAGACACAGGAGTCAAAGCAACCAGAAGGAAAACAAAGTCTCTCTGAGTGGTGGAAGGAAGGGCAGAAGCCACAAATCGACTGGACCAATCAATCCTGCAGAGACAGAGGAATTGGCTAAATGCTCCCTGGACATCCTCTCCTTTGTTGAAGTCTTGAGGCAAGAAGCAATTTGACCAAAGGAAAAGGGAAAGAAGAACTGAAACCTGGCTTTAAAAAAGGCCAATCATGAGCTAGAGGCTCAAAATGAGCTAGGGCAAATATATACGTATTTATCCTATATATTTGTCTAATAAAAGGTTGAAAAAGATAGGTGATAAAGGAACAATGAGAATTTAAGAAAAAACGGACTTGTTTCTTTTTTTATGACTCAAACATGTTGACAGTTCAAAGAGAAGAAAAGATCAAAGATGCAAATGTGAGTAACACACACACACATTTGAGAGAGACTCATCAATCCACTAAATATGATGACAAGACAAAAAGACTAATTGCTGACAGAAAATAATCAATTTGATCACCAATTTTTTACAAAAAAAAAGTAATTCTTACACATTTAAACCAGGGCTAGCAAGAAAGCCTTTTCGTAATTTCTGTCTCTCAGAGGTCTCTCAAACAGCTTTTCTAATATACTGTTTTTTATATAAATTCTGCAGTGACTTTTCCCTGGTGTTATTAGTTGTTTGAGTTTTTCTCTCCCTGCCACAGGCTTATTTATGTTATCCTGATTTAAATCTTTTCTTGTCCCCTTTCTCTGCTGAGGCTGGCTTCTACAGAATAGTCTGCTGAATGACAATACACACAAGACACAGGTCTACCAACATGTGTGTGTGCATGTCTGCATGTGTGTGCACGCAGAGTCTAAATTCTCACTAGAGGCTGCGAACATCTCTTGTATCTTACGTAATTCTTCGAGGTTTCCAAATGAGGGGGAGTGAGGTATCAAAGTCATCAGAGTAAGGTACCAGAGGATGTGGAAGGAGCAATTGCCTGCACCCAAGTGAAGATTAGAGAGGAATTTGGGAACTTTATATCAGGTGTCTCTCTCTCTCTCTCTCTCTCTCTCTCTCTCTCAAGAAAAAAAAAAGGCTGCCTCGGATTTGACATTTTATTTTATAGTCACATTAGACTTGAGTTCAGACATATTTTGTGCTATTATAGCTGATTATTTATCACTTAAATGGAGAATTTATTGATTTACTTAATGTTTATTGTTGATAACATGAAATATCTATAAATCACAAATTGTCCGGGGGCTCACAGATGCTAAATTCTGCCCTGCCTTTCTTGTGCTCTCCTATCTATCTCCCACCCCAAACCCATGCCCCATGCCCCTCTCTAAACCTTTACATAGGGCAAGCAGAGCAGATGGCCCCAAAAGAGCACAACCTTGACTATCCCTGGAGGAGGAAAGATAGTCTTCTCAACTCATCTCCAACCTCCGAAGACAGCTTGATTCACAGCATTATAGTTCAACCTAGGAAGGGCCCTTAAAGGTCATCTAGTTGAATCTCATGGGCAGATACAGCAGGCTTCATCTCTGTAGACGGTCTGGCTCCCCCTTGAATAGCTGTATCAGAAAGTTCTTCCTCCTGTGAGGCAGAAATGTCTCTCCTGGTGCGTTCACTGTCACAGAATAAGCAACTCTCAGGAAATGGAGGCAAAAAAGTAGAGCTCACTGAGATGCGTTATGTAGGAAATAACCCCATCTTTGGCTTGCTTGCTCCCTCTTTAGCACACCTGAACGTGGCTGACATAAATATGTTCCAGGTACCTTAACTCAGCTGAAGTTGAGATGCTAGTAGGAGCAGGGGGAATTGATAGGCTGACTACACTGATTCCACGAGCACCCAGAGAGCCATGTTTCCAAGGGGTGCTGCTACTGGCATGTGGCATTCACTGCAGTCTTCCTGTGGCCGTTGGTTTAAAGCATGAATTAGGGGAAGGAGCCAGCAGGGTCATGAGGTAATACAGGAGATGAAAAGGTGAAAAGCAAGTTACCTTAACCCCTGAAGAAAGCATTTCTCTGGCAAATAGCAATTGCTTTGAAAGCAACTGACAGAAAGCTGGCTTAATCCTTGTTCTGAAGATACTTACAGCTGCCCGCAGTTCTTAATTAATACACTGAGCTCCCTAACAGAGGGGAGGTTGGAAAGCATTAACTGATTTACTTCCCCAAGCCGAGGAAAGAGGAAAGTGCTTTGGAGGAAATGCCCAGGCTGCCCATGGGCCTGAATGTGCCTTTGCCCTCCCCTGCCTATGTGTCAAGGCCCTAGGGTGGTCCTATGTAGACTCCAGAAGGAGAGCAAGCTGTCTTGCAGTTTGAGGACATTTCATTCCAATCCAACCCAATTCGTTCCTTCCTTACAGAATGCATTCACTCATTCCGCAAATATTTATTGAGTAGCCACTATACAGAGGGCATGCACAGTATTTAGACTGATGAACTACATTTATATCAAAGGTTTGAGCTAGGTGATGAGGCTTTAATGTGGCATAAAAACTAACATGATACTTGTCTTCAGAAAGCTTAGGTTTAGTGAGAGAGGAATGTTCAGTGCTTATATTCTGGACGGCAGTCTGGGTTTTTAGCCAGCATCCATTCTGATTGTATCTCTTCTGATTGGTCAGTGCCATTGATACACCAGTTCTTAAATAGTTTGAATATGACCCTAGAAACATGAATTGAATAATTAGACAGATAGATGCAAAACGTGAAAAGTTCTATGAAGAAGGGGACATGGAACTGTGGGTCTACATTGCCAGCAGGGACACATGCCAAAGCCTCCATGCTACGTTCTGGGTAGTTGAGTCCCACATGTGCCCACCTGCTTGCAAGTCCTTCATTCCACAGTGACCAGCTTCCCAGGCTCTGGTCTGTCTCCTGCTTCCGTTGCTCATCTGTCTTTTTCATTCAGTCATTCGTTTGTTTGTTCATTCATTCACTCATTCCCTCCCTTGGCCAATGAGCACTTGCTAGGGGCCGGGCACTGAGCGGTGTACTGGGTATGCGATGCTTTCTGGACACTTGCAGGACTGGGCACAGCTCTCCTCCCCTCCCGAGGCAGAATCTTTCTCCTTTAGTTAGCGAATCTGATGTCAGACTCATTCCATCTGACAAAGTCTCTCCTCGTCTGAAACTCCCTGTCTCCTCATATCTCTTCAGTCCATTTCCAAATGTCTAAGTATTTTAATGGCATATGGTTCCAGGGGGGGATCTCCAAATGAGAGAAAATTAGCAACTGTGCTTATTGGGCTAAAGAAAACGACTGGAGGGGAAGTTATCTTTAAAAATACCCACAAGCAGTAGCAGCCCCAGGAGATGTGACTGCAATAAAAATGATGATTTTAGGGGTGGTAGTGGGGGTGGATTATCAACTGCATTTTCTTTCCCCTGGAATGCGTCACAGTCATTAATTTGTTTAATTTATTTTTTTGCCTCTTCCCTAGCGAAGCAGCCCAATTCACTGTCGGCCTACCCATCAGAACAAATTACACTTTGGAAATATCCGAGTGCTTCAATTTTCCATTAAATATAATAAGAACTCACAAAGCACTGTTCTGGCTTAATGACTTCTTGCCAAGGATCTACAAGCACTTTTTACAATTGCTGCCAAGCAATTCTAGTTGTCACCCTTGGTGACACAGAGGCAGGAAAACAGGCCTAGGACCACCAGGCCCCATATTGATTTGTACTTGTGTGTGCGCCTCTTGGGTGGTGTTCTTAATCCACTTCGTGTGCACACGATCTGATTCTGCAACAGAATTTCAAAGTTTTCACAGTAGGAGTTGCTTCTTCCGGTTCTTTGGTGTCTGTCTCCCCACTGTGTCCCATCAACTTCACTATGGCTGAGCCAATGGCTGCTGTGACTGACAAATTCATAGATCTAAGCCCGGTGAGGACAGAACTAGCCAGTGTTCATGGAAGCTGGGCTTCTACCTTCCAGCCTCTGTGACTTATCACAAGGCTCACAGGCTCATTTTTCCTCTGATACACTTGCTTCTTGCTTCTTATAATCAGCCATTGCTGAGATCGTGAAAACTGCTCACTACTGCAGATTGGTCTGTCCTGAGGAACTGCTAATTGATGATTCCATTTCATTTTCAGGATGTTATCTTACTTGCGCAGATTGGAAATTGAAATGTCCAGGGGTTACACATATGGTATATAAGGCTCTTTCAAGTCAGAGATTAATTGTCAAGTATTAATATTTAATTTTTTTATTGCGAAAGCTTTTCAAAGGTTGCCAAGGAAAGGTGAGAACTCAGACCCATCTTACCTGATGTTCGGCATACTC
Organism: Pteropus medius; assembly: GCF_902729225.1. NCBI lineage: Eukaryota > Metazoa > Chordata > Mammalia > Chiroptera > Pteropodidae > Pteropus > Pteropus medius. The sequence continues at coordinate 2,489,165 of NW_024344436.1, read as the reverse complement.
AAGAATAGAACCACTAATATTGCCAGCTGTGCAATATCTGAGTCTAAGAAAGAGTGCAGGCTGCAGAGAAAGGTTGAATCATGGCGGTCTAGTGAGTTCTTGGATGGGAGAAGTTTCTAAGAAGCAAGAGGCAAGGTTGGCCCAGTTGTAGGTCACAGGCTGCCGACTGAGTCAGTGTTGACTTCTGCCTGGTTAAGAGAAAGAGATTTGAGGCCAAGCCTTGATCTCTTCCTACGCAGACAAGCTGAAGGACCACAGAGTGATCCGAAGGACAAGGTTGATGTCAGACAAACCTACATGTCTGAAGATCTGGGTTTCATGCCAGCTTTACCACTTACTAGCAAATCAGTCTCTAGGAACTTTTGTTTCCTCTTCTGTAAGATGGGCAGGCAGCCATCCATCTCAAGGGCTGCCATGTTACCTAGTACGAATACTGTTTAATTGTGCGCTGCTTTCCATTTTACAAAGTGCAATGAAGAACACAGTCTTCTATTGTTTCTAAAGGCTTGCAGCTTCCTACGATGTCAAATGGATTGAAGTTTTAGGTTTGTTGGATTATATTAAAGAATGCTGGAAGGGATAAAGGAGAGAGTGTTGCAGAATCAGATCGTGTGCACACGAAGTGGATTAAGAACACCACCCAAGAGGCACACACACAAGTACAATTAATCTCTGACTTGAAAGAGAACACAGTGCCTGGCACTTAGCAAATGTTAACTTACCCTTTCTAGTAGCTACAGTTTAAAATCTTCAAAAATAAAAGGAGATCTGGGAGTATGACTATGAAAGGATAATTGTATGACCACCACCGTTCACCTAGCAGAAAGACAGAAAGTTGGGAAGATGCGGATGTCTCCAGAGGAGCCCAATTCTAAATGAAGTGTACATGGACTGGTGCTCCATGCAAATAGTCTCCTTCTGACTTTGGGCAAACAACTGTCCATAAAAAGCTCCTCCATTTGAGCCCTCCTCCCATCCTCTGGATCAAGGGACCCCATCCCCCACTGGTAAGTAATAAGGTATAACAAAGACACACATTCAGGCCCCTGAGACGGGCCAGCCTAGTATTCGGCCTCACTCAGTATTTTCATCAGCCCTATTCCTATCCCATGGGCATGTTCATTCACTCTTCCATTTTATCTATGGATGTGCTTACCTTTTTCACTGAATTTGATGGTATGAAATTATAGTACCTAGCACAGTCCTTTTCATACACAGCTTTTTTGCTCAATCACGATAGTGTGTGCACATGAATACAAACTTATGCAAAACTTCCCTAGCAAAAGGCGATTAAGGTGGGTTGGGGGGCTATTCGTATGAGTGAGAGATTTCACCTTCTCTGTCTCTGGTGTCCTTTCTGTCTCCACTGCGTGCATCTTATGATGTTAATTTTATTCATCAACTTTAATGGTCCACAGGGTGCCATTGGTCAAACAGTATTCCGAGTATGTCCATAGGGTGTTGCTGGGTGAGATGAACATTTAAATCAGTAGACCGAATCAAGCAGATTGCCCTCCCTAATGTGGTGGGCCTCATCCGATCCACTAAAGGCCTGATCAGAACAATAAAATGACCCTCCCACAAGTAAGATGGAAGTCTTCTTGCCTGACTGCCTTTGGAATCAAACTAAAACATTGGCTCTTCCTGGGTTTCATCCTGCTGGTTTTTAGACTGGAACTTACACCATTAACTCTCCTGGTTTTCCAGCTTACAGATGGCAGATTATAGGACTTTTCAGCCTCCATAATCATGTGAGACAATTCCTTACAATAAATCTCTCCTTCCCCTTTCTGCTCCCCATTCCCCTCTCCCTCTCTACACACACACACACACACACACACACACACAATTTGTTCTATTTCTCTGGAAAACCCTGACATACCCCTAAACATTGGTTTTTACTGGAACTTTGTCTTAGCATTTTTTTCTCATCATTCCACATGCTGTACCCATTTGGATAATCTCACCCACTTCCAAGGATCCAACCACAACCCATATGTTGAAAAATCACAAACCTTTCTCTTTAGTCCAGATTCCTTCCAGCTCCAAGGCCCAATATCACCTATTCAATTGTCAACTTTATATCCTTCTTTGGATGTCCCCAAGGTCCCCCCCACCCCAAAGTCTGCCTGTCCAAAGACGACAACACTTTCTATACAAAAGTGCTTTCACTGTACTAGTCCCTAGTTCAGAGAATGCTCCACCTTCCACTCTGTTACTGGAACTTGGGGCCATCTATACACTCCCTAAATTCAACTAATGCTCAAGGACAGTAGACTTGAACTCTTGACTTTCCTCATGTCTAAACTTTCCCCTCTATGTCCATTAGCACTGCTTTAGGTCATTTTATATCATCTCTTCTAAGTGTTTATTGCACATGTTCATTTAGGCCTGTCTTTCTAGTCTAGATTCTGTCTTCCTTCTGGGCAAGAATCCTGATCGATTCATTTTTTTAATCCTTCAGTCCCAGTAAAGTACTTGGCAAATATCAGATACTTAATAAATGACTGTTATCTGAATGAATGATTGAATGAATGAATGACTTCCCTTGGAAGTCTATGGGAAGTAGGGAAGAAAGCAGAGCCTCTGATAAAAACTTGGCATGATTCAGGAAACAAGAAATAGAAAGAAAAATTAATTTCTTGTGAGAAATAAATAAAAGGCAAACCCTGCTTGATTAAATCTGAAATGAGGAAAACAGAAGCCAGTAGTTATCTTAAGAGCAAGGTAGCTAATATCCCAACTATCCACCATGGAATAGGACAAACTCTGCTGTGGGAGGTTGTGTTTGTTTGGTTTATTTGCCATTTTTGGAAATGGTGCCCAGGACACCGAAGCAAACCCAATCTTTCTAAGGAGGCGCTGGGGTATACTTAAAGTCCTCCCAACACACCCTGCCTAGGAACTGAAGGCTTTGATTCAAAGGACCAGCACAGAGCAAAGCTCCTGAAGCTCAATTAATCAAACTTATCAAGATGAATTTGATTTGAATTGTGGTTCCAGGAAGCTGCTAACAGTCCAGAGACCAGACTGCTGAATTGGCTCCTGAATGGAGGCAATGTGGCCCAGGATACCCAGCAAAATGTGGGATTAAAAGTTGACAAGGTAAAAATTCAGACCACATAAACTCTACTTGTGAATAATTCCAAAGCCCCCTCCCCTTTTACCTTCTTATCAATCTATGTTCCTCAGCTATTTGAAAATATCTAGGCAAATAAAAATAGGCCTTTACAGCCTGAATTACTGATAGGACTGACCAAATAATAGAGAAAAGAAGAACAGTAGTAGGACAGACCTAGCCTTCTAACAGCTTTCTGAAATGAACGAACGGCTGGCCTCCTCTCTGACCACCCTTCACCAAACAGAAACACACACAGAGACACACACAGAGAACATCCTTGAAAATTTGGAAGCGCTGCTGCTTGCAAATGGGCTCATTAAAAGCAGATAAATCAATGGGAAATGCATAAAAAAAATCTCATTTATCATAAGGCGTGTTGGACAGGGTTTTGAGTTTTACATACATTTATTCTCGAAATCTGTTTATCTGTGCAACATTTTTGAACAAAATAATTTGTGATGAACCATTCTCTCTACTGGAATCTATGTGGAAAGCAATTACATTCAAACTCCAAAGACAAAATGTGATAAATGCGGCAGCCACGCTATTGATTTGGCATTTCACAACTGCCCTTCTCTTTCTTGCAAATCATCTTCTCCATGGGCCTTAAAAGGCAGACCATTCTACTTTTGAAACATGTTCCCCATGTCTTCAATCTAGGCAAATTCCATAACTGTTCCTTGAAGACCACAGATGAGTGATGCTGGCGAAACGTTGGAAGGTGGTTAGAAGGGCTGTCCCTGGAATGAAGACCTTCCTCAGTCCTGCCAGCCTCTGATCCCCAAAGCTAAAGATTTACACATGCACCATCTCCCCAGTCTGCACTTGTTCATGGCGAGAGAGGCCTGGGTGTGAGCATTCGAGTAAGATGAGACTGACACAGGAAAAATGAGGGAGCCATTCAACTCTGTCCATATTATAGAAAAAGTTCCCTCAGTGCGAGTGCATTTTTGTCTTGTGCACTTTTATATTCTCAGCCCCTATGATGCGGTGGGCAACTGGGAAGCCTGAGAGAGAGCAAAAAATTCTGTGCAAAAAACCTGGCACGGTAGTATCTTAAAAAATATTCAATGTACACAACTACTGAATGATGAAATCTACATATATAAAACAATAGAGCCCAGCCCAGCTAATGGACTATTTCAAGTAGATTCATGGTTTGGAGTGAAAGCTACAAGGTCTTTTTGGTCAAGAAGAGCATTATTGATTATAGTCTGCGTTCCGATTAACGTCCAATGTGCAATGTCTACAGCCACAAAGCCGAGCTGCATGTACACAGCACCCCCTTCTCCCAAATAGACAGATAGGCTTCAAATATTCAGCGACTGTGAATGTCCAGTTTGACAGACTCTGTTAGGAGTTCACCTAGTCTGTACTTTGTTGTATGTTGGGTAGGCCGTCCAAGAAAGCCCCACCCTGCAAGAAGAATATATGAACAGAAGATCAGGAATTCTCTTGGAAGTGCTCTGATAGTTTCATCTCAGCATTTCCACACAAATGCCCAGGGATACACCCAGCCACTTTACCCTTGAGGGCATGCCAACAGCTTATGTTATAAACTCCTGCAAATAAGAATTCATTATAACATAATCAAGTGACAGACTTGGAACTAAGGCAGCACAGACGAAGAAGACCCTGAGGTTCTGTGGAGATGTTGACTTTTATCAAGTTCAACACTGAGATGTATTGACCCAAGAGGTAAATATTGGTGGAGGCTAAGGAGGTCAATATTTGCCCCAAGGAAAAATAAATCTTCCCAGTGACCCCTAAACTGAAATCTGTATTCAGTAGAATCAGTTCCAAAATGAATTAGCTGTGAGATAGATTAAAATACCATTTCATTAGATTCTCTAGGGCATTGGAAAGCAATATTAATACTGAACACTTCATGTTCAAAGTACTTTCCAAACATTCATTAAAGTGTACCATCCTCTGCCAGATGCATGAGAGTGCTGCACTCCCAACCCAACAGATGGGTCATTAGGGCCAAGAAAAAGTTAAATAATTTTACCTAGGGTACAGAACAAGCAGCACAAGAAATGAAAAGATGGATGGAGGATAAAGATCGGTTGGAGGATCTGGGGGACTGTCTATAGGATAGTGCCTAAATTAAAGTTTCTGGTAAAATCTTAAGTCCATTTGATTTAGTTACTTTAATTTAGTTAATTTATTTCCTGCTGTTGACAAACCTACTTGGGCTGGTCGACTATATTGCTTATTTACAGGGATGCTTTTGGGTGTTTACATATCATAAGCTCCATCTTTTAAACACTGGTGCTCAACTCTTAGGAATTGAGAAGTACATTGGTGGTCACCGGGAGGGAACAGAGTCAAAGTCTCTTTTTCTATTTACACAATGGTTGTCATCAGATGCCAATTCTTAGGAGTTCCTTGGCTTTCACAGTGGATTCTGGTACTGAGAAATGTCGTAAAATAATAACATACAAGTAAATGGCATTTGAATGTATGGATCCAATTATCCTTTTGCATTGTCTCGAAATTAAATTTTAGATATTATAAAGTTTTGGTTATCTTAGTTAACAAAAAGACAGAGACATGGATAATCCAAAACATCAGCCAATCCAACAATCTTATTTCTTTCTGATTTTGGAATACCTTATTTTCCCACATCATATCGGCCTCATTACGTTTTTCTTTGGATATTTAACAGTGAGAAATAACGAGCAATTCCAGAGCACCAGCAAAAGACAGCCAGAGAAGTGACAAGAAGTGACAGGTTCTGGTATCAAGAGAGTAGCCTTGATGGTGCGCTCTGTGTAATCCACAGACAGGTACTTGAGTTGACAGGGCTCAACTTTCAGAATTTTGAACTTTCAAAATCAATCGGCTTTAAATCTGTTGGAGGAAAGGAGTGGGGTCTTAATAGCAGACCTATTCTGTTCACTGGGAAAGGAAACACTTTGACACGAATAGATGTAAATGGTTAGCTGATGCCAGGGTCTGAAAACGGAACCTAAAAGTCTTGACTCCCAGCATGTCAGGAACATTGTTGCTTTACCCTGCAACAGGGTTTTGGAATTGCCCAGGGAGGTAAGTGATACCAACATGATTTGATACTGTTATGGGTGTAATTTGACTGACAACATAGTACAGACAAATGAAAGCGTTTGCCGGGTTTAATATTTAATAATGTAAAATGAAAAAGTCAGCAAAAGCAGGCAGGAGATGAAAAGATCTGTATCGAGTCAGAATTTCTGCCGATTGTCAGAGCAGCACGCATCTCCTGAGGATCTGGATAAGCAAGGCGCTGTTCTGCAGAAATTGTTATCTTGGGTGTATTGATTGTATGTGTTCCAGTCAAACTGTCAGCTTCTCCCTTCAGTCTTTATTTCATTTTTTATTTTTTATTTTACTATTTTTAGGCATCCACCTAAACCTTCACATGCCGCTTGGCCTTCAAACTTCAGGCCCAGGGCCATGGAGCGCTCAGCACAGGAGTCCTGGGATGGGGCTGGGCATACTAGTTCCGTCCATGCGTGGCAGCTCAGTGACCCTCTTCTCAGGTTCACTAATGGGTTCCTTCCCCAGATGCCTGCGTGCCTGGAGTCCAGAGGCACGCCACAGCCTCCTCTTCAAAAGCTTAGATGAGAAACTGACAAACTTGTTCTTACAAACAGCAATGTACTCACTCACTCTGTGTCAAGTTCTTCACCTGTAAACACAACTTCCTCATTTGTAAAATGAGGATAATGCCTACCGTACAGAACCCCCTGGAAGATTAAATGAGATAATAAACTGAAATACTCAGCACACTTCCTGGCACAAAGCAGTCCTCAGTGAGTGGCAGCTGCTGCTCTGAATGTCCTCCCTAGAAATCTGTGGCTTAAACAAGGGAGTGTCTGGATTCCAGAATACCCAGCTTAAAACCCAGAGTCCTAGAACCCTTGAGTTAGAAGGGCCCTCGAGAGGTCATCTCATCCATCCGCCAGCCTGCCCATCAGCGCAGACAGCTGACAATCTCTTTCCTTGTCAAACATCATTAGAAAAGATTTTGAATTTTTCTCCGACCTGGAGCCTAGTGTTTACACAAGCCTACAGCAGCCGGAGTAGTTCAAACACCTTTTGACTTGTTATGGGAAGAAGAGGGGTGCAGAGAGGAGACCAGAGCCCCTGGTTCAGCCCTTCCTCTCGTGGGTGTAAAATTGTTCCATCCCTGTTAGTCATCCCCCAGTTATTTTGCCCAGTGCTCTTCCACCAGGCCCACAGATGGCTCCAAAGAACATTTCGAGTTCTACCTGCCCCTCGCAGCTCTGTGCTGATGCGGTGAAAGCCCTACCAAGGAACGGCTTCCTAAGGGGCAAATCTGTCCTGAGGCCTCCCTCCAAACATGCACGTCAGAAGCCATCTTGCAATAATAACAATAATAAAACTTACCTTCATAATGCTCTTTTTTTATATTTGAAAGTCTTCTACATCTAATTTGATCTTCACAGCGACCATCTCTGAGATGAGGAAGCAGGTGTAGAGAAGAGCCAGGCGATGTGGCCAAGGCCATATCATGAGAATGAGGAAATGCCCATCTATGCTCAAGCCTCCCAGGCCAAGCTCTGTGTTCTTCTCTTCACATTACACGGCAAAAGAGAATGACAGTGGTTGTCGACTAGGGACAATTTCCCCCTGCTTTTGCCCCAGGGACATTTGTTAATGTCTGGAGACATTTCTGTTTGTCATGACTGGGGAGGGGATGAGTAGTGAGTAGAGGCCAGAGATGTTGCAAAACATCCTACCATGCATAAGGCAGCCCGTCATGACAAAGAATTATCCAGACCAAAACATCAGCAGAGACAAGGTTTAGAAACCCTGCCCTAGACTGATCACGAGGGGGCAAATAACAACGCAGTGGCCAGTCAGCCCAGTCCTGCTTCCCTGACTATCCCATTGGACCCACCTGCTTTCCCCAAAGAAATGTCATAGACGTTTGCAAAGGACCTTGGGATACTTAGAAGAAAGTCAATAGCTAAATATAGAGTGGCTGGATTTTGTAAAGCTGCTAGTAAAAGTTATTTTCATTTTGCTTTTTAAATTAGTTTGGGAGTTGGTGTTCTTTTTACATAATTACAAGCTGACAAACATGCTTCTGTATTTTTTTTAATTAACAGATATTTGTATTCAAGTTCTCCAAATTACATACCGCAGCTTGCACATTACAGGACAGCTGCCATGCTCCAGATGTGGGCAATAACCAGAACATAGTAATGGCAAAATGCAAAAGAAAGAAAGAGGAAAAGAAGAATAAGTTAATGTATCTGGATGGAGAAGAACAACTTTAGTCAATGCGTTTGGATTTTTTTACGGAGATGAATAACTTAGATTCTCCCAAATTTTCAGCTCATTTTGAACATTTGGGATGAAGCTGTCTAGGTCACTCACTGCTGCCAGCGAAGGCTCACCAATGCCTTGTAAAAGCAGATTACAGATGAAATGGGGCACATATAACTTAACAGCGTGTTGGAGAAACTACTCAAATTGCTCCTGTTTCCAAGCACCCTATTAAATGCACTAAGCTCCTCCTGAAGAACTCTGCTCTAAGACGGTAAGCTGCCGCATTTATTTACTAAGCCCCCCTTATAAGACCTGCGCCCTTTTGCTCACTTTATGCCAGGAGTCGGCTCTCAGGAGCCCATGAATCAGAGACTGTACACAACAGGACTTTGCAATGGCCATGGGCAGCAGGGAGAAGATGAACATTCCAGTCGCAGACCTGCCCTCAAGTTTGCTGTGTGACTCTAGGTATGCACCTCCCTGAGATGCAGTTCCCTAATCCAGCAGTCCCCAACCTTTTTGGCACCAAGGACCAGTGCTCCTATGAGAATCTAATGCCTGCTGATCTGAGGTGGAGCTGAGGTGGTAATGCTAGCTGGGGAGTAGCTGCAAATACAGATGAAGCTTTGCTTACTTGCTGCCGCTCACATCCTCCTGAGCAGCCTGATTTCTAACAGGCCACTGACCCGGTCTGTGGCCTGGGGGTTGGGAACTCCTGCTCTAATCTATAAAAAAAAGAGGGGTTATGACTGGATGATCTCTGAGGTTTCTTCAGCTCTAATAGGTATGATTAGATGTGTTTTTGATAATCTTATCAGATACAGAAAAACTCTGTCTTAACCTTGAATGGATCTCTGAAGGGAAGGTGTGACTTCAAGCTGTGTCTGAGAACCAACTCTCTGTGACCCACATGTCAGAGAACCAGGCTCATAGCACAGCAAATTCTGCTTGGACAGAAGAGGGTGCTCAGGTGCCCATGAAGCCACTTCTAAACTGTGAAAAACAGGTTGGAGACAAAGGGGTCAGTGGACCACCAGTGTGGTCAGGGAGTCATTTCATTTACTTATCAATAAACACTTGCTGAGTTCCTCCCCTGGACACCAGGAATGGAGAAATAAGATAGATTTTCTGTTTGTAGGAACACCACTCTTCTCGGGAGAAGGGGCTGTCCAACAGGAAAAACGTATCGGCAATGCAGTACAGTGTGGCAAGTACTAGGCTGGAGGGAAGCTATGAGAGCTCAAAGAAAGAGTGAACGAAAGTTGCCAAGGAGGTGACACCCAAGCAGAGTCTGGAAGGAGCAGGTGTGAACCAGGGTAGAGGGAGTAAGAACATCTTGTCAGGGGTGTGGGGTTGTGGGCGGGGTGATGATGCAGCATGGTGTGTTCAGGCCAATATTAGAATACAAGCAAGGTCCCCAAGGGCAAATTCTATCCATGTGGATGAAGAGAAGAAAGAGTGGCTGTGACAAAGCCTGCAGTGAACTGTGATGGTGGCCTCGATGCTCTTTCTCACCATTGATGGTACCAAGGCTAATTTAGTAACGGACGTGCCACCCCCGAATGTGGCTAGCTTTTGTGGATCTATCAAAATTGGAGAAGGGTTCCTCCCAGGATTCTCCTGTTAGGTGGAGACAAGAGGCAGCAGAAGAGCCTTTCCGAGCTTTCTCCTCCCCGACCTTCTCCCTCCTATCGCTGCCTGGAAACTGCAAAATGCTGGTGTCCAAGGGCACACACGAAATAGTTTTAAAGGGTTGGTGTTTAGTTCCAGCAAAACCAATGAGGGGAAACAAAGAAAGTTTGTGTTTATGTGATTAATGGAAGACTCTACCTGAGTTAAGACAATATAATACAAAAAAAAAGCTGGCTGAAATTAGCCTTCTTTTACCCAAGTCACAGAACAGCCAACTGCCCTCAGTTGATACTGTCACCTAGAGGTAGAATAGGAGAATGAAGCCGTCTCTAACCTTCCCGCCCAGGATTATTACGCTGTTTTTCACTGTGTACCGCTCGATCACAGGTTAGGCGCTCTGTTTTCCATATCTATACAGGTGTCTCTTGGCTCTCTTTTTATTTAGTTGAGTTTTCCAAGAAATTCTCTTCTTTTTTCTTCCCTCTCTTCTATTCTCTTATTCTCTTTTTTAAAACAGCATTTATAGCTGTATCAATTAAGTAGAAAACCACAGGTTTGGAGCAAAATTGGACATAAAAAAACCAGTACCAACAACCTTTAAAACTCTTAGAAAAGCCCTGCCAATTTCTCAGAGGGTCCAGGAAAGTCATTGCACCAATATATGGTCACCCAAAGAAATCTGATTTTTATTAAATACGAAATTATAGAATAGTTTTGATTTTACCTTTGTTTATTTGATTACTGAATTGCTAATAAGCTTGCTGATAATTGTGAAAGGAGTGTTTTCTATAATATGTAAAATTGTAAACATAAAGCATTTCCAACTACATTCCTGGTTAAGCAAAATTTTGTAGACTGGCTAAGGAGCTGTTTAATTTAGGACATTGCTTCCATGAAAACAATGTTTGCTGAATTCCAAACAAGTGACATCTAAGGAACTGTAGAAACACTCCCGAATTAGCATCCGATGAGACCCATTCGCTAGTAGTTGTCTACACAGCAGTAGAGGAACAGACAGGCATGGGTGTGGCGCTGTAGGCTCTACCTTGGCTTCATGTCTCCCTTACCTCCCTCACAGTGGCTGCAAAGAACTCAGGTAGTTTTAAAGATTCGAAATATTAAACAAATATTGCTTTTTCAATTTTCCTTTAATCTAATGTTTATTTCTCAACACCACAGCTTTTGCCTTCCTCCTTATCTCTTTACTGTCATCTTCCGCTAAGAAGCAGATTCTTATTTAGGTAGTTTTTGACTCTTTATGAGTAGAGTGTATTATCTCCATAAATTTCAGAAACAAAACTGAATAAACATCATGACAAGTGCAATGTTTTGGAGGTTAAACCATTAGTGAGAAATCATCAAGGTATGTTTCTGGTTCTTGAATGAATAGGGGTTGCAAAGGCAACTCATTCGGCGTCCTAGTTTTCCCAGCTATAACCTGAGAATAATAATCTCTACCTGAAAGATTGTAATCATTATAAATTGCTTGGAAATTCTCAAGAGGTAACAGCTAGATGTGAAAATGAGAATTAGAAGCCACTGGGAGCCGGACAGGCTTTTTATGTTTTGTCTTCCCATACATACTGTCATCTGACCTTTGGCATATCATTGAGACTCTTTCATTTTTGCACCCATTAAAATAAGATCATATTACAGTAACTCAGCAATCTTAAGAGAAGGCGTTATGGCAGTGAGAGCCCTGAAAGGAACCATGGACGTGAAAAACAAAATCAGTCTGCTTCTCTGCTTTGAACTCAATCTCAGGTGCTGCAGAGGAAGGCACTCAAACCCAAACCAGCAAAGGGCATGGAGGCAGTCTATCCTTTAAGGTCTGCAGATCAGAGGGAGGGAAATCTTGTTATTGATCCTAAGACTCTAATGATTCACTCACAGTGATTCTCCAACTGTGCCGGCTCCATGTGACTCGGCCTCACCATGTTATACAGACACAGGATGACCAGCAGCTGAAGCCAACGAGATAAGAGCAGCGTCTGGAAATTCAATCAGTCCAGGACAGACAGATTCACGGCAGGGAATTTACCCGGCCCCTTCTCCAATTTATGATTATAAACCCACTGTTGTGAAAGGGACACAGAAGCTCATCTGGACTCTCTTGTTTGGCAAGTTGAGAACTCCAGATGAATTAGAGGGTCTGGCACCTCAGCGCCCTTTTCATTGAAAAATATCGCAGGGTGTAGTCAATTTGTACACATTTCCTTGACCTGGCAATTGGAGAGAAAAGGGCCGGTAGTGAGAGAGGACTGTGCACACACTTTACCTCACACCTGTGTTTCCCTCATGGTTAGAGTGAGAGCCACGCCACATATGCGTGTGGTGGTTACCTGTTAGTCTTTTTGGCTGCCCAGCTATAGTAACCTTCCTTATATTTGGGGGAAATTCATCACTCAGCAAGGCTTGGTGGCAAACAGAGGCTCCTTCCTGCTCTAGGCAGAAGTTGCAGAATCCCAGATCCTGGTTTTCCCAGCCTCTTTTGCAGCTGGAGTGCAGATCCGGGTCACTGCCAACCTGACCCACTTCCCAGACTCAGCTGCCAGAGTTAGTGATGCTGAGACGAGGTTAAGCAGAGCATCTCTTCAGCAGGGCTGGCAGCTATGGCGAGATCGATGCAGGGGTCAGCTGCATTTGCTGACAGAAGCAGGAGTTCTGAAGATGATCTGGGGTGTTATTTAGACCACCTCAGAGCCTGGCTCATTAGCACTTCTGGAAATTCTGTGACCTGCCCAATATTCTTTTCTGTTTATATCAGCTGGATGCTCCTGTGGCTTGACACTAAGGCCTCCTCTAAGACTGATAAGAGTGCCCACGTGCACATGCATGTATGCTACATATATGCACACACCACACCACACCACACCACACACTCCTCCTCCTTCTCCACATATTCTTTTCTTAGCTGAAAATGTTATGGTACAACTAACGGAAAACGATTGCAGAGGAATGAAAAAAAAAGCCCTTTATTCGTTGCCCCCCATCATCTACATAAAAAGTTACAGAGGAGAAGGAACAATAGATTGCTCTGATTGAGTTGATAGCCTTAAACCTACCCTCCCTTTCACTCAAGCAGGACGCTGGCCGAAGTCAATGGAAGTTATATTTTTATAACTAAGGGCAGAGCTGAACCCATGGAGACTGGAGAACAATTTAGCATATAACTTATTCCACTGCCAACTCTAAGTTTTGCAAAAAAAGAGGCAGAAATTGAGTCCTGAGGCCAATCTACATGAGCACGTTAGTCACGGGCCTCTGAATAACAGGCTGAATGTCCCCTGGCATAAAAATTGGCTCATTTTTATGGTTGGGGAGTCTTCTCAGGACTTCTGTAACAGCACAATTACCTGCCTCACATTGCCAAGTTCAAAGTGACCTAAGCAACATTGAGGTAGCCTCAGGGCCCCTCACTCAGTTATAAAGGGAGAGTTGGCTGAGGCACAGGCCCTTCTATGTGAAGTCCAAGGGTCAGTGGGAACAAGGCCATGGAGGGAACAAGGTCAGCGGCTAACCTGTGATGAAGGCCTCTGGTTCTGCTTAAGTCACTGTCCAGACTTTAGGTCTGAGCCCCATTCTGTCACATCAGGGTGGGGCTGCACAAGTCGGTTCACCTCTCTGAATCGGAAAACAGAGCTAACTAGACTAATTTGATGTAGTAGAAATGGTACAAGTTTAGAAGACATATCACTCAAGTTCAAGAACTTCAGCTCTGTCATTTAAGAGCTTTCTGACCTTGGGCAAGTAACTCAACAGCAGTGTTTCCATTTTGACATCCATAAAACAAGGATAATAATATTTTTTTACAGAATTAAGAGTAATGATATATACAAAGTATGCAATACACTATCTGGCAAGGAAACATGCTGGTTTCATTCATTCACTGGTTCATTCACTGATTCATTCAAAAATATTTATCGATGCTTCTAATGTGCCAGGTAAATCGTAAGTGCTGAGGATATAGTGATTTATATGACAGGTAATATCCTTTCCTGTGCTGTTCACATTTACTCTCTGTACTAGAAGAGTTAGATTCATGTTCTCTGATTCTGCGGACAGAAGTAGGGCTTATCTCTGCCAGCATTATCCTGTGAATCCCTTGAGGGAAGAGACCGACTCTACCTCTACTTCCTATATGTACACAGTAGGTGCTCAATGAACATTTGGGGTTGAATTAAGTTGCATACAATGTAAAATATTGCAGGTGCCACCTCCACAGCTAAAATAGTCAGTGCTTTATGTTAAATGCTTCTTCAGATTTCATCATCTTTTTGTGTTTCAAATGCTGGCTTCTTACTCTTTTCTGTAGTGCTCATCACCATCTTTCCTTTCCTGCCTATACCTTTCTGACTCTCTTATGTCTGTACTGCAGTCAAATAATTTTTTCAATATGTTATATTTCTTTAATTGAGTTTTAAGAGTGTAGAAAGTACTGGAGGTCACTTTAGTTGAACCTCTCTTCTGATATGGCAATGTCCTTTATGCCATCTTTCACGCATTATTATCCAGTCTCTCAGAATGATGGTTGTTGACAGCAGGCTGGGTGCCTAACAAGGCCACCTGCTTCATTTCAAGAAGTTTTCATTCTTTCAAGGTTTTTTCTCCTACTTTGACATTTCATTAAACAAGTATTTCCTGACTACTATGTGCCAGGCAACATATCCAGAACTAGAGATACAGAAATGAGCCCATCAGGGTTCCCACCTTCCAGTGGATGACAGTGGGTTCTGTTCTCTAAACAAGTGGTCCCCAACCTTTTTGGTACCAAGAACTGGTGCTCTTATGAGAATCTAATGCCTGATGATCTGAGGTGATGCTGGCATTAGGGAGCAGCTGCAAATACAGATGAAGCTTTACTTGCTAGCCTGCCGCTCACCTCCTGCTGTACAACGGGTTCCTAACAGGCCATTGACCAGTACCGGTCCGTGGCCCCGGGATTGGGAACCCCTGCTCAAGTTAAACCACATGGGAGAGTTTAACTTTTCTATCTGAGGACAGTCCTTTGGTTTCTTCTGAGTCATGTTTCTTAAAATACGGTCCTTGGGCCACTGGAATGGGAACCACCTAGAATGTCTGTTTGATTGTAATTTCCCGGCTCCTCCTGGGATTAATACATCAGAATCATCTCTATAAATTCAAGGATTGGAGTCCCTGGGATCTGCAATTGAAACAAGCACCCCAGGTAATTCTCATGCACAATAAAGCTGGAGAATTCCTAAGTCTCACCTTTCCTGCCTAAATAATGCTAAGTTCCTCCACCGTCTTCATGTTACATAATCCTCAGGCTTTTTACCCTTCTGACTCTTCCAGCCTTCTTCATAGGCCTTTGTTCGTCTGTGCCTCTCTAAGCTGTGGCCGTTAGGGTGGAACATGCTCACCAGATGTGGTCACATCAGCAGAGAGTACAGTGGGCTTGCTAGTGTTCCCAATATGAACACAGAGCTTTCTGCTAAGGAAGCCAGAGTCTATTATTTGTAACCATGTCATACTGTTAGCTCATATTGAGATTTTGATAAATAAAATCCTTCAATTAAGACTCTGAGAATGTACCTGATGAAGATTTGTTTAAAAATTTGTGAATAATACAAAAAAGAGACAGATTATGAACTTGTAATGCCAACTATTTTTCTTAAATGAGATGTTAGCATGACCTTAAGAGCCCGAGGTGGCTTCAAGTGACCATAAGGACTTTCTGGGTGTTTATGAGTCATCAGATTAATTTCTTGCTGTTTTTTTTCTTTTTTCTTTCTGGATTTCTATATGAACTCCACCTGTCCACTGTTTCTAGAATCTTTTAAAATCTACTCCTTAACTTTTTAAAATCATGGTATTTTTCCAGACTCTTCTATTTTCCAAAATTTCTTGACTGTTGTTCACCCAGAATGGTTCTAGAACCATATTTTCAAATTGTGTCAATATCCTGGAAGGTTAATTTTGTTGGGTCTAGTAACCAGATTTGTTTCAAACATCTAATCATCATCATCACAATAGATAAAATTTATTAATTTTTTTAAAATTTCAGACATTGAGTGTTTTACTTTTATTATATTTTTTAATTTACTCAGCAAATATAGGACTTACACACACTTGATATTCTCTTTTACAAAAGGATAAAGTGAGCCAGGAGAGATTACTATTGGCATAAGTTTAAGTGGCAGAGATGGTGCTTAATCTTTGATCTTGGTGATGCTAAACCCCTACCTTAAATATATATATAGTCTCTTACCATAACACCACCTATTTCAGATTTCAATTTTTTCTCAGCCTAATTTATTCTCCCTCAAACATGAAAGCCTTGTAGAAAAGACAGCACCAAAAGAGAAGCTGAAAAGTTCTTCGTAACTGATTAATATTAGGCTCATTTCTCAGGGAGTACTGTCCTTTTAATTCTTCCTTTTCCTTGGAGCTGAAAAGTCTCCCTTGTTATTTCTCATGGTACTCTTTTTTCTTTTTCTGCAAGCTTGGCTCATTCCGGGACTTTGTCTTCTGGTGCCTTTGTTACAGGCCTCGTCTCTTTTCTTGTCCTCACCCTGTGCTAGGTGCCCCACCTTCCATCCTGGCCACATGTCTTTTTACAACTTGAGCTACTAGGAGAGTTGTCTGTGTGGCCACATTGGCTCTTTAGATGCTGCCCCCTTTTCTTCTTCACCAGGATAATTTGCATGGTTCTGCCAAAGTAAGTTTTGTTTTTAAAGTTCCCACATTTCTGGAGCCATCTTTCCTTTTGATCACCCCTCTTTTTATATCTTTTTTTTCCTATGGGTCTCAGCAATAGTCCTAAAGCCTAGGACAGGTATCTGACAATGCCTAGAGTCCTGCTTTATTATAGTTCCTAAGGTTAGTATTCATTTTCCTTCAGAATTTCCATTCATTCATTTCTGCATTCTTTCAACAAACATGTACGAAAATATGTTATGAACCTGTCTGCGTCATCAGGAGGTTTATGCCTCATCGGCACATACTGGGTGTTCAATAAATATTTGTTGAAAAAGTAAAAATTAGTTAGACTTGAACTTAGAGTGGAAGAGTCCCTCGTTGATTTTTCCCAGCTTTCTGTGTTATTGAGCCGCCTATAAGGCAATTAAAAAATATGTCAAGAACTCTGCTTTTAGCAGGACTCGCTTTCCAGCCAATATCTGGAGATTTGAGGTTCCCTGCCATGGCTGTACTTACTTCTGTGTCAATTTATACTTTGTATTAGGAAAGAGATTTCATATCCTGTATATTACGTAGTCAGAATAATCACCTTGGTTTCCTTTTATTTTTGCAGCCCCGCTCAGATTCTGCCCACCATGCTTCCTGCCCCCGGAGCATGGACTTCTGTACTATAGCCGCTCTTCCTTGATGCTCAGTCTGCTGAAAGCCCTCTTCTCCCTCACACTGACCCACTCAAAAGTGCCTCCTACCAAGCATGTGACATCAAGCCTAGGGGATAATTGTTAACACATCTGAGTATGAGATTATAATGCTACCGTAATTATTATAATGCACTGTGTGTAGATAATAAATCATGGATTCTTTCAGTATTGGTTCTGTCCTTTTTCCAAATTTTTTTTGAAGGGTTACTATGTACTTCTTCCTTCATGAACATTCTTTCTGTGTCATATCTGTTGTCCTCTCAGATGTGTATATTCTGCATTCTCCTCTTCAAACTTAAGTTTAAATTATTGTTAATAAGTTTTCCTCCACTTCTATATATGGAATCTCAGTAACCGAGCTTTTTCTCTTTTCCCTGTCCCTTGCAGCAATTACAGTCTCAAGGAAAGCACCCTGACAACCTCCCACTTGTTTTTGCTTCTCCTGTCCAACATCATACTTAAACTCTTTGGTCAGGAAGCTCCCAGACTTCTGATTCTATGCATAGTGCATTAAACCACTGGTGCCACCAGTGGCCTCAGCGCCCCTTGGTTCTGGCCACATTGAGCTCCCTGCAGCTCTCAGAGTAGGCTGCATTCTCTCATGCCTTCAGGCTTTAACAATGCCATTCCCTTGGCCTGGAGTGCCCTTTCCTTCCCCTCAGCTCCCTCCCCATCCCCCACTCCATCCCTGTTCATTGTCTTCTATAACTTCAGTTCATCCTTGGAGCTCTGCTACATGGAGGAAGTTCTCTCTGAGAACGCTCAGGTGGGTCAGCGCCCCTCCAGTCTCTTCCCACAGAAATAACTCTGCAGACCTGCCCTTGGCCTCCACTTTTCTGTACTCTAATTGTAGGTTTTCTTACCTGTCTTCCCTCCCTTCTATGCCCTATGCTTCTGGATACATCAGGAGACATAGGGGTTTACTTGCTTTTCTGAAAGTTTGGCCCACTTTACAGTGGGTGCTGAGTAAACAGCAGCGTCTTACCAGAGGTGGGAGAGACAATTTCAGGGAGAGAATGGCGAATGTACAGATCTCAAACAAAACTGAACTCCCCGAACACAGTCAAGAGCACAAACTCTCAGAAAAGCAGCTATTAAGGACACAGAGTCCAAATTCACGCGGAACAAAAGACCCGTCTATAACCATTATTTATCACTCAGAAAACACTCTCTTTGTGCTCCATTGTCAATGCTCCACAGACCCTATCTGCTTTTGGACAGAGGAGGAAGAGAGCGAGGGAGAGAGAAATGAATAGAAATGAGAGTATACAGTTTCATTTATTTATTTATTTTACATATAAATCAGCTAATCTGTTTAACATTCATATTAAAGTTGTAATCACCTTTGCACACATTAAAATACAAACTAGCACAAGTAATAGGCCTTAAGAACAACATTACAATAGCTATTAACATATAACAGCTACCTTATCAACTTACAACATCCCTATAAAATAATAACTGCATCCAGGATTGATTCGAAGGAAACTCATTCTCCCAGAGCACTGAAGCCTGACAGAGTCTGGGGAGGCTGAGAGTCTGGCTGACTCGAGAGGCAGCTTTGGGGAACCGGAAAGAACACCCGAAGGGAGTCAGGAGGCCTAAGCCTTCACTGTGGCTCTCTTATCCCTTGGAGAGAGCATCTGGGGCATTGAGACTTACGTCTCCTCATTTGCAAAGTGGAAATAAAGATCTTTTCATCATCGTGTTTTTAGAGATAATTAAATGAGATCATGAAAAAGCACACAGCATACATAGCATGTGCTTAAAAAACGTTGGTGCCTTTTCAAGACGGTCAGGTTCTGGAGTGGGCAAGAGCAGAACAGGCTGCTGCAGAGAACTGGACAGCTCTAAACTATATTGTCTTTTCCACTCATCCATTTTACTTACTTACTCATTGAACGTTTATTGAGCACCATCATAGATGGTCAGGTGAAATAAAAAAATGTTAGAACATTAGAGTTTCTCTCTGTATGGGACTCACAATGGAGTTGGTAAGATATCAGGTAAACGACAAGCTGGGCAGAAATGAACATATGATATAAGAGAATATATATCTCATGTCAAGGGAGGACACAAAAAGGAAGGACTCGGAGTTGAAAACAGGAAGTAACTTCATTGACTCGAGCCTTAAAATATAAAAAGTATTTCAATAAATAACGAGGAAAGAATATTTTAGGCTGCAAAGACATGAAGGCATGGTATATCTTGGGAACATCAAAAAGAATTTTTTGCGGGGAGGAGCCAAAGCTTGGAGAGCAAGGGAGAATAAAGAGAAGATGATGATAGAAAGACAGTTGATGCAAGATTTCAGAGTGCTTTACATGTGGGATGACAGTGTAGATTTTAGGTCAGGTGGAGGCACTTGGGATGTTTTGTAGGTAAAGGGTAGCTAGTGGACTTGGCTGAGATGGGAAGAGTAAATCTGACTTGTATCCTAGGAAGATACAAGCACTGAAAAATGACAAAGGTAAAGGATGACTTGGAAAAAAGTGAAGAACTTGATAGGATGCTCTAACAGTCTGGGAGAAAATAATGAGAATAAGCAGGGCAACGGAAGACAAAATAAGAAGACGGTGTAGACAAAATCTGTCATGACAAGAGAACTGATTGGATATGGGAGATGACAAAGAGGCTGGTGCCGACTCAGGTTTTAGAACAAGTATTAGGAATATGGGAGGACCCCTTACTGAGATCAGGACAACAACTGGAAATAAAATGATTTAGTTTTTCGATGTCAAATTACAGGCAACAATGTATATTTTCATTAGTACTTGTTCTCATAATTAGCCACCAGAATGGGTGCTAGGAGTATAAACTTGGAACTAGGATTCAATTAGGACAAATAAAATAATTTAGGGATACTCAGAAATGTTGATCCCCAGTATTTTAGCAATAGATGGTATATTTAGAGCTCTATATACAACAAACTACTGTTAACTAACCCAATTTAAATTTCTACAAAGCGGTATTCTTAGTGATGGGCCTACACACTTTGATGCTGAGGTTTAGATATTTGGAGACCCACCTCTTAGGACAAGCTGTTACCCAGGTTTCTAGATAAAGAGCGAAAAAGTGGCCAGTTTAACCCCAGTGAGGGCTTTTGTGTATTTACGAGCCATTCTACCTTATTTATTCATAGAGTTTAGCTCAGAGACTATGCAGGCTACAGATGTTAATGCTGATGTCCTCCATTGACCAATATCAGGTAATTTCTTACCAGAGCCTTGAGAAGAACTGGTGGCCTTCAGGCCCACTGAGAGCATGTTGACTAACTGCCATTGTCCTGTAGGGAAATAACCAGGAGGTGTTATACATGCTATAGCTAGAGAACTCCAGGAAGAAGATGGTCCATTACCTTCCTCGATCACTGAGGAAGAACTACACACACCTGTACCTGTCTGGTTGAAATGTGACTCTGCCCCTTGCTACCCAAGTCTATGAGGGGAAGGCAGTTAGGCTTTCTTAACGTGGAAAAACATCTTGCCCTTTATGGCATTGTTGAAACTACGTATCTGGATGTCTGAGGAGACCTCAAACCATACAGGCTTGGGGGGCTGTTTTCAATGCGTCCCCTTTGTGGAGTAGGCTCTAGGCTTGATGTCCGGTAGCTGCTGGGGAAGTCTCTATCTCCACCCCAGAGGGTGTCCCTTTTCTGGCCCTGGGTCTCTGGTGGTGGTACCTGGCAGCGCTGGTGCCCAAGGAGATTTCTGAGCTTCTGCACCACACACTCCCTGGCTCGGGGACTCTGCCAGGGATGGCAAAACGCCTAATTAATATTCAAATCTATTCAAGTCCTTTCAATTTGAAGTCTATGCATATTATCAAATAGAACAAAATGCAAATATATACAAATTCATCCATATGAAGAAATAAATCAGGGGAGCTCTGCATAATGGGATTATAATCACTCTCAGGGCTTGTCTTTCTTCTTGAATTCCCCAGAGCCCCAAGGCCCAGAGCTGGTTGTGATGCTCCCCCTGGGACTATTTAGCAGCACCATAACCTTTTCTCAACACAGGCTCTTCCAGGGTTGGATATTTCACGAACCTTTATAGAGATGCTATCGTTGTCCACTGATTGTGTCTCTCACTGGACTTCTGGAACATAGTTGTGGTGGATTTTGGGGGTGAATGTGGGATGGGGGCAGACTCAGAGGCCCATTTGGGGGCCTCACATGTTGCCACTTATGCAGGCCCTTGGGGTTGGCCTGGAACAGAGTCAGTTACTCTGGCCCTCGCTGTTCACCTAACAGTCCCAAGCCTTCTATGGAATCTTGATGCATCCGTAGCGTGGATGGAGAGGGGCTAAGCTTCCTAATTTCTTAAATCTTCTCTAACCTGAGGGAGACTTTGTAAAGTTTTTAAAGTATATCATCTTAAGGCCTAAATGACTTAAAGTGGGGTCTAATACTATCACCAGATACAGTCTCCTTTGTTTTGGCACGTGGCAAGACATACAAACTCATCCTTGAGTCTGCAACCCAGGTTCACTTCCACACACTGTGTATACCCACCTTCTCGTGCCCCCTTCCCAGGCAGATCTTCAAAGTTCAGAAATTCAACCACGTTCAGAGACAAAGAGAGAAAATGAAAGTGCAGGTGAACCTCTTGCCTGACAGCAAATCACATGTAGAAAAGCACAGTGCTCATTTGTCCTTTGTTTTATACTATTGTTGTTACTTATCTCTGTTTCATTTCAATTACACAAAAGACAGGAGGAGGCCGGGCTATGTGGTGTTTTAAAGGAGAGTTTCCATACTCCATGCTAATGAAGCCAAAGTAAATCGCTATTAAGAATCATTTAGTGAGGTTTAACTACAGACTCCAATAGATGGTTCCCCAAATTTCTCCCCCAGGGGACCGAATGATAGTTGCATCTAGTAGAACTCCATTGATTAATGTAAGCATAACCGATACTGAGTCATAGTATAATATTATAATAACCATTTCATACTCAGCATCTTTTACTTGTTAACCCCAAAGTACCTCGTAAATATAATGGGAGGAAGATCATTCTCTCTAACTTATAGATGGGGAGACTCAGGCAAAAATCTCTCATGCAGAGAGGTGGATAGGAATGTCTGCATTTTATTGTGAGAGAAGGAGGGGCTGCCAGCTCCCTTTTGTCTCCAGTCCTTGTGGCACGCAGAATAAGGAGCCCTGAAGACATTCATGTCTTGATCTTTGAATACATTACCCTACAAGAGAAAAACGACTTTGCGCACATGATAAAAAGTCCTGAGATGGGAGATGATCCTGGATTATCTCAGTGGGCCTGATCTCATCACAAGGATCTGTATAAAGGAGAGGTGGAGGTTCAAAGTCAGGGCCAGCAACAGTGGATGTGATGGCAGAAGCGAGAGGTTGGAGTGATGCCAGGAAGGAGCTGTAAACCAAGGAAAGCAGGTGGCCTGCTCCTGGAAGCGGAAGAGGTGAAGAAACAGGTTGTCCCCTGAGGCCTCCAAAAAGAACCAGCCCTGCTCACACCTTGACTTCAGCCCAATGAGACTCATTCTAGATTTCTAGCCTCCAGAACAATACTATAATACACATGTGTTGTTTTAAGCCACTAAAGTTTGTGGTAATTTGTACATCAGCCATAGGAAACTAATATAGTGTCCATACAGCCTTTCACAACTGAGGTTTCTCTCCTGAACCAGGGAACCCAGAAAATAATAGTTTTTTTCCCTTCTCCCATGGATAGCACATAACTAGCACCATTTTAGATGCATAGGAAATAATTTAATTCATTAACACAATGAATGCCTTTTTGGCATTTGAGTTGAATTGTCCCGATGAACCCTGCTGAGAAAGCACGCATGGCTTCACCTGCTCTCGCAGAAGGTCGCACAGGACCTTGCCTTGAAAAGAGACTGGAGATGCTGGGCAGATCTACGCTGACCTTAAGCACCAGGCACCAGCTCACCACATCTGGAAACACTGAACTGGATGGCCGCAAACACCTCACCTCTGTATATCCCTTCAAAGTGCTTTAAAGGACTCCTCAATACATAACCACTTTGTGAGGCAGGTGGGAGAGGAAGCCCGAGTCCCTTTTGCATATGAGGGCCTTGCCACAGGCACAGTAAATGGCCTCCTGGCCTCTGCGTCACAGGCTTGAAGGGTGACAAGTTGTAGTGGGTACTCTGGACCCTTAATAAGTCCTTCCTTGGCTTACAGACTGACACTTTATGGCAGATGCATTGTGGGGAGGGTCATGGCCAACACACACAGGAAGGGCTGCTCCGGGAGGAGCTTCCAGGCCACTGCCAGGTACTGTTAAGTCCTCACTGCAATGGAATTGTTATGTTCTCTTTATTATGCTCCATTTACAAGAGAGAGCCCCAGTCAAGAGCAGTTTTACCTCAGCCTCTGCACAGGGACCCTTGTGTGTTAGTGGGAACTGGCCATCGCCACTTGATCAGAAGCCTTGCCCGAGCTCCCCTCACAAGCTGCTATCCCATTTCTAAAGGAGGCACTTACCCTGCCATGCTCTGCATGATGACCAGGCCTGCTCACCAAGTACTCTCTACGTACTTACTCTTTGGGGGGCCAAGAAGATGTGGAGGAGGGGGAGGGGAAGAACCTGGGCTTGGATTTGGAACTCTTGGGTTTTCATCTTAACTTTCACACTTACTACCTGTGTGACTTTAGAGAGGCCACTTTATAAAACTTGGTCACATTTCCTAATTTTTAAAAGCGAGGATAAGAGTTGATCATAATACATGTGGGAGGGTTCTGGAAAGCATAAAGTACTATAGAATGCAAGGATGGATTATATTACTATCACCTTTCCCCCA
Organism: Pteropus medius; assembly: GCF_902729225.1. Lineage (NCBI taxonomy): Eukaryota > Metazoa > Chordata > Mammalia > Chiroptera > Pteropodidae > Pteropus > Pteropus medius. The sequence continues at coordinate 2,464,963 of NW_024344436.1, read as the reverse complement.
AGGAATACTTGGTGCTCACAGGCACTCTAGTTCCAGAAGGCAGTAATAATGATAAGCAGAGTATATCCTCCGATCAAGCACTTTCATGGGTTGGCACGCGAAGTGCCAGGCACAGAAGGTAGAATCACTGAATCACTGACATGTTACAGTCTTTGCCTGCATTAGAAACATTGGTCACGTGTCGACTATGTACCCACGTCCAAGAGAGGAGCTGCACAAACCTGATCATAGCTCTAGAAGGGAAGACAGGTGGGAAAAAAACACTTATGTTAAGTCAATAGACTGTGACGAGCACTACAAGGGGTTTCCACAGGGGGCTGTGGAAGGAGGGAGAAAGGGCATTTAAATTTGCTTGTGAGAGAAAGGTCAGGGAAACTTTCTCTAGGAGGCAAAGTGAGCTGGTCCTTAGGGTAGAAGTCAGCGGGACTAACATGGTGGGGAGGGGAGGTCCTTTAGAGCAAAGGTCCACAACCCCTGGGCCGCAGACTGGCATGGGTCCTTGGTCTGTTAGGAACTGGGCCGCACAGCAGGATGTGCGTGGTGGTAATCGTGAGGGAGCAGAACACACTTGGAGATGTCAGTAGCTTGGTTTGGCTGGAGTGCAGGGTGTGCGTGATTGTGGGGAGGAGAGAGGCCAGACCTCCAGCCTGAGGATCTTTATCCTGTATGTGCTGGGATGCCATCAAAGGAACACACAACCGTCTAATGACAGAGACCTCTGTGCCCGAATCTGACACATCTGGCTATCCTCCTGGCTAAGCGACTCGAGTATTTCACTGATGAATGAAAACATCAAAACCTCATGTGTGATGAGTGTGCCTTCATGTTCCCCATCTGGACCGGGGCAAGTTAAAGCTGCTGCTCTAAACCCTCTAGTCTTACGACCTCTGGGAGGCTAGAATGTTTGTCTCCCACACTCGTCTCAGCCTGCTCAATCTTTCTGCCAGTCCTTCTGTCTCTCCCCGCTAGTGAGACAGCCACACACCTGTGCCTCTCTTCCCCTTCCTCTCTGCTATCACACTATGCTGTCATTCAGACACCTGGGAGAGTGCATAGTGTGCACACAGCAGCCCCTGGGTGCTGGCTCCAGCTCTTCCCTCCCTTCTCCTCCTCTCATTCATCAGCTCCTGCAGTGGGTTTCCCATTGGCAGTTTGGGTTGAAGAAAGAGGCCCAGAGGCCTAGTGATGAGAATATCTTTTTTTTTTTTTTGGCGGCAGGGGGGGATTGAAAAATAAAATGACAGTAAGCAGCTAGCAGAGCCCAGTTGACAATGAAGTGAATATCAATATCTGTGGTTGTATTGACCTTGAAGGTTTTTTAAAACTAGAACATGAATTCTCGGAGTACATTACTATATACATTCTGAATCTTTTCACTGTGCAAAGCAGAAAATCCATCCTTTATGGACGTGAGCATCTCTGGTGTACAGCGTTGATTTTAAAATAAACATTCTGAAGGGCCAGTGGAAGAAAATCTATGGTCGCTTTAGCTACAATCTTCCCTATCAGCACAGATGACCACGTGGTGTTCCCAGGCTCTCCCAGGAGGGACAGGGCTGAGAGTCACGCGGAAAGGAACAATTCTCAGAGTTCTTCTCAGTTGTGAGGGAGGCAGTGATGTCAATGACAGACAGGCAAAGCCACCACATTCCAAACTGTATGTTTTTGGCCTTATCACATGTTTAGTTTTCCATGGTAATTCCTGAGTTCACTCACACTGTGCGAGTCACCTTAGGACAATGTGACATGAAAACTCTCAGCAGCAGCTCCCATGAGTCACCTTAACTCTTCTGGTTAAAAACTGTGCTTAGGCCCCTTGCATGGCCCTACTTAATGTAAGCGGCAGAGTTGACCTTTGCACAGCATAGGTGAGAACTGTGCAAATCCACTTAGACATGGATTCCTTTTCAATACCTGTACTGTTTCCAATCCGTGGCTGGGAGTCTGGATGTGGAGGGCCGACTGTATGCACTGTTTGACAGCTTTCGATATCCATGGGGCGGGGAGGGGCGGTCCTAGAACCAATCCCCTGTAGATATGGAGGGACTACTAAGTTTTGGGGAAGTCAGAAGTTATATGCAGATTTTTGAATGTGCCGGGAATCAGCGCCCCTATGTAACCCCCACACGGAGGTGAGGCCTGGGCAGTGTGTGGGAAGGGGCAGAATGGATATGGGGGGTAGAATGCCAGAAAATGAGCGTCCCCCACTCCCCCGGAGCTTGTCTTCTTTCTTCAGACAAGTCTCTGTTAAAGAGTTGTTCTAAAGCATCTTGATATTTACTGAGAAGGGACTAGTGACCTCCAGGCCCTATGCCTGGTAGACATTCAAATACTCTGAATTGTGTTAAATTAAAGGAGTAAAAAGGCTTGTTGTAAAGGATATTCATATTTGCATTAGAAAATATTGTTTTCAGTTCATATGGTAACAAATGCCAAGAAAGATACAAACATCTCTGCCTTGACTTCCTAAATGTTGAAAGTAGACAACATACGAAGACTAAGACCAGTGAACTTAAAAAATAACAGCAATATAAATATTTTTTTCTCCTTGGCAAGAGTTCAGTGGTACAGATCTTTGAAAATAAATATCTGTTGGTAATGAGAGGGAAATGTAGATTTCCTATGAATATTAGCAGAACAGGGGAGGAAAGTGATATGTTTTTCTGGATGGCATTTCTTGATTCCGATCAGTTCATCATCCACTTATTGCAGCTATCAAGTATGGAATCTATCGCTGAATATCGCTGCCCTGGTTTGATGAAGGGGGAACCCAAAGCAAAACTCGTGCCCAGAGACATAGGCGTCCACGTGCACTGGGAGCCCTGGCCACGGGTGACAGCACACTGCTGATGTGACCTCGTGTTCCACTCAAGGGCTCAGGCTGTGGAATAAAAAGAAGGAATTGTGTGTTTTCCACTCGGAGATCTATCTGCCTCGCATTCTTCCTCTGTATTCCTCTGATTCCATCTAAAGGAGCTTTGAAAACTTCAAAGAACTTTTATGTTTTGCTAGTTTATCACGAGTGTCCATCTTTAAAGCAATATTATGATTTAAGCATGGCCCGGATAGGTACATGCCATCTTCAGAAATGATTTCTGATGCAAGTTAAGATGTACCAGCTGCAGCCAAAGTGAGGAGCATTGGAGGCTGAATGGCATTCAGACTCTTCTGTATTCCAAGAGTCTTTTTATTTCTCCCTAACGACCATTATTAATCATTTCAGAACCATGTGGTCTCCCGACATTTTTACTATTCTAGACTTGACAAAAAGGAAGGTTTTGATGTCCTGGAATGCCTTTTCATGTAGAGTAGCTCTGTTCTTACAGAGCACAGCTAACACTGGGCTAACCTCTCCCCAAGCAGAATGGGGTTTAACTTTTTTTTTTTTAATCCACCAAAGGAAAGTTAGATGGTAATGGATTCTGGTTAGGAAATCAGCATTTGGCTTTCGAAATGTTAAGCTCAACTGGAGCTGGGTTGCGGAGGAAAAGAGCAGCCACTCGCCACGTAGCAAAGCTTCTCAGATTTCTTATTCATGCTTTTGTGTTAGGAGAGATGATTTTTTTTTTCTATTTCTATTAGCTCTTTTTCCTAAACCCTATATGTTAGGAAGGTGGAGGACCATAGGCCAGGCCAGGGGTGCCTGCGGCTTCCTGACAGCCACATGGCTGTTAAGGCATCTCTGTGACCGAATTCCTCCTGAAGGGATGAGCAGCAAGGGGTTTGGGGTCTACATATGCGTATTTGAATGGCAAGTCTATCACTTGCCAGTGATGTGACTTTCAGGCAAGTTATAGAACCTAAGTGTCAGTAGTTCTCATCTGCAGATGGGTATGACACTCCTGCTTTACCAGGTAGCTATGAGGATTCAATGGGGGACTACACACGGAAAGCTCAGCAAAGGACATGACCATCGGCCCCAGTCCGGCCTCCCATGGCTGGTTCCAAATCAACCATAAGGCGTAGTAGTAGTAGAGAGAGAAGCACAACGAGACTGGGTTTTGATTCTTTTCTGTTCTCACATTTCTCCTTTTTCCACGCAGCTTTCTACTGAGGGAACCCAAAGCAAGAAGCAAGACATGCTTGCGAAAGAAAGGGGAGCAGGTGGCCAGATCGAGGGGCCAGGGAGGCAGCAGAGCCAAGGGCACACACCACATCTCTTTATCTGGGGAAGAGATTATCTTTAGCAACTTCTCAAATTATGCAGTTTGATTTTTTTTTCCTCTCTGACCTGTGTAGCATCAAACCTTCAATTTCAAATAAGATTTTTCAAACCTTATGCAAACAATTTTCTTCTCTGACATGAGCTGCTCGAGATGTCACCTGCCATTTGCCAGTGGAACTTGTAGTAAAAAGACAGATGATTCTACCTTCTCTTCAACTCCACTACACATCTAGGACCCCCAGGAAGACAGACAGTGTGAGGACGGATGGACTGGCGGGTGGCAGCTCACCTTGCTCCTAAGAAACCAGCAGGAGACTACGATGGTGAGTCAGATGTGGGGAGGCTGCTCAGGTTTGAGTAAACTTTATCTAAAATCCCACGACCAAATGTATCAGACACTCAAACAATGTCCGATGACTTCAGGCCACATAAATGGCCAGTTCTACTAGCCATTCAGGCCACACAGAGAAGACGAGGAGACTCCTCCAACGATGGCCTCAGCCTTCATTCCATGTCCCACTATCTTAGTTTATACTGTATCTGGATCCTGCCTGGGGTCTTAGATCCAATCTTGCTTGTAATTCTCAAAAGGTGAAAAAGGCAAGCTGCCACCTGCTAGGAGATAAAAGAAGGTGGAAGGAGTTCTTGGGGCCAGGAGGATTCCTGCACCTTCCCTCCTGCAGAGCGCAATGCCTGCCTCGAAACCTGGAGTCCTTGCCTGGAAAGACGCACTTTCAAATGCAGGGCCACAGCCCATGGCGATATTTTACATGGTGCCTGTTTCTGTCCGGAAGTGCAAGCAGAGAAGCACCTCTTTAGCCTCCTGGGAACATTGGGAGTAACTTCAGCATCTATTTGTTTTGTTTTTGCAGCATGAGGGGAGAGCCAATAATATTGGCTCCAGATCAGTAAAGGGGCAAAAACCCCTGAGGGAGGGCAGTGGGCCCAGGCCTAGGAGTGGGCTTGCTGGGGAGAAAGGGGGTTTTGCAGCTGGCAGCCACCCTCCTGGGAAAGATACCCCAGTCCTCACCCAAAAGAGAGACATCACCCACTGCAGGAAATGGCTTGCCACAGGGAAACCAACTCAGCTAGCTGAGGTCTCTCGCTCACTCTCTCTGTAGCTCTCCCAAGCCTCTCAAGCATTTCTATTCATACCCACCTGCTTCTTGGCACTCTTTTATCACAGGCACCCTCATATCCATCAGAAAGAGGAGAAAGAAACAGAACCTCCTAGAGAAGCTGCTGCCATCTGAAAGGTCTGCTCCTCCCTTCCTTGACCCCTGCCACATGCTCAGCTGCCCCAGCCTCACTGCCGGGGGCAGAAAAGGGCCCAGGCGCCCAGAGCACACCTCCCTCCCTGGGCTGCTGGCTGGCAGCGCACTCCTGGGCTTTGTAAGCGCTGCTGCTGCCACCATCAGGCAGATGTAAGAACTGCAGGGTTCACCTGGTTTCACATCCCAAAACATTCCTGCAGCTCCTCCCTGATGGGGTCTCAAGAAAAGAAATAGGCCCTCCCCCCCAGTCTCCCTTCACACAGGTGCAGTGTCCTATGTAAGAAAAAGGCTTCAGAATCCAGCACCCTAATGAAATGGCATTCCTTGTGAGTGTGGGGTAGACCCAGCATACCGAAACGAGGTGTGGAAAAGTACAGGTTCTAGGATGTGGAGAACAAAGCCACTGGGACATTAACAGACAGTTGCTCTTTCTTTGTAAGGAGGGCAGTGAGGCAAGGAAGGGTGGCAGTTGCTTCTTGTGCAGCATCTGGGATGGGTCTCCAGGAGAGAGCTCCACAGTTCTGTCTCCTAAATGCCTGCATGATGAACCAGCCAGACTCCAGTGTCACTCTGAAGTTGTCATAGCTCCCAGCACTGCCAAGGGTGACAGGTGGACTGTCATGCTGCACCAGAGCCGAGTCACCTGTGGCATTTGCAAGTGACTGACGGAAATGGGAACTGACATTGCATTGAAGAACAGAAGGACGCGATTGTTTCTGAAACTGAGGAGTGGGTGGCTTGCCAGAGGATGTTTCTCTTGGCAGTGTCCCTGACAACCCAATGGTCATTCAAGGCCTCACTCAAGAGTGAGGCTTTGGAATGGACATGGAAAGGCTTCTAGATTGCCAGAGAAACCTCCCAATGGCAATGTGGGCAGGTGTCGGTGTCCGGCAACTTCCTACAGGGCAAGAACACACTTTAAACAGTTGGGTTCTTTCCTCTGCACATGGTAGTATCGTCAAAAGTGCTGCCTTCTTCTCCTTCTTTCATTATTTCTCAACATTTCAATATGTATTCATAGCCTCCTGTGTGCCAGATAGTGTGCGAGGCACCAAGGGACACAAAAGAAATGGATATTTTAATCAACCAGTTAAGAGAGAAAAAGTCCCTGCCTTTGCTTTTTTTTTTTTTTTTTTTTTCCGGAATGGCCACAAAAGAAGCTGCCGAAGCAACATCTCCTTGTTGTTATTCAGCCCCAAAGGCTGGCCTGTCACTTCCCTGGGCAGGAGTGGCCTGGAAACCTTGTACCCTCCAGGTAAAGCTTAAACCAGAAAGATGAAAGAACCAATTCAGAAAGAGTCTGGAATTAAGGAGGGAGAGAGAGAGCTACAGTGTGGGGCCACTACTCGAAGGTCAGCTCCCCACTTTTCATACACACCCTTAAAACGCTCTTCTATGCCTAGACACTGAGGATTCCCACCAGTTACAAGAACACGACTCAGTTTATGCCACAGCTTAGAATCTGCTCATGCATTTTTCAGAGTTGATGATTTGGAGCAGCTGGATCTATCAGCATCTTGAGGAGCTGGAGGCACACGAAAAGGTGAACTAGACTGGCATGACTTTGGTCAGGCAATATAACCTTTCTGAAGGTACAGCAGTGATGCTAGCCGCCTCTCCTTGCCACCACGGTGATGAAATATAGTAGTGTTTGTGAAAGGTACTCTGCAAGTTGTGAAGCTTTATAGATAGTGCTAATTATCATCGTGCTAAGAACATATTATTGCCACTACTATCACCAACGACAAGTCAAAAAATTTGCCTGGCACCTACAAGAAAACGTGCTGGAGAAAGAGATCTATAACATATCATCTACCTTCTAGGAATTTATTATCCCAAATAAATAGCTTGTTGTTAATATGAAATATTTAGGAAATCTTGGAATTGGAGAGAGTTTGGATGTCTTCTCATCTACTCTCCAATCCATTCTTAGGAAATGACTCTTCCATTCTTGATGGGCCTAATTCCACTCTTAGTTTTCTAGCAGTGGGAGACTGTTCAATGGGCCAGCCTTAGAAACTAGGGTCAGATTTTGACAGTCTTGGAAATGTCACTGTCTTATTTCTTGCAGAATGATGGAGGCTCTTGCTTCACTACTGAGCTTGTCCTGCTGGTCCCCACCATTTCTTAATGGGGAAATTAGAACATGATGAAGTGTGGGACACGTGGGTAGGTCTGATGACATCCTTTAGTCTAGAATGAAAGGTTACTTGGTACTGGAGTTTTGTAAACATGTCTAACACCTGAGTAGAACCACTTAGCTTGAAACCTTGTTGTTCCCAAAGCCAGTGTGGCTTAGCTTCCTCTTGAGAACAGGAAAGAAATCATCGGCAAAATGTCCCTAGGCATCTCTTGCTTATCTCATCCTTATCCTTGTCTCTCTTTTTGGTTTACCATTCAGGTTCACTGTTAGGCTGCCTTCATCTCTGGCTAGCCTTCCAGGGGCCCTAGAAACTGGCCAATCCCATTGTTCAGTGACTCCATCAGACTATCAGTCCAGTGTGGACTCAGCCACGCCTGCTTCTGTGTGTTGCATGTTCCTTTCCACATTTTTTAGCCGACACATCACTCTTAAGTACACATCTACCTACCACCCTTCTCTGTCTTCCCTGTGGAATACAGACTGACAGTTAAAATCAGTTCCTCCATAGTTACTGTATTGTTCACTTTTCCATCCTTTATATGAGAGCTATAAAGAAAGATGAGCTGGAAAAAGAGAGTATATTTTCATTCAAGTCTGCATGTGAAACACAGGGAATACCAAGAAGAATAAATAACATGTTGATTCTTCTTTTTTTGTCAGTTCATGGAACTCATAGTATAGGGAGGACTACAGACCCATAAGCTACTAATAATAAACTTAATTCTGATAATCTGTCCTCAAAACTTTTAGCACGGTATTTACAACCATTTACTAGCTGACCTTTTCCAAGCTTCCTCTCCTACTCTCTTCAACACACTAACATTCCAGCTACCCACAGGACCCATGGCTCTGAACATGTCACATTGTGCCCTGCCTTCTTGCCTTCGCACGCATTCTAAGGTACAGCCTGAAACAGTCTTTTCGTTGGGAGAACTCACAGACATCCTCTAAATTCAAGTCACTTCCTCTGTGCAGTCTTTGCTGATACCCTTGGCCATTCCAACTGCTCTCTGAACTCCCTTATCACTGTGAATCTAAGCGTACACTCCCTGAACAGACTGAGATGTCCCCTGGGGCAGAAATATGGCCTTAGTCATCTATTCATTAAAAGCCCCTAGCATACTGCCTATCACATAGTAGGCCCACAGTGAATGCTAGATAGGTGGCCAAGGGCTGAGCTTTGGTGTCATAAAATGCTATTAGATCACAAAGGAAGGAGTAATAAATGTGGCCCTTTGAGACACCAGATCTATAAAGTACCTGGGGAGAAAGGGTGAAAATGATGTCTTGTTTTCATGGCAGCAACCCTCAGTGTCAGATTTCAAATTCCTGTCTTCTAGGTCTAAGTTAGAAAGAAAGTAAACTTGCAACAACTATCCAATGAATGTAGGCCAAGTAGGCAAACCATCTGGATAATACAGCCTGATCTTGGTATGTCCTTTTAAAACTGCCCTTGCAGTGTTGGTGTCGATTATCCAAAAAAAAAAAAACCCTGCACAAGAACAAAAAAAAACTGGCAACTCCGACTGAAATCCTTCACTTTTCCTATGAGGACGCCAATGCCAGGTAGAAGGTCAGAATGAAAGATCACCTCCCACGTGAAGAAAATGACTGAGCTGAGATCTGTTCTAAGTTCTGGATATCACTACACTTTAGCGATAAGTGGTGTGTGTGTGTGTGTGTGTGTGTGTAGAGTGGGGTCATGAATAGGAGGAGGCTTGGAACGGACATGGAAAGCCTTCTAGATTGCCAGAGAAACCTCCCAATGGCATATGGGCAGGTGTCTGTGTTTGGCTACTTCCTTGCCTTTCCCCCACCTCTTCTTTGCCTTTATTTCCAGGAAGGAAATGGATGAGTGTCCACCTCCCATTCTCCATGCTCCAGCCAGGGCTGCCACAGAATAACTTTGCAAGCAGAAGGATTCACACATGCTGGCCACTATTTCTATGGCTTTAACTTGTAACCAATGTACCCAGGGAAAGCTGACATTTATTTAATCCTCATAGTGGTGTTGACTGTATACTCACGGAAACACTGTATGCTTATGGAAGACATTTGTTTCCAAGCAGCTTATGCTAATTGCAGTGATATAATGGAAACACTTATCTAATATTGACATTTACTGACTTCTGGAAGTATACAGCCAGAATATTCATTTTACTATTGAGAGAAGGGGAAAAGGAATATCTCTAGCTCCTTCAGTGGGTTAGAAACAGAAAGTTAATGAAAGTTACTGTTAAATGTGGTGGTGGTGGTTCTTACTCTACAGTAATAATGTGGCTTCTGAGAACATGCGGAAGGTCAAGCTCTGGCAAACAGCAGGACATAGCATTATTTTCATGGATGTGGGAGAAATATTCCAATGATTTGTAAGGTACCTATCTTCTTATTTGACATGTACATCTAACTGGGTGAAATCTGGCTTTCCCCTGGGGAAAAGAAAATGGAGCAGTACTGTGCCTCAATGCAGTAGACTCTCTGCATCACCCTCTAAATAGAGTTAAAAATCCCATTCTACTTGGAATTCCATGCAAAGCTATTCCAATAGGGCACAAGACACTAGCTGGCTTTGAGCCTCACTCCCTTATGGATCTCCCTTGGGGATCGCATGGGCTATGAAACCTGAGGGAACAGATACCCTCAGAGCCGCTGCTCCAGTTGGCTCCTGCTCTATGAATGCCGGGGTGTCCACTGGTCTTGAGGGAAGGTTGGGCCCAATCACTCTGCTGCAAGAATCACCATTAAAGTCAGAGCTGCTGTCCGAGTGTGGATTCCAGCACGCTCACAATCTTTCTGATCCTCTGCACTGCTAAACTAGAGGGTTCCTGCTTCCGGGCACAGGAGGAAGGAATTCAGTGCCTCACTGTTTCTAGGTTGACCCTGATTAAAATGCCTGCACTGGGTTTTCATCCAAAAGTCATCTCAACATCTTACAAGGATAAGGATTGTAGCTGAAAAATGATGCTTGTAACCATATTACTCCCTCTCCACCCCCCATTTACACTGACACCCTAAAATGAATGCTCTTGGCCCTCCTCCCCACTCCTCCATCACCGGCAATTTTCTTTTCCTTGTTCATGTTTCCAAAACAGTTTATCTTTTTATCTCCTTGGAAGAAAAGTACTCTGCAAATCAAAGGTATCATTAGTATTGTTATTATTTTGCTATTGAAATCTCTTGAATTCATTCTGGATTATTCTTGTGCTTTTTTGGGTCTGCAATATATAATGCCTCCTAAATCACCCCCACTGGGCTGAACAAAAAAGAAAAATTGCATCTTCAGGCCTAATCCCCTGCTCCGCCCTGTCTCCTGCTGGCCCTGGCTCCTACCAACACAAGCACTCCAGGCAGAACAGCTCCTTGGTCCTGTGCCTAGCTCACACTGCCATGTTCCCAGTGAGATCCTCCTTTGTAACCCAGGATGGAGGCCCCGGGGTGTCCTTTAAGTGCAGTGTGAAGGTGTTAACCCAACTCCATGCCTCTCTCCCCCTGGGGAGTTTCTCTTCCTCTGCAACTGGTCTAGCTGGCAACTGAGAACTCCCTGCTGGGCAGCAGACACGGTGACCACCCCCCTTCCCAAAAGACACGTCCCAGTTCCCTTCACCCAGAAAATTAGTGAAAGAAGTGGTCCCACACCCTTGGCAGCTGCGCATTGACCTTCCAGCACAAAAGAAGCGATTCTCCTCTAGACAAGACGTCATACCACTTGAGGGGCTGGAAGAGGGGGGAGGAAGCATCATACTTATTACTTGCCTCTTCTTTTGTTACATATGACATTTCTGGGTAAGGATCAATGTTTCCAAAGTTGCTGCTCACTCCCAATTTCCTTTCCCAACGCCTCTCAGCCTGTACCCTCTAGGATGCCCTTTGTTCTTTTGGCCGCCTCTGAGGGGCTCCTGTAATCTTCTGATGCCCTTCCCCACTCCCCAAGGGAGCTTCTGCAAGTTATGGCCTCTTGCTTTGTTCCTCCCTTTCTTTGCTTCCCTCCACTCACACTCTAGTTTAGCCTCCTGTCTTCTTGATGCTCTTCCATTCCCTGGGAGATTTATGTCACCATGAACCTCTACCTCTGGGGTAGATATCTGACAGCCCTCTTTGGTGATTCCTGCCAACGAGTCAGGAGAGCACGTTGCTTCGATTCTTCCCAGTAGGTGGATGACATCCCAGATGAATCCTCAACTCAGGATATCGTAGACAGGTAAATGCAAGTTCTCACTTTCATCCCAACACGCTCAGAGCAGCGTGTTGGGATGAAACTTTCAGACCCACGAAATTACTAGGCAGGACAGGACACTCTGGAAATGCTAAAGCAAAATACCAGAAAGCGGGGAAGAGAACACCTTTCCTAGAGCGTCCGAAGTAAAAGGCACCAATTGTGCCGCTCACATTCCCTAGACTGTCTCAGAACTCCAGATCCGGTGGGCAGCAGGGAGTCGCCAGTCCTGCAAGAACATTATTTCTCTAAAGCTACTTAGGATGTGGGTGTGCAGGCTGGATAGGATGGGTCTTGAAGATGAAGGAGGGCACGAAAGGAAATCGTGGGCAAATTGAAATGGTAAAGGGAAAAAATAAAGCAAGTTCTAAGTTTATGGATGACAAGAGAATCGATTCCTTTTCACCCCAGGGCAGAACATGCCTCTTCTCTGCAGGAGGCAAATTGTGCTGTGACATTATCCCTCTCTGTACAAAGCATGCAGTCCTGACAGCTCAGGGAGGAGGCAACCCCAGCAAGGGGAAGCCCACAAGTAGCCCATCGACAGCTCTCCATCTCCTTGCAGGGAGCCAGGCCCAGGCAGGTTGGCAGGGAGAAAAGGGAGGCATGCGATTTGACATTTCCACAGTCACCTTCAGAAAGATAAATAAGTACTTAATCTCAATCTACATGAAGAGCCCAAACTTTAAAAGAATAGGGGCACAGCATATTACTGAAGTTAATTATACCTTAATTTCATTCTCTAAAAGGTTAAGAAAACAAGTAAAGGTGAATAAATATTTGAAAAATTAGGAGGGAAAAGATGATTGGAAAGGACTTTAAGAGTTTACCTAAATGTTTTGTTATTAAAGTCTTCAGAGCGCTGTTTGGAGCACTCACTCCCTCTGTATGAGAACTAAGAGGAGCAGGAGCAGGAAGCTTGAGAATTGCGTTTCCAGAAACTGCAAGATGACACGCAGGTTCCCACTGTGAGGGGTGTCGGGCGGCAGATGGATGTATCGCCAGAGTGCCAGATATGGCCCTAAATAGAACCCTGGACATTTGTTTTCTCCGAGTAGAGGGCCATCCCTGAGTCTCTGCACATTTCCTTGGAAAGCATCCCAGGAGGAAGAGCCTTCGGGAGGTAGGGGTCAGACTGTGGCTCTGTGGGGAATGGGAGGTGCAACTTCAGTCAGGGGCATGGGGGGATGCAACCTCGGCCAGGGGGATGACAGCCAGAGCCATGCAGAGCCTGTGGGCTAGTCCTCTCATGACTCACAGAAAGTGATTATGCTATTCAATAATTTGATAAGTATAGGGCATCAGGTAGGGGTTGGGCATAGTGTGTGAATTAAGCATGTATGTGTAAAGGGTCAAATAGATTCCTCAGGGGAATTCACAATACTTAACACAATATCCGCATTAAAATAAATGTCCACAGTTCAAGTCAAAAGAGAATCTATCACAATGAAGTCCATAAAATGTCAATTCACTTGACCCTTACTTCCTGTAGTCAGATGCTGTTCAAGGTACCTACAGAGCCCAGTGATGTAGGGTATTCTGACTGGCTGCATCCACTTTGGTCTCATCTTTCCTTAGACCTGTTTTGGAGTCCCATGGATGATGTGTCTACCATTTGATAGGTTGGCAGCGCTGGTCAAACTCAGAGCACTCAGGAAAATCAAGGAACTAAGAATTGCATGATGGTGTGGTTTCTTCCTAGTGCACTCAGGGCTAAGGAGAGATGAAACAGGGCATTTAACCTCCATAGAAAAATACTTAAATATTCAAATGAGGCAGATAAGAAATAGCGCTGATGATTCAGACAGCCATAGAGGCACTTAGGCACCTATAGACTTCTTATTCCAAGCTAAAGAAGAAGTGTGTGGATTTGCCGCAAAAGAACACAAAACGCTGATTGAGATGTTTACTGGTTCCATGACCTGTGTGTAGGGAGAACGCTTGGATCCTTCTTTCAGGAAGCCCACATGCAAACTTTTTAGAGGTGCAGGAGAATAAGAGCATATGTGAGTGTGTATATGTGTGTGTGTGTGTGTGTGTGTAGTTGTGTGTCCATAGCAAGCATGCACACATCCAAGAAAGAAGATAATCTCACAAATGGCAATATAACCAAACTGTTTCTATAACGGTGTTCTGAGATAGTTCTTATTCATTCAGCCTGAAAACTCTGGGGAAGGCAATTTATCTTCCTGCTGCTGTAGGGAGCCCTGGTGAGGTGCACACAACTCATGAATACATGAGTGCGAGTGTGTGTATGTGTGAACATTATAATTATATACAGGGTATAACATAATCACATCGGGGGGGGGGAGCACTGCTCGGGTTTAATCAGGATGACCATAAGCAAAGTTTGATAAGGGGAAATGTGGAGGAACCACGGTACGGTGGAAGAGGTAAGGAAGGCGGTTGGGATTTTGCTTACATTGGATTCTCCCTGACTGACAGGCGAAGAAAGGGAGACATGCTGTTTGCTTGCAAAGCCAGCCACCCATGGTGGTGCTCTGCTTTCCTGAAAACTTTTACCCTTCATTTAATCAACAGATGGACATGCTCTGTTGTTGATTTTTCTGAGATTCCTGTCCCTCTCAGAGTTGTGCTGGCTGGCACAAATGCTGCCTCAGATGGCAGAGGCAGCACTGGCATTCAGATTGAGTGGGAAGGAACTGATTTATTTATCCCCTTCGAACTCAATTCCACAGGTGACTCTTGATGCCTTTGGCTAAGCAGGAACCCATAATCCCTCCCCGAATTCTCTGTCTCTCCCTCAGCCACTCTCAGCCCCACACAGCCCGGTGGCAGGGAGCCCAGAGGTGGCAAAGTTCTTTTCTGAAGGTCCACCAGCTCCCCTGCCCCTGCCAGGCCGCAGAAAAGAAACAATCAGCGCCAGGGGCGAAATTCTATTTTATACTCTGAATCTAGTGCTGTGAAGGGCTTGGAATTCAGTCTTATTCAGAGAACTCGATTAAATTCAATGAAACTCTTTACAAGCTTTTCCCAAGCACTGCAAATTACCCCCACAGTACATTCGGTAATTGCAGCCCCTTTTGCAACTGTGCGACGCACACACTCGCTTTTAAACACACTCATGCAAGTCAGACCTCAGCGGAGCCGAAAATCCACCTAAACAAAGCTCTCCTTCCCTGCTCGCTCCCTCTCCAGCCGGGGTCTGAAGGAAAGGAGGTGCCCAGAAGTTCGGGGCGGCACGAATCTTGCCTCATTAACATACCGGGGGCAAAAAGGACTCATTTGCATTGAAGAGTTTGAGCTGGATGTTGACAAGTGAGAGGAGAAAGTCACCCCCCACCCCACGTCCCTTCCTTTCGAAGGAAATAAACAGTACCATTTTGTTGCGTTTTCAGAGGCAAAGGAGCAATGTCAGTGCATCTCGACCGGGCAAGAGAGGCGCATCCATCAGCTGAGTTTCCGAAGCCTCCCACCTCCCTCGCTCTGCCTCCCGCGCCCTGACGGCCCCGCCACTTTCCCTGCAACTCCAGGAGAATGGGTCCTACCTTGACTGAAGAGGAAGAAGCAGACGAGGAGCAGGTGGAGCTGGAAAGGTTTCATTCCTCGGCGCGGCGAGGGCGAGCCGGCGGGCAACTTGGGCTCGCGGTGAGTTTCTCCTCCTCGGCTCTCCCGGCTCAGCCTGAGCCGCGGTCCTCGCCGGGTCGCCCACCAGCCGTCCGTCGGTCCCCGGGGCCTCGGGCTCTTGCGTCTGCGGTCTCTGCAGCCAGCCAACACAAGTGGCCTGTCTCTAGCCGCCTCGGGAAGCCGGGGTCGTCAGCAGCGTCCCCTCTCGGAGCAGATCCATCTCCGCTCCCGGCCTCCCGGGCGCACAGCTTCCTCCCGGCTCCTCCCACCGCCAGCGAGCGAGCGAGCGAGGGACCAGTGACAGAAGGGCTCCTTTCACTGGAGCTGGGGAGGGGAGAGGGAGGGTCATAATTAAAGAGGAAACACTTGGAAAAGGAGATCTATGCAAAACAGAGGGGGGAGGCCTCATTCTTTATTTCTGGTTTTTTTTTTTTTCCTCCTAAATAGGGGAATTCAGCTTTGCCACCATTAATGGCCAAAAGGCACCTTGGATAGCAAGTGGAGCTGTGACTTTTTTTGTCCACACGATGTAATGTTGTTTAACGGGAGTGAAGTTAAAGATGATTATATGCATGTGCACGCATTGAAACGCGCACGCCTCCCTCTTGTTCAAGGGACTGGAAACTGGGCTGAAAGGGAGAAGGGAAGAGGCAAGGGAGGATGCATCTTTCCCCAGAAAGGACCTGGCCAGTGTGTGCAGCAGGAGTCTCAGAGTTGGGGAAGAGACAAGCAAGCTTTGCATTTTTGAGACTTTCCTAGGAGGGGTAGGTAGGTAATAAAACCTGAACGGCTGGACCTCAGTGTGCTTTGTGATACTCCTAGAAAACAAAATGAAGGAACTAGAGGGAAACTACATAGGTTTTTGACACATGCTCATTTATTATTATTATTCTGGTTTGTGCATTTCCTACCAAGGATAGGGGAGCAGCCTGTCTTTTGCATTTGCAGCCTCTCTCTCAAGTGCTCCACCACTCTCTGTCTTTTCTCCAAGAGGTGCTGAGAATCCTATACAGAAGGAGAGGCCAAGGTCATATGCAACTGCTTCCTAAGAACCTTCAGGTCTTTTACCTGTCATGAAACCTACGATGGAATCAAACTCTATTTCTTCCAGGATGTCAAAGTGAATTTATCTAGGTATGTTTACTTGATAGACATTTAGATATGCCTGGTATAAGCAGAGGAAATAAAATTCTAGGCACAGACCACGGCTTCAGGAACTCATGATTTAGTGTGAAAGTAGAGTATACACATAAGATGCAAACTATAAGGACAGTTACAAAACAACGTATAAAATATGCAGCATTATACAAAAGGGGTGGTAATGAGTAAAGGGAGGAAACTGAAAGATGCTCTCTCGATTTGTGCCATTCAATTATAAAATCAACCATTACTTTTCTTCAGTCACTGGACCTTGGGGAGGTCTTTTGGGAAACCCTTAGCCTTTCTTCCATTAGTATTTTGGCAGCTCTGCTGACTGCAAGGCACATTATAACTCCATGTTTCCATGTGGATGTATCCGTTGGCATTTAGGAACAAGAGAGCTGTGGGGGCACCTGGCAAAGGGTGTGCTGGTAGGAGCTGACATCTGGTGGTTCACATCAAAGGCCTACAAATTAGTAGGTGTCTGCTGTGTTGACTTTTCTATTCTTAATGTAATAGTTTATTTAACTGCATCCCTTAGAGGCTGTTAAACATATCAAATGGAAATCTGTAAGCAAGCTTTGGGGGGGGTGGGGTGGGGCGGAGGCGGGACACCAAGCAACAGAAACTAAGAGGATCCAAAAGAAGCACCTCATCAACTGAATTAGCTAAGGAGGTTCAGAAGCAGTGTCGGCAGCGTTAGTCCATCAACTCGTTATAACAGACAATACAACAAAACAGAAGTGGCAAATCAGAAACACATGCAAAAGATGAATAATTCTAAACAACATACGCCAAATCACATTAAGAGTGAAAAAATGGTATGTATAGTGCTGTAACTTTAGTAGCTGCTTCCATTAAACCTAGGAGGGTAGGGAGAAATTTAAGATCTGGGTAGGATTTCTAAGGCCAAGGCTTGTGAATTTAGAATGGAGATTGTGCCATATAAAGCAACATTTTATCTTTTAACATTTTAGCATTTATCTTTTAAGCTGTTGTTTAATTTTGGTTGCTAATTCCTAAGTGTCCTGGGGCCCAGATTTGCTTAATTCGGCCCAGAGGGAAATACTACAAAACCAGAGTTATGAGGCCAGTGAACGTACACCAAATACACGAAAATCAGGTCCACGTGCAGCGTGTGCGCACCCCACATACTCTTGGACAGGAGAGGGTTGGTGTGAGTCCGAGGTTGGAAAGACCTTGTCTCGATCTCCTGCTGGTCTCAGAGATTGGCTTCATGACCCCCCGCCGTCTGGGCCTGTTTCCTTCCCCACCCTTTCCGCCCCTCCCTGCAGCCTCTGGTTTCTGTCGGGAAGGTAAAAGCCTGGATTAAGTGATGAGCTGCCTGCCTCTAAAACGACCGGAAAAACCACGGCAATCTTCGGCAGCCACCACGTGGGGCAGCGAGAACGACAGCGGTACCTGCAGGACCCGCAGCCGGCCGGGCCCTGGCGCCAGCCCCGACGGCGGCCCCGCCACCTCCGCCGGGCTTGTCCTGGTCCTCACCTCCTCCGGGGGCTCGATTAACCTCCAGGCGCTGCAAGGTGCCTGCACGCAGTTCCCGGCGAGGAGGGAGGAGAGAGGCGCAAGGAACGGACGGCTCTACCTGATGGAGAAGAGCTGAGAGTCTTAGACTCGGGAACAGAGAGGAGAGGGCAGGGGAGGTAGGGGACGGGAGCGCAGGGGAGGCTGAGGGAGGGAGGAGAGGAGAGGAGAGGGGGAGAGCACCGCGAGGGAAGGAGGGAGGGAAGGGGGAGAGCACCGCGTGGGAAGGGGAGTGCAGTGGAGGGAGGGGAGGAGAGACCGCTACACTTGGTGGGAACCTCTGCGGTCGCAGCACCGCGCGGGGGACCGGGTCTCTGGGCACGCCATGGAAGTGACAGCCCTAAAGAGACAGCAGAAAACCAGCAACTTGAAAAACCGCCCGAATTCCTATTCTCGGCAAATCCAGGCTCCAGGTCTCCGATGCGCGTACCGTGCAAACCGGGGTCCCTCACCAGCAGGTGGCATCTTCTCTAGCGTTTCTCGTGGCGTGTAGCCCAGGAGATCGAGTTCACCTAGTCCCAAGCCCTCCTCTCCAGGCCTTCGATGCCAAGTGCTGTGTCCTTTGAACCACTCTACTCTGCAAGCAGGAGTGCGGTCGCCAAGAGCATGAAGATTGGCTCCAGATTCTGCTGCTCGCTTGGGCAAGAAGTTTCAGAAGAGCAAGTCTTCACAGGACAGTTTCCAAGTTTGCTCTCCTGGTAGCAGTCATGCCCTAGAGTTTTCTGAGGTCTGGGACAGAGAGTGAGGCAGGGAGTTCTGGGTCTAGGTGCAGGGATGTGGGGGTAGAGCTATTCAGGGCCCTGAGCATGCCCTAGTTCAGACAGACCGTGCAGACCCGGCTCATTGCTACTTTTGGGTGACCTTCTTTTGGCCGTTTGTCCACTGTCCATAACATTTATTATTCCTTCGATTTGTGCAAAGGCCTACTTGGGGGTATTTAATAAAGACGTGTGGAATGAATACATCAATTCCTGTTCTTGGAAAGTCTGTTCTTCATTTGGGAAAAAGCATATGTACGTGTATTCATAGAAAAAAAGTTATGAACTATCTCATTGGCTTTTTAATAGGACAGAAATCGTCCTGAAGGTCATTTGTCAGGTTGAATTCTCTCTGTTTGGGTCCTTCTTGGCCCACTTGTCTGAGGCCCTGTGGGAAGGTCCTGAGAAGTAGCACAGGCTCCAACCTTTAGTCTGGTGGTTCTGCTGGCCTACCCTCCTCACGCTCTCACGCTGCTCATGATGGCCCCTGCGTTGAAGAGGGACCTCTGCCACAAGTAAGGAGAGGGGGAGGCTGCCATTGGCAGTCATCGTGAGCAGAGAATTTCCTATTTGATGCCATTTCACAACATTTGTTGCACAGATACATTATAAACCACATTTCCTTTCTTTCTTCTTCTTTTTTTTTTTCATATATCCTGCCAGTGCTGGTTAAAACCTCCCTGTCTGGAGATTTAAACATATTTTGAACAGGCCCCTCCTGGGACTTCAGGGTAACCTGACTCTCCATCCTGGATAAGTTAATAAGGGCTCAAAGCTATAGATAATTCCAGAGACCAAATGGTCTTCAGAGGTCCCCCCGGGGTGGCAGCCTGGCTGGCATGGGCAGTCACAATCTTCTAGGCTATTTCTTTTTCATTTATTTGAACCACATTTCTTGCTCACATCTGTGCAGGTAGATTATAAGACCTTAAGCCATGCTCACTCTGGTCAGTGGGAAAGGGCCCCAAGAACCAAGGATGCAGGTTTCAGAAGCATCCCCCAAAGGGTAGGGTGAGCCTGCAGCACCCATTCACCCCAGGCCAGGCTTGAGTGAGGGGTTATAGGGAGCCTTTTCAGCTGGGCTCTGGCCTGGACACAGTCAACTTTTATAGTCACTTAATGAACCTGGACATAGCTTTCTTCATTTATAAAATTGACTAGCTAGAGACAGTGGCTCTCTGGGATGCCTCGACATTCTAAATTCCTAGTGTCTCCTTTCCAGAGGGCTCACCTCTCAGTCTGGAGACATTTGGTAATGCTTCCCCAGTGCCCTCAGTGTTGGGACCTGTTATTGCCAGTGATGATCCCCAGCCGGAAGAAATTAAATGAGAGTCCTGGAATCAGCATAGGCTCCTTTGCTTTCACTGGTTATGACTTTTTTGGAACTGGTTCATGTTCGTCCTACTCTAAGTGCTCTCAGTCTTTCCCCAACTTTCTCAGCTTGTGAGTTCCCTCCTCTTCATATTTTCCCCAGAACCATGGCCCACATCCAGCCTGGATTCTAGGTTCCAGAACAGCTTTTTTTCACCGTACAGACATAATAGTATTGGATGCAAACCTTTTATTAAAGTATGGGAGTGCTGATGCTAGAGTGGCTAATTGTAAAGAGTCTATTTAAAGGCAACAAGGACCATGACACTTTGTATTTTAACTCAGTCTTAACAGGAATCATACTTGACTGTTAAATTTTTCTGATCGTGCATCTTTTTCGATGCCGCTTCAGTTCACAGCTGTTCCCCATCTCTCACCCTGGTAGGCAGTAGGCACTCAATATATAATGTTGAATGAATGGTAATGTTTTACCTAGTGCCCCATATCCCATTTCCTGTTGTCTGAATCCAATTTAACTTATTCTTCACTCTGTTATTAAACCATTGTCAAACATCTGGCATGTGCCTGCCATTGCTCTGGCTGTATTTTATGGGGGTGGGTAATGAATTGAGCCTATATATAGTCTGCAAAATGTGGAACACACTTTAAGATGCATAGCACTATAGAAATGAAAGATATTTTTATCTCTTCAGCATCATTCTGCACAAGGAGACAATTCTCCTGCAGCACTGTTTAAGAACAATAGACCTGTTTAGCCTTGACACACTCCTGCATTCGGGGCACTGGGTATTCAATTCACATGGGAGCGGCATTATCTCTCTCAGCAAAGGCCTGGAAAGTGTATAATTTACAGAGAAGAAAAGATATGAAAAATGTTATGAAAGGATGTGGCAGTGCCCCCATGCCTTGTCTCATTGCTGGCTGAGTACACAGGCCAGGACCTTCATCTGTGCTCCAGGGATGGCACAGAAGGTAAGCCTCAGCATCCCTCTTAGGTGCTTGGAACCAGTCATGTGTCATTTCGGAATATGCCATGTGCTCTTTTTGTGTATATGAATAGGCTGATTATGTGGAAAATATTGGAAGACAAAGTGAAATACCAGTTTATGACTCATTTGTGGTATTCAAAGTGTTAGAAATTATACCGCATTTATTTTTTTCTCCATTATTCTTTTTTATAACCCTCTCACCACACAAACATACACACACCTAAGATCTATGTTATAAATCAGGAAACCTCTATAGCAGCCAGGGAGGGAGCAGCTGCATTTTACTTGAAGTCTCTGTAAGCTTTATCCTGGATGACAAACTTTACTTTCCCTTTTCTGGTTTTTACATATAGTATTTTTCCTTCCTTCCTCTCTCCTGCTTTCTCTCCCTCTACAATTTCTTCCCTCTTTCCATATAATAACTTATATAAATATATAACTTATATAAGTATATACAGATTGATATAAAAGTTACATAATAACTTTTGTATTTACCTATCTTTATAAAGTTATTTATCTTTGTGTATGTTCAAAACTTTACACGCATATACATGCACAGACACACGTAACTTGAATTAACATGATGGCAATGGGCCTCCTATCCATATATTCTGAACTACTGAGCCCTAGACTAGGTTTTCATCATTTTCTGTCTGAACTCATAGCCTCCTCAACTCATTGCCTAGTCTGCAGACTAACAAATCCCGTCTCCACTGTCTAACCCACTGTTCTACCACATTGGTCTGAAATTCAGTTCTGTGATATCTTCCTCAGGCTTAAAAACACGAATGGTCCCCGAGGTGGATTATAAACTTTTTAGCATGATATATAGCGCATGTCAAACAAACACATCTTCCCTGTCTCATCTCAGTCATCTCTTCCATAGCCCACACTTTATTCCTCTCACATTATATTTTATTGATCAGAGGCATCAGCCACTTTTACTTTTCCATACCATTCTCATACTATTTTCTCTCCTTTCGTATGTTTATTTCTTCTCCCACCAGGTGCTCACTGCTCAGGATCAGTTAAACTATCTTTCCAAAAGAAGTTTGCTTCACCTCTTCTTCCCCTCAGTCAAAAAGGCACAGCTTATCTATATCTAGGTCCACAGCATTCTTATCATCTTTTATTATATAACTATTACTATTGTATTATAATTATTTATTTACATGTCCACCTTCCAAACTTTATGTGGGATCTTCAAGATAGTGGATAATTTTGTGAAATTTATTTTGGCATATCACAGAGTGTATTTCAATGCTCAACATACAGCAATTGCTTACTAAATGGTGTTTAAATGAAATTAAAATTAGTCTGAAAGTCGCTGTGTCTTTCTTGTGACCATCCAGTCTCAAGTTGGAAATTCTTTTCTTTCATCATCTGATGCCTTTAGAGCCAACTGGATCCAGAAAGTTCCAAATCCATCTTTTGGAACTAGATGCACCTGAAGGACTGGAGGAAAAGATTTCTGTCTATACATTTTGAACTGAACCCACATCTTAAGCAAATATGGGAAGCGGTGCTGTCAATCTGTATAAATCACAACCTGACTGCAACTCTTGTATTACGAGAACAGTTAGAAATCCTGCTTTTTAAATATTGCTTAATGGCAAACCAGTTGAGAAGCTAGCACACTCCATAATAATTATATGGACATAGGTTCAAAGTAAATGAGAAAAACCAACATTAATTTTTCCCAAACTCAGTCCAATTTGAATTGAATTGACGGTTCAGTGCTTTTTCTGTTGCCTCCATCTTTTTTTGTTTGTTTGTTTTTGCTGCTGTCTGTCTGACAGTCCAAGCATGCCGAGGTAGAAACTCCTTCTCCTCCATCTTGCTTTGTTGTGGCCAGCCTAGTTAGGCCCGCACTTGAAAACAGACACTATGTTATAATAAGGTGGGTCTCAGTGGTGGGGTTCCTGGGCCATCAGCATTATCATCTCCTGAGAACTGGTTAGAAGTGCAAATCTTCAGGCCCTACCTCAGACCTCCTGAATCAGAATCTCTAGGGTGGGGCCTAGCTACCTGTGTTTTAACAGCCTTCCAGATAGTTCTGATGCATGCTAATATTTGAGAATTACTGTTGTTATAACTTCTGTATGCCACCACCCCGCTGTGACAGTGACTAAGCCATGGCTAATTCTATGGTATCTATTCTCCCAGCTCCCTTCCATCTCACTGGATTATTTTAAAGCAAATTCGCACATCATATCCTTTCATCCATTATGTATTTCGGTATGTGATAAGGGCCTTTAATGTGAATAAAATAATACTTTATAGTACAATTTGTTAAGTATCTGGGCCAGACTATTCATCTTTAAACAATTCATTCTTAGAATACCCTCAACAGCCTTAATATGGCAGTTTTCAGCCAGAAAAAGACAACCCAACTAGATAAGACGAAGAAAGATTTTTTTTCTTTTAGATTAAGAATTTACTATTTAAAAAAGTATGAGTCTCATTATTATAATGGAGAAGAAAAATTAACATCAAAGAAGCAAGTCCCAAGACAAAATATGCATGCCTTTACCTTGAAAGAGCTGACTCCTTATAGTTTATAAAGTTTTGTGCTACTTCCTCTTCATAAAGTATATGGTCTGATTGTTTACCCAGAATTGTGATAGATTCTCAACTTTTATCCACATTCTTGGCCCCATCTTCTTTCTGATCCACTTGCATTTATATGAAAATTGACCAGAGGTAAGATGCAACCCATACCCATGATCTGTCATCACCTGAAAAATACAAGGGAAGACACCCCTCACCTGTTCTCATTAGCTGAGTGTGCAAGCCCTCTAAGTTAACCAGCCCTCATCAGAGGGCTATGTCATCGCTTGGTCCCTCAAGTCCCATTATATTCCACGAGTACTTATTAGACTGAGAAACTCTAAAGAATATTTACTGCACCCACCTCCCGCCCCTTCAGATGTCCATGGCAAAAACTGACACTTGCATGGAGCATGATTTGATAGCACTATCTGCAAAGTGTCAGAAAGGGGAGGCAATCGATACACTTAATTTACTTGGAATAATTCATTGCCTAACCGGAGTTTTCAGTGAAGGCAGACAAATTCCACACAAAACTAACTCACCCACCTGGATCTAGAGGAGTACAGTGAATCCGTCTTTTGAATGAGATGTAAAACTGAGTTTCTTCTTTTCATTAATGACTCCCTTGGCCCTTCCTTTCTTGAGACGGGGTGTTCATTCAGTCAGCCATTTTTCAAAGTGGGTGATGTATGCTAGTGACTGAAGGTTCCCAAGGCATTCCCACCTTAGCTGATTGTTTTCACTCTCTGCCCTTATATTTGGGTGTGTTGCTTGCTCAGAGCCTGTCAATTGGAGCTATACTCCTCCTCAGGAGGAAGGAAAAGCACGGATGTTTTTCTTTGGTGGAAGGTGGTGGTGGTGATAATTTTTCATTCTCTTCAAGGCTAAACTGATAGGAAATCTGTTGTGGGACTGAAAGTTACAAATAAGAAAGACTTGTATATAGCAGTGAGGCGGGAAAATTCAGCAAGATATACTGAGGTCACAGAGCCCCTTCAAAATAAATATTGGAGAAGCATTTAGACTTAGTAGCTTCACAATGATTTCTCCACCTCTCTTCTCATTTATCTGGTACCATGTGGAAAGTGATTTGTGGTAGAATTTGCCACATAGCAGCAGTGATCGCCCACGAGTTCCGAGTTTTGGGGAGAACCCATTGGAAGGTTCTTCCCTTGTTAAGACACTACCATCTCTGGTAAATGCTTAATATTGTCCCAGTGGTATTGCACTGACACAGGACAGGAAGGGGACAGGAACCAGAGATCCCAGTTGTAGCAGTTAAAGGAGCTTGGGGAGGACAGATGTAATTATAAGGGGCCTTTGAATAATTATGCTATTACTATCTAATTATGAAGTGCTACTTTCTACTTTAACTACCTGAAATTCAGAGATCATTCAGCTATAGGCTTTCCACAGAGCTTTGGCATGCCCCCTGAAGCGATGAGGGGCAGGTGGCGGGGGGTGGGGTGGGGGCGTGGAGTTAAGGACACAGTAAAAAATCACGGGACTCCTGGTGGGGCCAGAAAGGTAGCCTGAAAATGTCAGCGAGTGAATTTCCATTCTCCTCATTTGTCAAAACTCCTCACCTCTCTGTGCTTCAATTGAGTTATCTACAAAAGGAGGGAAAGACTACGTCTCTCCTCCCCTTGCTTATCAATAGGCTGGAAAAGAAAAAAAAAAATCAAGATATATTCTATCGTATATATGTACCATAACTTCTTTATCAAATCATCTATTGATGGGCACTTAGGTTGCTTCCATATCTTGGCTGGTAAAGGGATTAAAAAGTACAAATTAGTAGTTACAAAGCAGTCACAGGGCCTGGGATTACAGCATAGGAAATATAGTCAATATTATTGTAATGGCTGTGTGTAGGGCCAGATGGATGCTAGAGTGATCTGGGTGGGGGTATCATGTAGTGAATTATAGAAATGCTAACCATTGTGCTGCATATCTGAAACTAATACAAAATTTAAAGAAAAATATTAAGATATAAATCTCTGTGAATATATTTTATTATCCTTTAAAATAGGAGAATCGATCAAGAAATATTTGTTGAATGCTTATTTTTCTTAGGGTACTGGAGAAGATGCAGAAAATGTAAGACATATGCCCCTGGCCTTAAGTACCTTTCAATACAGTTGAAGACACAAAACAGACACATTATCTGATTCAGCCAACCATTGATTTATTCATCAAATGTTCACGAGACACATATTTATTGAGTACCTACTTTGTGTTAGGCAGACGCCGGTAACACAGAGATGAAAAAGATTTGCATTTTGTCCTCAAGGAGCCTGTTATCGGTTTAGTGAGACATAAAGAACAACAGTATAAGCTTTTGAGATAAGCTGAAAGTGAGCCAGTAATATAGATTCTCTGAGAGGGGCACACGTGCCATGGACTGGCTGGGCGGGGACTTTTCACAAAGGCCTTGGCTGGAATAGGAAGGGACTAAGTTCAAATCTGACACGAGTCCTGGTTAAATTAGAGACTCTGACAGCCATTGTCTCTAGTCCCCACTTCATGTTCCATCTCCCACAACACAAGGAATAAAACTCAATCGGAGAAGCATAATTGTGGTAATAGAGGAGGAAATTAATTCCTAATTTTGATTTCTTTTGAACCATTTTTACTTGACTGAGTCAAACCTGCTGTGGAAGATGATTCATTACTATCTATTTTAAATCATGATCAGGAAGCACAATGACATGCCACAATGATAGAAAATGTGTTTCAAATGAAGAAATCTCAATTTTTTTAAACTTTCAAGAAAATAATTTGGTTCTTCCTTATAGAATATACGAGAAAGAAATGACGTAAAATACAGTTAAATTCACTATTGGTGACTGAATCCATATATAACTTATGTAAGCAAAAATTAAACAAAATAATCTCAATTAAAAAATCACATATTAAAAAAGCATAGAGAGTCAAATGTAAACAGCTTCTTTCACCAGCCCTCACCCCAAATCTCCTCCCAAAGGCAACCAATATTAGCAATTTTGTGTGGACCTTTCTAGTCTTTTGTTATGTGTTCATACACATGTATAAGAACAAGCACTCTGTATACATATGAACAAATGGAATCACACAAGACACGTGTTATTCTACAATTATATCTTCTTTAATTTTACCAATATATCTCATAGATTTTTCCAGTGATAGTCTACTTTAATATGCCTGAAGGAAACAGAAATTGAAGCATTCATTTCCTTTTGTCCTCTCCTTTCCAAGGGAAGGCTTGCTTCTTTCATTCGTATCTGATCCAGGCTCGCAGTGAAGCAGCGATTGCTATCCTGGTCAGGGAGAGTGGGCAGAAGGGATAGGTGGGGGCACAGGAAAAAAAAATCTGAGCCACACTGAGTCTCCGGGTTTTTAAATCTGATCCCAATATAGAGAATGGAAACAGGAGCCAAAATTAGCTCCTGAAACTTTTAGGCAGACAATGATCAGCTGGCCTCAGGGAGTAAGACAGCCCTGATCTCAAATTAATCACTATCAGGCTCACATTTATTCATCACTTCCTATGTGCAAAAATGTACAAGTGTTTTAGTGCTGTTCTTTCCATCAAGGCCTCCTTTTATGAAGAAAGGAAGGAAAGTAGGAAGGGAGAAAGGTAGGAAGGGAAGAAGGGAGGGAGGGAGGGAGAAGAGAAGAGGGCAGAAGGCAGATGTCTCTGTCCTATACAGGCCTGAGGCTTTGAGGTCTCTGTCACCCCTCTAGGGACAGTTTAAAGACTTCTGTTCTCACGCCTCATCCAGGAGCACACAAACAAAGCAAAAAGGGTTCGTTCTGAGTTTACGGTGTGACTATGCAAGGTTCATCAGATCAGCTCTCCACATTCAACCCTTTCGAACCTCTGGAAAGAGATGAAGTCTCTGGGGAAGCAGTCTTTAATTTATTGGGTTTTAGAGGCAATTGATCAGAGACTTTAATATCCATTGGGTCCTTATCTCCTACCCTTCTCATCTTCCCAAACATATGCAATCAGACAAGAGAGGACACACATTATTTTTGTATCAGAGAGGGAGACTAATTCTTGAACATGCAAGTCATAATGAGTGCAGTTGTAGAAACCAACAGAACATCTAGGTCATTGATGAAGATTTACTCAGTCCTCGGAGTACACAAGAAGACACCACACAGGGCTTCTGGAGGCTAGCATAGAGAGATGTCTGTGCAGCGGCTCTAAATTCTGACTAGTCCTCATCATGTTGAAGGTTAATTTAGGTCATGGAGGAAGGGCCTTGGCAACCATTCCAGTCTGTATCCTGGCATTAAATAAGGTACGCTCAGATGGAATTCTGAAGGAAATTTCATAGGTGATGTACAGAGGTATGGGCCAGGTTAAGCGAGCCAATAAGAGGTGATGCCGAGTTACTCAAGGAGGAGGAGCAGTGATTAAATCATTACCACCCCTAGCCCTGAAGTAGTGAAGGCAGGGACCAAGGTAAGTGCAGTGTTGGAGAACTGAAGCATAGGGATGCAGCCACCTGGCATGAGCTGTAATCCAGAGGGACAGGGTGCTGCCAATGACAGAATCTAGTACTGAAGCAGAGAAGGAGCAGTGGAAGATAAACTCCCTCTTTGCTCTATCCTCCTGTGCTCTCTTTTCTTTTTAGTGGCTCTTGGTGGATGAACCCAATTGGAGCTCAGAAGGAAAGGGAATCTGAAGATGAACTCATAGAGTCAGGGCACAGAGTAGAAAAAGTCAGAGTAGAAATCCTGGTGGTGATGAAGGAGGGTGGGGCGGGGGCGGGGAGGGCGGATACAGAGAACAGCCTAATGGAGATTCAGACTGGAAGCTCAAACAAGTCAGCACAGAAAAATGTGGCATAGTTTCATGAGGCTCTGGATCAAATTAAAAGGGCAAGAAACTGTTGTCCATGTCACCCTAGTGTGCTTAGCACTTGAAAGATGCAGGTAAACCACCACTCACTGAATCTGCAGAGTCCTGGTCCTCTGGGTATAGACTCCAACAGGCTGGAAGAGAACTCCACAATCCATCCTCCTGCCTCCAAGGAACATAGTACTAGACAATTCCAGGGTAACGGGAGGTCGCAACCTTTTATTTTCACAGTTTTATGAGGCGTTCATTTTATCCATCATTAGTGATGCAAGCAAAATGAAAAAAATTACTTCAGTTATAAACACTTAGGCATTTACTATGGGGCATACCGGATTTTAAACTTTGCATTGGATATGGAGATAAACAAGATATGGTCCTTGCTCTTCTGAAGCTTGCATTCTGTTGACTGAAGCAGATATATGCATGGCAAATTATAATTCCAAGTAGGATGTGATTAGTGTTTTAATAGAGATCAATACAATATGTTGTGGACGAACAGAAAAATTAGAGGTTAATTTTGACTGCGAGCATTAGGAAAAGCAGAGAGGTGTTTCAGCAGGGTTTTAAGAAGAGATATGCTTAAAGAAGTGGTGGGCATGGATGTGGGTAAAAACAGAAAGGTCTAAAAGCTCCACAGATGCTTGGGAGGGCTTGGAGAGCTCTGGGGCAGCTGGAATGTGAAGCAAGAGGCTGGGGCGGTAAGGAGTCAGCTGGGTGGAGCCGCAGAATATCTGAATGTCAACACCAAGGTATTCCGGGCAAGACTGCCACTTACCTGTTCAATATTCATTCTCTTCTTTATCCTTACTAATAGAACCCCAATTTTTTTCAGAGTGTCATGATGTCCATTTCAAACTATGAAATGCCTCAGCTCCCTTGCAGCTAGATGGGCATCAGGTGACAACTCGCACTGAAAACGGGTAAGTAAAAGTCTTCTAGGAGAGATTTCTGGAAAAGCTATTGTATGACCAGTCAAAAGGGGCTCATCTGGCCCATGCCTTTTGCCCTTTGCTCCTCTCTCCTTCCTGTTTAGCATATGAACTCAAGGCCTAGAGATGGAGCAGGCATCTTGTGAAGCACAGGACCTGCCTGGCGGGGGAGGGGGGCAGAAAAGGAATGAGAAAGAGCCTGAGTCCATGATGACTTCCTGGAACAGCAGCATCAGTCTTGAAATGTCTAGCTCCTGACATCTTGTTATTTTCTATGCCTCTGTAGTCATATTTCTGTTACATGAAACTGCACATAAGACCAGTGCTTGAGTGCTTATTCTATAAGATAGAAGTAATGTAGACCTTGTATGGGGGGACTTTGCTTCTAGTCTAGCTCTCTCCCTGGATATGATAAGTAATAGTACAGATTTGGTATTTGGTAATCTGGCTGCTTCTAGTCCAGCTCTACCCCTGGCTAGCAAGCTAACTGAAGGTGACTTAATTCACTTTTTCTGGGAATGGTGTCCTCATTTGTAAAATAAAGCTTTTCTTCGAAGATCTCTGAAGGACCATTGAGCTCCATGGTTTCCTGACTAGAGTGACATATTAGGAAGACGGCATGAGATAAAGTGGAGGCTGCCTGCAGAAGGGAGAGCCCAGAGCAGGAAAGCCAGTGATATGGTTGTTAGATTTAGAGAGAAAGAAGGTAGTGAGACCTTGAACCAGGGGCACAGAGATACAAGAGAAGGGGTCGGCTGTGAAATTAGTAGGTCTCCTGGATTGACTGGATGGAGGCTATGTGGTTTAGAGGGAGAAGTTGTAAATGACTGATCCAGAAGATGAATAAAACACAAGGATGTAAGAAGACTGAGTATTCTTTAATATTACAGGGATTTCGAATAAATTTTTAGAGATGCTGAGATAGTGTGGCCTCATCTAACACTCTTAGGAAGTCATAGAAGCAGAAGCCAACAACAATAAAAATAACTGCAATTCATGTCACACTCTCCCCCTCAAAAACCCAAAGCGTGTTTGTATACTTGTTACAAGTTTAATATTGCGATACCCTTGCAAGTGAAGAAGGGAAGAGTATGCCATTTCTCCCCATTAGACTGACAGAGAAACCGCAGTCTGAAGGAGCAGGGATCTGCTTAAACTGCTGAGGGGCGTCAGGGGCAGAGCCGGCACTCGGAATTAAGTGAGCCTTCCTGTTGACCTGGGCCCCTCAGGGCCTGAGGGACATGAGAAAAACCTAAGATTTGGGTGCTGCCTCCCCTGACACATTACTAGTTCCAGAATGCATACTCTAATAAATGATCTCTCTACCGCTTTTAATTTCTGATGGTACATAGTGGAGTCAGATCTGGATGCATCGGAGCACTGACTTCTTACCTAAAGCTTGAAAGTTCTACACGGAGAACAAAAGCAAGGTTCCTTGGCTCCAGTTTTGCACGATGATAAGGTGCTGAGAAAGCCCTGTGATCCCTGGAGGTGTGTTCCTTCTTAGCTTGCGCTTCCAGTTTGCTAATTGGCTGGCTTTGCCTAGCCTGAAAATTCAGGTCTCCATTTTTTTCTAACCCACGTTTCTATTTGGTCCGATCTCAGACACAATTCCTTTCACAGATCTCTCTTACAAACAATGGGGGCATAACTGGTATATTTTAATCCCAAAATGGCATCTGCAAGCGTTCTGCAATGCCGCCAAGCCAGCACTTTTAGAAGCATCTGACGATATTAATTTCAGTCTATTTCCTGAGGTTTGCAGGAAACTAAAATGTAGAAAATGCTGTGGCAAAAAAAATTAAAGCTTCATGAAAAAAAAAAGGAAGATTGACAGGAAACCAGGCTTCAATAAGACAGCTTGCACCAAGTAGGGCTGTCCTTTTTTCTGCATATCAACATATGCGGAGGGAGAAATAGCTCTCTCTCCTGTTACATCCCTGCGATTGGACATGGTTCTTGCCAGCCGCTATAGGTTTGGGATGATTGGGGTAAATATTCACAGGGGACTGTGCACTGGGTCCATTGGTCTGGGGTATAAATCATTGCTGTAGCCAGACTTCCACGAAAACAAAGTTACATCTGATTTTTATCAGAGGAAAACAAAATCTAAGGAGACAATAAGATCAGTTTTTCTAAAATGCATGATTATTTTGTACTATTTGATTTCCTCACATCCCTTTTGTTTTTTACATCTGAATCTGATGTTTTAAATTCAGGCCTCCGTGGAAAGAAATTCCTTCTAAATCT
The DNA here is from genome assembly GCF_902729225.1 of Pteropus medius. NCBI lineage: Eukaryota > Metazoa > Chordata > Mammalia > Chiroptera > Pteropodidae > Pteropus > Pteropus medius. The sequence continues at coordinate 2,433,232 of NW_024344436.1, read as the reverse complement.
CCCATGTGCAAAGATCATTTGAAGCAATTCTACCTCCAAATACACCACATTTCCTTTTAAAAGCACCTTTCTTTGTCTGGTTTTCTCTTTCCTTTGATGATCTCATTGCTGGTTTATTTTCTTCCCTTCTTTCCTCTCTTCTCCTCTCTCTCTCTCTCCTCTCTCTCTCTCTCTCATGAATTCATTCATTAACGAATGTATTAAAAAGCAAATATCTTGTAACCACCACCCTGGTAAAAACAAAAGAAAACGGAACTCCGCCAGCCACTCCAAAATCCTCTCCAATCTTGTTCCAATCTCAATCCCTTCCCCTACGAAGGTTACCACAATCCTGACTTTTATAGAAATCACTTTCTGCATTTCTTTATATTTTTATCACTGAAGCAAAATTCTTAGACACTTCAGTTTAGACTCGCCTTTTTACAAAAATTTATGTGTTCTTAAGTCTCCTTCGATCTATAACTCCTTCACCCCCCCTTCAATATCTTTCTTTTTGTTACAATTTACCTATTGGAGAACCTGGGTCATTTGTCCCTGGAAAAGTCCCACAGTTTGCACACTTAGTGAGATTCAACGTTCCTCTCTATTTCCTGCAAATTGGCAGCAGTCCAAGGCTTGATCAGATTTGGGTTCAATTTCTTTAGCCAGAACATAGATTGTGTTGTATGTGTGTGTGTTTTTTTAAGGAGGCATTTGATAACTGTCTTTTTATGATGTTGGTACTCTTTTTTTAAAAAATTAAGATACAATTGACATATAACATTAGATTAGTTTCAGATATACAATATAATGATTCAGAATTTGCGTACACTGAGAAATGATTGGTGCAATAAGTCTAGTTTCCCTGTCACCCTATAAAGCTACAGAATACACAGTACAGTGCTGCTGTACTGTCAGCATACTGCACTGGTTTTCTTGACTGTTTCCTGTACAGCCTTCCCCTGCCTCGCTGGGCTACTTCAGAGGGTCCCTTCCTGTTTCTCACCAGTAGGTGGACACAGTCCTGCTCAGCACAGAAAGGATTGCTGGTATATCCACTAGTCAGCCCTGCACAGTCTTAGGAAACTCCAGGAAGAATTACCACACGAGCCATGGGACAGTGATCCCTGAAGCCTGTGATAGGATGTGGGGAGGACGAGTGCCAGGTCTTTCAAAGAAAAAAACGGTTCTGCAAACTGCTCATCTCCACTGGGAGGTGATCTTTAAAATAGGGCCTCGTCACTCCAACCTTCCCCAGCTAGCTGTCTTTGCTTGTTGCTATGAGATAAGTAAGGGGGAGAGGATGAAGCCCAGAAGTGCTTATGGGTGTGCAAATTAGTGGGTAAGACAGGGACACCCCGGATTCTAGGGAAAGGCTAAGGAGTCTTTGTGAGCCCTGGACGAGGCATTGGGACCCGCGAGACTGGCCTTCTGAGGGACCCACATGGTTTTGCTGGTGAGTCTGAAAAGCAAGTTGGTATGGGATCAGGGAAGGGAGACATGCAGAAGGCACCCAGACTGGGCTCAGCTGTGAGACTGCACCCCCTGAGTGTTTCTCTGCCCTCTCTGCGTTATAGCCCAAGTGAGACTTTCTCTTTTCTTTTTTCAAATTCATAGGTGCAAGACATGCCCAAATGCCACCATGGATAGTGTTAAACTTATTATGATTTGTTGTTATTGAGAGGAGGTGAGAGATGAGGTGGTGAGAAAACATGCTACTTCACTCCTGCTGCAACTTTAATATAGACAGAATCAAATTCAGCAAACGCTCACACCTGTGGTGGCCCTTTAAGGAGAATTCTTTCAAAGATCCCAATAACCTCACAGTATGGATGAAAGATAGAGGCTGAGAGAGAGAGAGAGAGTTAAACAAGGTTCCCCAGGCCAAACAGGTACTCATTCTCTACGAAGTGTGTTGTTAATTGTAGATCACTCTACACACTTTACTTGTCATTCTTATTCTTAGACAGGAAACTAGATGCATTGTGAGGAATAACAATAGCGTTTGGGCCCACTGAGTGAATAATAGGATTAGAACAAGACTTTGGAAAAGCCACTGGGGTTCCATCCTGCTTTGTTCTTCTCTGATGTGAGCCCAGCTTGTGTCACTGTGGTAATCTGAATCCTGACATGGCCTTGGAGAGCCAGGATGCCACAAGAGACAGGGGGCAAGGGACATGGGCGGCTCTCAGAGGTGTCTACTGAATGAAGGAGGGAGCAGAGGAGTGAGTTCAGTAAGGAGGGGAGACTTAGGGTGACGTTTCCTTTGGGACCTGCAATTCTTTACAATTCTGGAGAGTTATATGAAGCCCATTCCTGTGGCTCCTGTCTCACCTCCCTGCTCAAGCTCTAGACATTTAGTCCTGGCTTGGTGGTTATTGGCACAGATGTTAAAGGCCATTAGGGGGAAAAATGGAAAGCTTTTTCTGGGCTAAAAAGTAAGTGTAGGTTTGGCCTATTGATCTAAGCACAATAGATAGTTTTCATAATTTGAAGGCCTGTGTGGTCAGACACATAAAGGCATTTGCTAAATCACAAACACAGTAAGAATTTGAGAGTGTGTGAGTGGCAGGGGTGAGTCAAAGAGAAGACAGTGGCCAAGAGTTCAGGTTTGGTTTGGAGAAGTAGCTTTTAACATTCTAATCATCGTATTAAAAAGCTGTTGTTTTCAAGACTGCTTTTCCATCTTCTGCTTTGAGGGATAATGCTGCATCATGGCTTCCAATAATTATCTTTGATACTATTCTCTTATCAATGAGCCTAGGGGACCTTGCTCATTGGAACTATTGTTCCTCACTTCCCACGTTCTGGGAACTTGGTGTGTCATCCGTCCATGGGCTATTCCAACAAGATCTGGGGGCAGAATACAAAGCTTGAGAGGGGCGGGACCAGCTGTGGCTCACAGTCTGACTGGTGATGGAATTGTCTGTGCTCTGTGAGCCCCTGTTGAACTGCTCCAATTTGGGACTCGGGGACAATAATTTAAAAAGCTGAAAGATTTTGAAGTAACAAGTGGCTGCTTTTTTCTCCTCTCATTTCAGGCCTGCTGAGTTTTAGCCTGGCGTGGTTGCAAGGGCACCTCTCTCTCGTAAATCTGAAAACCCTCTGTCATTAAGGATTATTTTGCAGATTTTCTGAAAGTAAAAGGAAAATGAGAAAGGTAAAAACTTGACGTTTTCCAAATGCTTTACCTTTGAAGCATATGCCAGTGCTGCATTTTCGGTAGGAGTGTCTCGGTCAGAATTCTCTCCTTCCTTCCTTCGGCCCACTCCTGATTCATGCCATTCTCTGCCTTTCTAAGCTTCAGCCCATTCACATCCATATCCCAGTTTGGAATTCTGATGTGAGCTCCAAACTTCCATTCTTTTTCTTTTTCTGTCATCAGATATTCCTGTTAGATAATAGGGAGACACCAGGCACCATCTTGCATAGAATCTGGGGTCTAAGACCACACAAAAACGATGAGAATTCAGCTGCTGGAATAGTCACCTCATGAGTGAGCAGCACAGATGCTCTAGACCTACACTGCCTAATGCTGTAGCCACCACCCACGTGACTCTTTGAATTAGAATTAATTAAAAGTTAATGAAATTAAAAATACACTTCTTCAATCATACTAGTCACACGTCAAGTGCCCAGTAGCTAGCTCCAATGTGGCTAGTGATTATTGTATTAGACAGTGGAAATTTTATAGATCATTTCTAACACCATAGAAAGTTATATTGGACAGTGCTGGTATAGTCTTTTTACCCAAATAGTTTTAGGCTGGTACTGTATGGGAAGAAGGCTGGCAATAGGGGATTGTCCCTTACAGATGATAGTCACAGAAATAATCAAACCTTGGTTTGATAATTATAATACTTTTGAATAGAGCAAGCCAGAGATAACTTCACAAGAGTCATAGTGTCTTCATCTAGGTCTCCAAACCCTGATGAAGGATTAAGAAACTTAGATCCATTTGGAAATAAATGAATGGACATCAAAATGACATGACTGTCATTTTGTAGAGACACAAAATTGTGTCCCTACAAAATTCTTATGTTGAAGCCCTAACCTCCACTGTGACTGTATTTAGAGATAGGGTCTTGAGGAGGTGATAAATAGGTCATAAGGGTGAGACCCTAGTTTGATAGGGCTGGCCTCTTTATAAGAAGAAGAGGAAACACCAGAGCTCACTCTCTTCAGAACATCAAGAAGTTGGCCATCTACAAGCCAGGAAGAAAGATCTCACCAAAAGCCAAACACACTGGCACCCTTGAACTTCTAGCCTCCAGAACTGGGGGAAAGTAAATTCTTGTTGTTTAAACCACACAGTCTATGATATCCTCTCATGGCAGCCACCAGACTAATTCGATGACCTTGTATTTGGGTTGCTGCTACTCATAATGGCTAGCATTTGTATAGTGTTTTCAGAGGTGATTTTAGGTAGCTTATTTTCACAAAAGCTCCGGAGGCTGATATTAATATTGTGATTTCATAGATGAAAAAAAGAAGGCCTGAAAATTCTCAGATAATCAAGGGTCAAAGTGAATCTAGAAACCTGGGCTCCTGGATTCTCGCCCAGGGTTCTAGCCACTCAACCATTGCTTTAGCGATCTATTGTGATTGCCCGATGCACACAGCACCTGGGCAACTGAATATTAGGGCTTTTCCATGGCTGCTCTCATATTAGTTTCTGCACAATGGAAATAACCGAAAGTTCAGGAACATGGGAATCAATATTGGACAGGCATCAAGGGATTTGACTCCAGAATATTGAGAATATTTTTTTCTACAAGTGTGTTTAAAAAAGAAAAAGCAAGAGAGAAATTGACAAAGGACATGAACAAGAAATCTGCAGAAGACAAAATTCGAATAGCCTATAAACATTTCTAAGTGTATAAACTTGTTAGTAAAAAGAAAATACATGTTAAAAGAGAGGTCATTTTTATACCTATCTGACTAGGAAAAAAAATCAAAAAGTCTTGTAATATCAAGCACTGAAGAAGAAATAGGAATCATCATAAACTGGACATAGGAGTATAAATTAGTGCAGCCTCTTTGGAGAACAATTAGTCAATATTTAGTAAATTTGAAGAGATACATGTCTTCCAGAAATTGACTTCTAGATGTGTATCTGAGAGAAAATTGTGCACATGTACCCACACAGCTGTGACCAAAGATATTCTCTGCAGTTTTATTAGTAATCATAAGAACTTAGAAATGAGCTAAATGCCCATCAATAACATAATGGATGAAGTACATTCATATAAAATTTTTTCTAGTAGTTAAAGCAAAATAAACTAGATTTAAATGTGTCAACGTATATAAATCTCAAAAACATGATGTTGAGTGAAAGGACAAGTTATGAAAATATATGTGATGATATCATTATATAAAGCTTAAGAAAAAATTAGTATAACATTATTTATGAATACATAAATAGGGAACATATAAACAATATAGATATAAAGATAAAATCCAACTTTAAGATGGTAAAGAGGGAGGAAAGTGGTAAGGGGGTTCAGTTATATCTGTAAATTTTTGCTTTAAATTTTTTTCTAGAGTAGATTGAAAAAAATAACACAACATGGGTCAAACCTGGATGGGACATGGATAATTGTTGAATGATGCTCTGTACTTTTACACATATAAAGTTTTTATAATTTAAAAATCAAAGCATTTACAAGTTCAGAATTATTCCAATCATTTAATGTCTGTGCTCACAGGCCCCATCTAAGCCTCATAGTTTCCAGAGCAAACAGACAAGGACAGAAAGAGATGCTCAGAGACACTGCCATCTAAGGGCTACCAGCAAGTCAGGGGTAAAGCTGGGGTCTAACATTGTAGCCGTGGGACCAGGTACAGTCCTCCACCTGTGCTAAACACAGACCCAGCAAGGAGACTGAGATCTTAAATTCGGACAGTATGAAAGGATCGGAGCAACTCCCCTCGGCCTTGGCTCTGCTTCTTCTGGATTAGTCTTCACCACTCCTCTAATGCACACTTAATATCTTGAAAAACAAAGCCAAAATCGAAACTTAAAGCTAATTTTTAAAGCAACTAGTGGAAGGTTCATGCAATTGTTTTCTTAGGTCTCCAGAAAGCTTGGTGTTGCTAAAAGTGGTTTGTTTGTTTTACAGGGATAAAAGAATAAAAAATTTAATTAGTGTTTCATGAGTCACCCAGCTGACACACACCTTTTCCTTTAAAAAAAACAAACAGCTGAGACACCTTCACCATTAAACATCTCCCCCTTCACTGCTGCCTCCTTTCTCCCCATCCTGATTTCAAGGCTCTCTCAGACTTTTAGAAAGTTTGTCAGATTAGTTATTCAATGTTTTAGTCATCTTCTTAAAATATATCTTTTTTAGATTCTTACTGGATGTCAGCTGACATAACCATTTGAGTAAATAAATGAACATCTGTTGAGCAACTATTATGTGTTAGATGCTTGTTCACTACTTATTTCATTTGACTTTATTTGATTCTTATAACAATCCTTCAAAATGGATGCAATTATTAATATTATCCTCACTGCAGAATTAAGAAAACTGAATCTCAGAAAGAATGAGTGGCTTGTCCATATTTATAAGGCTATAACTTTATTAAACAGAGCCAGAATTTAAACACTGCTCTGGGACTCAAAGGCCTGGGTTCAAATCCTGAACCTGCCACTAGTTATGTAATCCTGTCTGGGTCATTTTGCCTATCAGAGCTTTTCTTTTGTTATTTCTGAAATAAAGGAATGGGACCAGATGGTGTCTAAGTTTGCTTCTAACTTTAAGATTTTTTTCTGTGACCTTTTATTATACCAAAAGAACAGAAGAGACAGCTTATGTTTACCATCTCTATGTCTTTTCCTTCTTCTCTGTGGACAACTCAAGCCATGAGCTGACCAATTGAAAAAATATATATCAGTGAGCAAAAAATATCCTGTTGGACCAAATTCTCCATGAAGTTATGGTTTTTCTGGGCAAGACTCATATCTGACTCTCTGTTCTCTGAAATACTGGCACATTTAGAATCAGCCTGTGTTATTATAATTACTGAATGTCTATTAATCACAAAGAATAGGGAGCTGAAAAGACCCCATGCACATTAAAAGTCAAAAAGCAGTGCCTTGAACTGCATCTACTTGAATTACTTTGAAATGTTCTTAATTCAGAGATGAAGGGACTTCCTGTTCACAGGATGGGGGTATCAGCTTTTTCCCTTCCAGCCATTTGCCCGCAGTACTGGGTTAACATCAGGACTGAAGCTGGATTATTCCAGCCTAGGCAAATAAGTTTTAGATCTCGAAGGACAGCCATCAATTTACTCCAGTGGTAATTCTGCGTTAGTGACACGATGAGGGATTGAACTAGAACTGGTTCCTACAGCAGAGGTACAATTTGGATATTGTATCAGAAAGTGGTGTTCACTGTGTATAGGGGGTAGAAGATCATGATCCAGGAGGGGCTGGATAAAGGCCTCATATATGTGAGAATGAGACTCACGTGAGTGAGGGGAAAGGAGAAATAGAACAGAGGACACGAACGTGATATATAATTAAAAAATAATGATAATGTGAAATTTGTCAATAGGTAGTATACTGTGACCATTTAAAGTAAAGATGCTGGCATTAGGCTACTTGAAATAAAACTCTGGCTCTGCCACTTACTAGCTCTTGGCAAGTCACTTATTTAACCTCTAAACTTTGGTTTCCTTGTTTATAGTTTAAGGAACCTGATTTTTCATCATAGGGTCATCATGTGGATTAAATAAGAAATTTCCTGTGTTACCTTCAGCACAGAAAACTCAATAAATGTTAGTCATGATTGACATGGTGTTAGGAATCTTGGCCATTGCCTTCAGGGGAAGCTACTGAAGGTTTTCAACTTGGGAATGATGATTTTGAAGTAATAGCAGAATGCGACTCAATTTAGGCAGGAGAATAGTTTGGATGTTATCACAGTCATCTGGGTGTGAGGTAATTGGGTCATGGCTTGGAATGATGTTAATGAGAATAAAAGGTAAAGAGTAAATGTAACAGTCTTTTCAGGATTTAAAAATTTAGTGAATAAAGGAGAGCTGAATAAAAGACGATGTCTAGTTGTTGACCTGGCCTACTAAAAAAAAAATAGTGGCTACATTGAATAAATGAAGTAACTGGTTTTAAGGAAAGAATCCATCTGAGACATATTTATTAATTTTGAGGGTCAGGTGGACCATCCATGTGGAACTATCCAGGTGGCCATCAGAAGTATTCACCCTCCGAAGGGGACCGACTACATTTATTGTTTGATGGTCCATACTAATTCCCTGAACTTCATTTAGTGTAACGTACATTTTCCCATATTCATGCCTCCAATAAAGTGTTGTTTATTTAATATTTTACTTTAATTTGACTTAAACTGATTTATTTGGCTTTATCTAAGCAAAAATATTTGTGAAATCTCAGGCTTTGTGTGCTAGTTACATTTTATCAAATACATATAAAAATAAAATCGTAACTGTTAAAATAGAAGTATCCATCCATATCCCTCCTAAAATCACTCCTGGTGCCATCGTTGTTATACATACATTTTGTGAAACGTGGATAAAATGAAAATTAAAGCTATAAGAAGCACTAATTTTCTCATGAAAATAGAATAGCAAGAAGATCGGGAAGCTGAAGTGATGGGGAAAATTGGCCAGTAAATTACAAAGAAAGAAAGAAGTCCAGGAGAACTGGGAGAGTCTAATGCCATGGCAGGTAGGTGGGGGCAGGGTGAAGGGAGTGTGGTGAGAAAATTTCAAAGAAAATGTGATAAAAATGCTAATATCTAGAAGAATACTTAAAAAAAAAAAAAGAGCCATGGTATCTAGAATTAGATACCCAAAAGAGTGTCAGATTCTGGATATATTTTGAAAATACAAAAAATATAACAAAGTGAACTCATCGTGTGTAATTTGCTGATGGATTCAATGTGGGGTATAAGAGAAAGAGAAGAGACAAGAATATGCCCAAGGCTTCTGGTGTGAGTCTAGGGAACATTGTTCTTGCTATTAATTGAAATACAGAAGATTGTAGGCATTCCAAATTTTGGAAGAGGAGAGGTCAGGAATTCTATTTGGACATGACCAGTTTGAGATGTATATTAGTTTTCTGAGAGAAGATTTACAGAAAACAGTAGGATGAATAGGTCTGGAGTTCAGGGCTCATGACTAGGTAAGAGAGAAAATTTGGGAGCTGTCCAAATATAGGTTATAATTAAATTTACAAAACTAAGCATTTTCATGGTAGCAGTTAGAATGGTCTTGGTTATGCTAGGTAACAAATGCTCCCCACCTCCTAAATCTGAGTGGCTCATACCTTTAATATTTTTCTTTCCTGTTTATGCTATTCTTTCATTATGCATCAGCTGTGAGCTCTGCCCTGCATTTCTTCACTCCAGGACCCAGGCTGACAAATCAGGCAGAGGGAAAGAGGACTCTGGGGAGGACTGCATTGGCAATGGAATGTTTTGACTCAGAAGAGACATGTGTCACTTGTGCTCACAGTCATTGGCCAGAGTAGTCACACAGTTTTACTCAAGTCTAAGAGGTGTCAGGAACTATAGTGAGCACCGTACCTGGAGCCTGAGAGGCTGACACATCCAGAGTCCTAGGTAGTCATGGTGTCCATAATCCCTGGGGTAGAAGGAAAGGCAGCCAAAGCATGAACCTTGGGATCGCTGGGGCATTCAGAGGTTGAGGGGTAAGAAGGAATCAGCAAATAGGGAGAACAAAGGAAACCAAGGAGAATGTGGTTACCTGAAAGGCAAGTGAAGCTTTTGTTGCTGGATTTAGAAGCTTCAGAGAATGGACATGGCTGGTAGGGGTGAGTAAAGTTGACAAACTGCAGGACATGACACAAAGGAGAAAGGTGTCCAAGAGTTCCATTAAGAATAAGATGCATTTGATACCTTACCTCAAAACAGACACCTGGAGGCTGTGAGCATAGAGAACCAGAGTTCCAGCTTTCAAGTGACAAGGACCCAGGTTGGAACCCCAGCTGTTACTTTGTACTATCTTGTGAAATCTTTTAGATTTCCTCATCTGAATATGGGGCTGCTGTCAAGATTAAGTAACATACTGCCTGGCCCATGTCATATTAGGAGCCTTCAAGTGGGACAGCTAGCATCACTGTGCTGGTGGGTGTGTCAATTGCTACAACAGTTTTGGAAAACTCTGTGGCAGCATCTATGAAAGCTGAACATGTGCATAGCTTAGGATTCAGCATTCTAACCATATGTATGCACCCAATAGTCCTGCGACCATATTTCACCAAAAGGCACGTACTAGAATGTTAATGGCAACCGCAAACAGGACACGACTCAAATATCAAGAGTAGAATGGATCAGCAGATTGTGGGGTGTGTGTGTGTATGCGTGTGTGTATGTAGTCACACAATCACATGACCTAGCAATCAGAAAGAACAATATAAAGCTCAGCACTGTGCTTGAATCTCACAACATCGTGTTGGGGAAAGAAGACACTTAAAAAGAGCACACTCCCTGTGATTCCATTTACATAATGAACAAAAACAGGCAAAACTAAGCTCTTTGGATAGGAGCTAGGACAGCAGTTACTTTTGGGAGTGGAGGGGCGAGTTACTGGGAGGGATGAGAGGAGAACTTCAGGAGTTCTGGATATGTTCTGTGATTGGTGCAGTAAATGATGTATTCAGTATGAGGAAATTGATCAAATCACACATTCATATGTACATTTTCATTAAAAAGACTCTGTAAAGAAAAAAAAGGATCAGATATATCATAACCAAGTAAAGCTAAGTTACTTTACTAACCTGGTGGAGACACCTGATCTCATTTGTTTGTTAATCACCAGTTGCTGTCTCCTCTGACCAGGGCTTGGGTCAAGCCTGGGAGTAAACATTTGTGTAAATAGGATGTGTATCATTTTGGCTTGATTGGCAGTTTAATTAGGCACACAGTTCGTTCATTGTCATTGCAATTAGATTGGTGGAGAATCCAGAGAGTCCAGGTTGTCACATTTGTCTATTGATTGCTGGATCTTTTAAAAAGAATATGCTGTAGTTAGGGATATGATGGTGGCCTTGGCTTGGAGGAAGCCACATTCACTGAAGGGAGAGGCTAATCTTATAAGGTTAATGAGGAAATTGTGATGCTAAACAAAGAGGTAAAATGAGGCAAAGGTGCTCCCTAATCCCCTACTTTTTCTACTTGTCAACCAGCAACAAAACAGGGCTCCTGGAGCATGAAAACTCACCTTGAATTTAAGAGCTCCAGCAAAAAACAGTGAAAGTCCTTGCCAATTTTACAAAGCAACTTACTCCCTCTCACTTGTTTTTGTTTTCTTTTACTGTAGCTGCTTTAAAGTGATGCTGTAACTCTAATGGTTACCAGAAATAAACAGAACCCAGGTCCAGCAGGGTTTATCCAAGAAGGGCTAATGTAGACTCAGAAAAAAATTGAGGGCCATCTGATTCGTGTCCCTGTCTCTGGGTTGGATTGTTTGGAAATCATCACTCAGGAATCCTATCACCTGAGTCAGGAAGCTGGCTAGTGGTGAGGATTTGCTCTCTCCCTTTGCCTACTCCGACCCTTCAGGATTCAGCTTGAATTGTCTCAACTCGTTCCCTTCAGTTTTGCATAATTAGAAAATGTCTTTTTATTTACTTTTTTAAAAGAATTGCTTTTTCTCTTAGACATTTTTACTTAATTCAAAGTAGATAATTAGACTCCCATTTTCTCCCAGAATGAACTAGAAGGTGTTTGGGTATAAGTATGTGTTAGTGTTTGAGATTTCTATGGCGATTTCAGCTCAAACCTACACACTTTATAAATATGTGTTTTTCAGATATTAGACACAATATATTACTTCTAATGGAAAAACTAAACGTGATAAGCCTTACATATTAAATTAGAAAAATCTCTTAGAGAAGACATCAGCGTGTGGGTAAGCTTTTATCACTAATTCTTAGCTATTATCTGTCACATCTTAACCTAATTCAGATCTTATCTCTGATTATCAGGTTGCTTCTTTCTAAATCATCCTCAATACTGACTTTGAAAAACAAAGGCAGTCAGTTCAATCCACTGAGCATTTGCTGACTGCTTATTCTATGTCACACCCTATATTTGGTAAAGATGGAGAAATGAATAAAAACAGGCCCTATCTTAAAGGGGCTCAAATTTAGGCAGAAGGGAGACCATAGTAATAGACGCTATGAGGGCGGGGGCTATGTCTTTCCTTTTTGAATTGTAAGGATCCGGTAGAGAACTGGCATAAACTTTGTTCTCAGTAATTATTTGTTGCATATGGACATGCATACATAGATGAATGAATAAATAAATATGTTAATTAATTAATTAATTAATTAATTGACAATCAATGGAGAGGCAGCTCTCTTGAGCTCTTCAGAATGCTAGTTTCTCTTTCACCTCAATCCCTGCATTTAATCAATCAATATACTACCTCATAACAGTGGTTCCCAAATTTGTTTGCACATTAGAATCACCTTGGGGTGGGGGTGGAGTCTTTAAAATATTCTAAAGCCCAAGACATACCCTAAATGACTTAAATCACAATATTTTGGAGCTACACCAGGAATCAGCAATTTTCGAAGCTCCGCAGGTGACTGCAATATACAGACAAGTTTAGAAAGCACTGCTGTATGAGTTTACTCAGAAACTTGGTGAACTATAAAGCAGGGGTCCCCAAACCCTGGGCTGTGGACTGGTACCAGTCATTGGCCTGTTAGGAACTGGGCTACACAGCAGGAGGTGAGCGGTGAGCAAGTGAGTTGAGCTTCATCTCTATGTGCAGCTGCTCTCCAGCGTGAGCATCACCACCTCAGCAACACCTCAGATCATCAGGCGTTAGATTCTCATAGGAGCACTGGTTCCTGGTACCAAAAAGGTTGTGGACTGCTGCTATAAAAGATATCAATGATTGCCTTTTTTGGTGCACACTACAAGTTATGGTAGTGTAGTCCCTGTGCCCTCTGGGACCAGGTGAGAAATCTGAGCTTTTACAATCAGGACCAGGGTATGTCTCTATGCCTAGGTAGAGAAGGGATGTTTATGAGGTTCTAAAATTTAAACTTGTGGTTGCTGCAATCATTCGCTTTGTGTTATTCATGTCAGTGAAGAAGATGAACTGGGACACTCTACTGATTACAATAGCCAACATATTGCATGCCTTCTCTCAGTCTCACTGAGTCATCAAAGCTTGGGTGATGCTAAGAGCCCTAGTGAATGGACTCAGTTTTGTGTTTCTCAAACACCCACCTCTGCCAGGGTGAGGTTGTCTACACTCATTCAAAGCAAACCTTAGAAGTTAAACTCTAGCTATCAATGAATCTGCAGAAACCATAGACCCTATCTCATTGCCCTTAGATCCTTGCTATTCAAAATCTAGTCAATGAACTCAATGTGTGGGCTTCTACTAGGAGTTTGTTTGTTTTTTTTTTGAAATGCAGATGTTCAGGCCTCACCCTATGCCTACTAAATCAGAATCAACACTTTAACAAGACCCCCAGGTGACATGCTGTCTCTTTTACATTTGAGAAACACAGCTTTAAACAACTTTTATGGGAAAAAGGAGAAAATTAAGTTCTGACGTTTTCCCATTGCTGAGAAAAAGTCAAAAATATTTTGCTTTTGTGGAACTTTGACTACTTTGTGTCATTACTGAAAAATGTCCCAGGTATCTACATCATTTGCTTGTGAGAAACAGGCTTACCTGTAGAGCTCTTAAAACAGTGGCACTTTTTGCATTAATGTTTGGATGTGTGAGTTTTTGCATTGGACTAGAGGGATTCTAGAATCCTTATTTCTATCTGTATCACACAATCAACTTTGTGAAGTGGGGAAATAATCTGAATAAATCTACATGGAGGGTTCACATCCTCGCCATTTTTCTCCTGTATATTGGCACTGCAAGGGAACCCTGGTCGAGTTGAGAGAAAAAATAATAATCCAGAGGAGGATCTAAAGAACAAAGTAAACAACAGCAACAACAACAAAACGGAACCAAACTCATGGTTATAGAGAATATTTTGGGAGTTGGGGGAGAGGTGAAAGTGAGCAAAGGAGTTAAGAAGTACAATGGATAGTTACAAAATTGTCATGGAGATATGAAGTATAGCATTGTATGCCAATTATCATTGAAAAAAAAAACCTCTCTGAACTGTACACCGTAAATATGAGCAACTGATTATCTATTATATTTCAATAAAGTTGTAAAAAATAATCTGGATAAAAATACAATAAATTTAAATCAGTTCTCGGAAATAGGAATTATGGAACAATCGGGATCAAAGCATAGAAATGTAATTTGCTGATTTGTGAAAAGAGATGGTGAAGGAGATCAGAGGCTAGAGATCAAAGTTTAAAGCTAAGAGCAAGTGGAGAGGGAGCGGGTGTGGCAGTGAGACTGGCGAAAGTGGGGTGAATGTTAAGTAGTAAACAAGGATTCCATGGTTCTTGGATATGGAATTCAAGGAAATAAATTTCCAGCAGTGTGAGGCTTTGCCTAGAAAATCCTAGGGACTGCAGTGTGGAAAAGCCCTGGCTTTCTTGGAGAACTTGGTTACAGGAGCTAATCAGTCTGATAGCAAAATGAGTTATAATAAGAAGTTATACTTCTGCATTTAGAATCTAATCCGGATTTAGTTACAAAGCTCTATATGTGTGGATTAGTTTGCTAGGGCTGCTGTAACAAAGTACCACAGATAGAGTAACTTAAACAACAAAAATTTATTTCCTCATAGTTCTGGACGCTGGAAGTCCAAGATCAAGATATCTGCAGGTCTGCTTTCTTCTGAGGCCTCCTTGGCTTGTAGATGGTCATTTTCTCATTGTGTTCTCTCATGGTCTTCTCTCTGTACGTGTGTGTCCTAATCTCCTCTTCTTGATGAGACACCAGTCATATTGGATTACAGCTCACCCTAATGATCCCATTTAACCTTAATTCCCTCTTTTAGGGTTCTGTCTCCAAATATAGTCACATTCTGAGGTACTGAGGGTTAGGGCTTCAACATATGTATTTTGGGGAAAACACAATTCAGCCCATACCAATAAGTAAATTACCAAATTAGACTCATAAGAAAGAAGGAAAGGAATCTAAAAGATGACTTAGCTCAGTATCTCCATTTTATTTATAAAGCATTAGAAACCATTAGAGGCAAAGGATTAGTTTTTTCGCGAAGGCTATCCTATCAGTAGTAGTGATGGAACTAGAACTCAGGTCGTTCCCACAGCTTTCCCCTCCCTCAGGCCTCCTGAAAATAGTATGAAAAACAATAGAGGCAAGAAGTACAGGTCGGCACTTCCCCAACTTGAATGTGCATGCAGATCGCTGGGGGATCTTGTTAAATGCAAATTCTGATTCATTAGGTCTGACGTGGGGCAATGATTCTGCATTTACCGCAAGCTCCCAGGTCTGCTGTGCTGGTGCTGCCTGGCAGTGTGGTTCCTGCACTGTGGCTTTTCATCAGCATCACTTGGGAGCTTGTTAGGTATGCAAATTCTAAAGGCCTCTCCAGATTTATGGAATCAGGAGCTATTGTAGTGGGGCCTGGAGATCTGTGTTTTATTAAATCTCTGGGGTGATTCTGATGCATTTGCAAGTTTGAGAATGTCTGCTCCAGAAACAGTTTTCTTAACCTTGCTCTGTCTCAGACCTATCCGATGAGTCAGTTAAAAAGGCAGACCAACTAAATCAGAATCTATGGTGACTGTCTATGTGTTTGGGGGTGATGGTGAGGAAGATGAAGTAGCTATATTTTTTAAAAAAAACACTCCAGGAAATATTGCTAGGCAGCTAGGTTTGGGAACCACTATTGTTGACTGTACCCTGGAACCATCCAGGTTGCAATCAATCATTTTAAAATGTTCCATTTGTAGCCAGCTGTCCAGCGAGCACTTTGATTAACTGAGGGAACTTCTTTTTTTCTCTCTCCTCATCCATAAGTCCCCAATCTTCTCCTTCCTACTGGGTTATTCTGACTTCAGATAACACCAGCCATGAGCGGAATGTCATCGAGCTGAATTTCATTATGTTCTGACACCTTTGCTCTGCAAGTCTGTGATATTCTGTGGTTCACCTTTATGTTAAATTAGTTCTCATCCACCTGAGTTATTAATACATTACCCTGGTGAATTATCTTTGTTCTCTACCATCCTGAATGTATCCCCGCCCCCACCCAGTTCTATATTCACCTAGGCATCGTGTGGTTTGCAGGCTGGGACAATTCACACTTAGGATGACTTGTTTACACTGAATATGGCCAGGGGACATCATAAGGAAGGCAGAGATAACATCAGCATGGTAAAAACGAAAAAGCTTGATAATACTCAGTGTTGGTGAGGTTACAGGAGAAAAGCACCCTTATACACCATCAGGAAAAGTCAAGTAGCCTATTTGGAGGGCAATTTTGTAATATCTATCAAAAAATAGTTTTTAAGTCACATGCTCTGGTTCAAAAATGTTATTTCTAGGAATTTATCCCAGAGAAACACTTATACAATGCACAAAGATTTATGGGTAACAACGTTCATTGCTGGATTGTTTGTAATGCCAGAAAAACTGGAAGCTGCTACAGTAGTGATCATTGGGAGAGTGATTAAATAAATTGTGTTCTATTTGTGCAATGGCATACATTAACTAAGAGAGGAACTCTGTAAGTATTGGAGAAAGCTGAAAGGCTGGACCCAGCTGAGGCCATTGCCCAGAGTGGCGGAATGTAGTTTCCCTAGCAAGGCTGTCTCAGGGAAGCTGAGTTTCTCACATGGCAGCTCAGGGCTAGCAGAGCAAGTGTTGACTGAACCAGGTAGATGCTGAATGGCCTTTCATGCCTTAGCCTCGGAAGACATACACTGTCACGTCTTCACTTTCTATGGGTGGAAGTAGTTGTAAGCCTACTCAGATTCAAGGGGGTGGATATAAATTCCCCCTTTCAGAGGGAGAAGCATCACAAATTTGTGGACATGTTTTATAACCACCACACCACTGTTACCTCTAGGGAGAAGGGGTGGAGGAAGAAGATTTTGCTCGTCATTGTATACTCCTCTCTATTTGATTGATTTAAAGATTCCTCACATTACTTTTGAGATTAAAAGAGAGGTAAAATAGGAAAGTAATCGGAGGAGAAGGGAGGCCAGTGGTAGAAAGTTGAAAGTGGAGGAAGGGATGGAAAGAGATGAAGAAAGGCAGGTAGACCTAGGGGATGAAGTGCACAGAGGAAACAGATGCAGGATTGGTGAACATGGAGTGGGCAATTTGGCTTTGTGCTTATGCTGGGCTCACGTGAAATAGCTTTCTGCCAGACACAAGTGAGAAAGCCTTCTGACAATAGCCCCGCATTATTTGCCCTTGGAAATACCACTCATTCTTTAAGAATTCAAATAGCATCTCCTCTGTGTAACCTTCTTGGTTCCCTCCCAGACAAGAATGGTTCCTCTCTCCTCTGGATGTCCACTGTGCTTGTGTGAGTAGACCCGCATACGGCATGTACCAGACTTACTGTCTCAGTTAGTTGAGTACTTCTATGCCCCTCCAGTAACTATTTTTAAAGGTTAAACTATTTTGTTAATTTTCTACCTTCTCACATTGCTTAGTACTATTTCTTACCGTGGGCAGTGGGTGTTCCATAAATATTTCTTAAATTAAAAAGTCTCTTATTTAACAAATACTTACACGGCATTTACTATGTGATTGGCAATGCCCTCAGATATTGGCTCGTTTACTCTCTCCTAATGACCCTCTGAGACAGGTACCATCATGACTCTCATTTCACAGAAGATGAAACATGCACAGAGAGGTGAAAGAGCAGCGTCACAAACCTAATAAATGGTAGAGCTTGGAGTTAACTTAAACGGCTCGGCTCTGGATTCTGTCCTCTCACCACCGCACGTTCACTTTCCTTCATCCATGCATAATAAAGTACCTTTCTAGGTTTCCCTATTTGAGAGTCAAGAATAGTGTCTCATCGTATTTGGTTAAAATGTAGCAGCAACCTGACAGAATTGAAATTCCATCTACAAACCGCTGTCTGGATGGCTGGGCCGTGAGAGAAGCAAAATGGCATTCAGGCTAGTTGATTAGAGCTTTAGTCATTTAACCTTCCCTGTCTCTTCACTGACTCCAGCCTAGACTCAACAAGGCCTCCCAGGAAGTGTGCGAAGCTCCCAGAACTGTGATCAATGGCCCAGAAGGGTCTACCGAGAGAACATTTTGAAAGTCTGAAGAGGTTGCTTAATAGAAGGGAACAGAGGCTCAAAAAAGTGCTGAGATGTGGGTAGGAAATAATTTTAAAGAAATAATCATGGATAGAATGTGAAATAGTCCTGTGGTTGAAAACTCCTAAATAATGAAGTCACAAATTTATTTTTCATCAACCTATTTTCCCAGTGATTGCACAGCTAAGATTATATGAAGAAAGAGCAAAAGTAATTGATTTCAATATTTGTTATTATGACCTGTATTAAAATAGAGCAGAAAACTTTTTCAAGCAACTTGTTGTTACACAGTTAGAAGGAAATAGGGTAGTCAATTTCATTGAGCCCAGGTCAGATTCATTTGGGATGAAGCCTAATTTAGAGGTGGGGATTGATACAAAGGTTAGGTAAAATCTGGAGGTGCTTTGTCTGAAGTTTTAGTTCCACTTTGCATGAGACTCCACAGATAAACAACAAAAATATAGGAGTGTTGAATATTAGCTCTCTTGCTTGCTTCTTGCTTTTTATTGTCTAAATAACTCGGTGCTAATTTCTACCATTCAACATTTATGGACTTCCAGGAACTCATAAATGTCACGTCAGGCTGCCTCTTGGTGAATTTTTAATCAAGAGGGAGAAATTCAGCTACAAATAGACCAAGAATCAAGAGGCCCAATATTGATCGGTCAAAGTGGCACTTACGAACCTGAGGTTGAAGTAGTTTGGATAAAAGGATGCTGGGCTTTCGACGGCTCTGGAGCCATCTTTTCCCATCAAGGCCAGGTGAGTATCAGATATCCCCTTGGAGTTATTGAATAACAACAAATGCCTGTGCTAAATAGCTGCAAATGTGAGAAATGAAACTCTGGCACAGGCCAAACATCATTTCAGTCAGAAATCCTTTAGATGTCACACTCTGATCCCAAAGCAGATTGTACCATTCTTCCTTACATAGGACAGAAGATCTCCTTGGGTGGAACGGGTCAAGGCCAAGGTGCTCCGGTTGTTCCTGCTCTGTACAGGGTCTGGCCTCTAAGTCTGAGGCCTTGAATCATCCCTGAAGAGATATGGAGCAGCGCTTGTTATGTCAGGGATCACTCAGCTCAGTGAATGATGTCTCTCACTAATGCCAAGCCATGAATCATTGGTCTGTGGTACTGTAAAATTAACATGCACCGCTATAAATAACTCATCTGTAATGGGCTGTCATTGATGGCTTTTTGGAAAGGCTTGACTCAGGAGTAAGAGTTTTAATGACTGTAATTGAAATTAGATGAAAAGCATCAGTATTGGGCTTTCTCCTGACCCATGCAAGAACAAATTTTATCAAATGTCAAAACAATTATGCTGTGTCAAACCTGAGGGACAGGATGCCACAGTGCCTCTCCTCCAGCATCTCTGCCTTCGGTCCCCTGGGATGTCTCCTAGTGAGTGACAGCACACGCTTGCGCTCCTTGGTGCTGCTCCTTTGCAAAGGACCTTAACAGAGCAGCAGTGCTGAAAGAGCTCCCCGCACACTTCTCAGATTAGAGTCATTACCAGTGGAAAGAGTCAGTATTATTAATAACAAGAACTTTTCTTTTATAGAGGAAAATGGTTTACAAATCCCACATCCATTATCTCATTTGATCCTCACCAAGGCTCTGGGAGGTTGGTCAGACATTATTGCTATTATCATCCTCAGATGTCTGATGAATTAGAGGCTCAGAGAGGTAACGACTTGCCTAGGGTCACACAGCTTGTAAGTGATGAAACGGGGAAACAAGAACCTCTGGTCCAAGCATGTCCACACTTTAGGGCATTCTACCATGGTCTAGTGGCTGGTGTCCAATATCTCCCTCCTCCTGACTGACTAGCATACTTCTTGCTTCTGTGAAATACTTGACCTTAAGTAATTTCAAGAGGACCTGCTTCTACATCATTAACAGGAAAATACAGACAGCTGAGGACAAGAGTACATGTAGTATGTTTTTCACAAACTGACCCAAATTCTAAACAGCTTTTTCCAGTACAATTTGAGCTATGAGTGGAAGTTCCAACTGAGTTAGTAGAGAGTTTTTGAAATAGGCCAGATGGTGCTTCAGTGCTGTCTTTTCATTTTGCTTCTGGTGTAATAGAGAGCTTCAAGAGTTCCCTTTTAGGTGATGTTGAGTATTAGGGGGGATGAGGTTTTCACAAGGAAAAGCCCAAGATTGGAGCTGAAGGGCCTCAGGGATACTCATTCTTCGAAGCCCAGCCACCTCTTCATTCCCTACAATCAGATGCTACTCTTCATAGAGGTTTCCTGGTCCCTTGACTGTGTCTTAGGAAGGAGGGGCTCTGAAGTTACTGCCAGGCCCTTCAACCCTGTGGTGGCTGCTGCTGGCCTTGCTCTCAGGAGGCAGAAAATCTTAGAAGCAGTAGAGACCATATGCTTCAGCCATTATCTTCTGAACCTCCAGGCCCCAGACAATTAGTCAGAGGAGCTGAGCCCACGTGTGACTCCAGTCCTAACATCTCCCCAACCGAGCCTGCGCCACATTGGCTGAGGTTTGCAAATGAACACAAGCATACCTTTGTTCCTACAGCATGTCACCATTTCCCACCTGGAGACAGCTCCGTAATCCTCCTGTGCAAAAATAACAAGCCCCACATAGGATTGCGTACATGGTCTAATTACATGTAACAAAACATCTCCTCTCAGGAGAGAAGGAGTGTTTGGTGGTAAATTAAGAGATGCAAAAACCATTGTGAGCCATGCTGATTAATCCAGGTCTCTAGCAATGGGGAAGGATCCTTGAAAAATGGGTTTGTGGTTTGATGATTATATGCTCACTAGGGGGGCTTTTCATGTGCACCGCTTTTATGCTGAGGAGCAGGAGTGTGACTGGGATGGAGACTGCCAAGCTGATTCTTTTAGTGACGATGGAATGGAAATTGCTTCAAAAACATAACACTTATTAAATGGGTAAAGCACCAGGGAGCCCACCTGCATGGGCTCTCAATACTTCTCACTGCAGTTTCAGATGGGACAGTGTCTGTACATGTCAAACCCTTTATCTTGCTTTACCCTTAAAAATCATGGATTTATTGGACTTGCCTTCTCCAGCACAAAGCTTGGAGAGCCGCTCTGGGCTCCAGTCTATGGGGACCTTGTCTACTAAAATGAAAACAGAACAAACACATTAGAAAAACAGAAAAACATACTTATAACTAATTACAACTATGAAGATAGAATATGTGTGGGGGGGATTTTGGGGGGAGGGGAGCATGCATGTGTACATACATAAAGCTTTTTGGTTAATATAAAGTGCCTAAGATTGCCAATATGATCTGTGTTTGAATTTTTAGCCTTGTCAGTTCCTAGCAGTCACCTGACCTCTCTAGGCCTTAGATTTTTGGTCTGTAATATGGGATTATTAATTATTTCTACTCTTCTTCCTTTAGAGGTTATTGTGGGGATCATAGGGGAAAACAGATGTGAAAATGCCTTGCAAATTGTAAAGCATTATATGAATGTCATTTTCTCTCATATTAGCACAGAGTGTCTAGCACAGAGCAAGTGTCTAATAAATATGCTTGTTATTGCTGGATAGGTAGACAGATGCTAAAGGGTGAGAATGGAGTTATTTGAAACATTCAAAAACTCAAGAAAGATTTGCTATAAATCACAGATTTTATATGCATTCATTCATTCATTCATTCATTCATTCATTATTTATGCCTACAGACCTGATCTTCCTAGGTGGTCTCCCATCCAAATACTAACCAGACTCGACTCTGCTTAACTTCTGAGATCAGACATCGGGGCTGTTCAGGGTGGCATGGCTGTAGACCGTGGTCCCTGGCTCCAATGGGGCACGAACCCAGGACCTTCTACGTGTAAAGCAGATGTGCTAACTGCTACACTATGGAACCATGTCCAAATCATGGATTTTTAATAGCATTTTTAAATGGGAAGGGGTATGGAGCCTTGCAAAGATCAGAGGAATATTCTTGACTGTAGAGATGAGAAAAATCTGAACAGGAACAGGCATATTACCTTGGCTAGAAGCTGAGCAGAGTAAAAGTTGAAGGGAATTAGGTAAAAAATGGAGAAAAGGAGAATTACTAGAAAGCTGAGAGGTCAGAGGTTAGATATTGGAGTAGAGCTTGTCCTTGAGCAAACAGCTAATTGTATGAGCATCTATGCAAAAATAAGCATCCACACAAGAATGGGCATTCATGCAAAATGGGCATTTATGCAGAGATAGTCATCTGGGTAAAGATAGGCATCTATGCAAGGTCTACAGCATCTTTGCAAGGGAAGTGCAGGTTTGCAGCTGGTGATCAAAAGTAGAAAGAATGTACTCATGTCTAGCTCAGGTACAAAATCCAGGATTCGAGTACCTCCAAAATCTTTTGTGGTGATGACAATTGGGGGTAGTAGAAAGGGGATAGGGTGGCAGTAGGTGGGATTGATCATGAACTGAAACTCTGCCATGTACCCATTTAGTTACCATTGGGATGGGACAGTCCCATCCCAATCAAACATTCCAGTGTCTTAAAGAATAGAGCAGTTCAAGGACCTTAATTCGGAAGCAGTAAAATCCCCAGGGAACCAAAAAACAGCCTGTGAACTTTCCAGGGAAGCATCACCTCCCCTCCCTCATCCGCTTTGAGCATGTATACTTTTAGAGCTGTAATCCCTAAAGATGGAACAAATACATTTCCACTACAATAGAGGGAACTTCTGTGAGAACAGAGCTGTGTTTTGAACGTTTTAATATACAAAAATTGACACCCATCTACTTCGGTATTCAAAAACCTTCTCTCCGGAATAGAATAACAATGCTTTCTCCTCTATATTTTCTTTGCAGGCTGCCATGAACTGCTGTTGTGAAGCAAATCCTTCTGTTGCAATCCTTTATTTTTACTTCCCCCTACTTTGTAAATCACTTTCTTTCTCTAAAAGATTAAAGTGTGGTAAAAGCTGCTAAGTGACTAAGAAATGGACCCTTCTGAGTCAACAGATCTGCCCCCCATGCATCTTTGAGTCATAGCTGCTAACATTTCTTGACACAATCCAGTTTTTCTTTTGATTTTTTTTTCTCTCTTGGTAGCAGGGCTTGTAAAACAATTTCAAAGTGCTTGGGGATGGGAGATTTTGCCCTGATACATGAGCCACTTTTACCATTTTGGTGAGCTCCCTGTCAAGTAGCACATGAATATGACATGGCATCTTCATTTCTTGGCACAACCTGGATATTCTTTTGCTCCTACTGCCAAGGCATTTTGGGGGCTATCAATAATGTGTTTAGTGTGCCTCCCAGAGTTCTGGACAGCCATTACCTGTGGTGACCACCCATCATGGTACAGAGAAGAAAGTATAGATTCCAATACGAATTCTTCCTCTGCTAGCTGGGCTCTTTAGACAAGTCACTTTACTTCTCTGAACCTCATTTTCTCATCTATGAAATGGAGTGAAAATATGAACCCCAGAGGAATGTTGGATGATGAAGAGTGATAACCTGAGCATGCTTGGCACTTAAGGATTTTTCAATAAGTATGAGCTCACTTTCATCCTCTTTCATTTAAAGCATCTCTCTCTTTCATTTTCTCCCTGTCTGCATAGGCATATATTATGTGGATGGATACATAAGAAACTGGCAGCAGTGGCTGCTTCTAGAGAGGCTGTAATCTGATATAGGAGGTTGATTTTACTTTTTACTGTACAACCTTTTGTACTATTTGAAACTTTTGTCATCAGCATGTAGTTCTTAAAAAATATTACAAAGAATATATATATTTAGAAACTGAGTTTCTAACTCTTGCTCTTACCACTTCCCCCCCACCCCCCGCCCCAGTGTCTTTGTTTCAGGGTTTGGCAGTATGCTGCGGAACAGGTGTTGGTTTCTGTTTTGACATACCAATATTAACTGTAGAACTTGAGTAGTGTAAAAGACCTCCAAGTTCAAGAAGTTTTGGGAAATAGATGACTTTTTAATAAGAATTGGACAACTGAATAGACATTTGGGAAAAGATAAAAATACTTCCATATCTCATACCATATCCCAAAATAAACTCAAAATAGATCAGAGATTTAAATGTAAAAAAAGAAAAAGAAAAAGAAAAAAATGAAACTGTACAAGTAGTAAAAGAAAACATGGGTGGATTTCTTTACAATCTGGATGTGGAAAGCTTTTTAAATCATTATCGAAAATCTAGGTCTAATGAGAGAAAAGATTGATAAATTTGACTATTTAAAAAAGAAATTTTTTTTGTAAGGCCAAAACATTACAAAGTCAAATGACAAGCAACAAACTTCAAGAAAGTATTGCAACATATGTCACCGATAAAGGACTAATATCTTCCTAGCATGTAAAGAATATTTGAAAATCAAGAAATGAAAGTCCAAAAATCTGAAAAAAAAAATGAGCAGAAGAAAGACACTTCACAGAAAAATAAACGCAAATGGTCTTCAAACATATTTAAAAAACTGCTTAAACTTACCCTTAATAAGAGAGATGGAAAATAAAATCCTTTGATATTGTTTTTAGCCTATCGGTTTCGGAGAATTCGAAAGATTGACAAAACACACTTTCGATGAGGCTAACTATACTCTCATATTGCTAGTGAGAGAGCAACATGGTCAGTCCTGTGGAAGAGAATCTTGCATATTGAGCAAAACTGCATTTACCTTTTGAGTTAGCCATTATTTTTGTTGGAATTTACCTGAGATATATTTCCAAAAATATGAACTACTTGTGATAAGGTTATTTATTGTGATGTTATTTATCATAAGAAAACATTGAAATCAATTTAGATGCCACACTATAGAAGATACGTTGAATAATCTATGGTATCTCCACATAAAAGAATGCACACAATCTGAAAAAGAATGAAAACACTCTCTACAAACTGCTATGGAATGATTTTCAGGATATTTTGTTAAGAGCAAAAAGTAAGGTGTGAAAGAGTACATATAGCATGTTACCTTTATATAAGAAACAAACGAAAACGTACTTGTTTCCCAATTTTTGCAAAAGGACATGCAGGAAGCGTGAACCAGAAACTGATGAAAATGACTGCCCATTAGCGGGTAGGGCTACTAGGGATGATAGTGAAACTTCTCTGAGTATACCTTGTCATACAGTTTTGACTTACACTCATATAAATGTTTCTTACATTTTAAAACAAAATTAAATCAGTAAGGATGAGTAAAACACAAATTTTAAAACTGAATACAAAATCAAACAAAGGAAGCCGACCGCATATCAAATGGATAGCATAACTATACAGAAAAAAATAACTCATTCAAAAACTCTTGAGCACTATTCTAACTGTGTAGCCTTGGTGGGTTAAAAAAAAAAGAACTGTAAAAACACCTTGAATTTACTTAGTAGGCTTGTTGTTGGTAGTGGTATTGGTACAGTAATTCCAATAATTTGAATATATTTTAAGACCTAGCAAAAGAATGAAATGCATTGATAGTGACAAGAACCAGGGAGAAGGGTCTAGACATATAGGACAGGAAAAGATGAGGAAAAATCCTGCCATGTTGATTTGAATTAGAGGAGTCAGTCTGAATTCAGGTTTGTTTACTGAAAAAGCTTTGAAGCAATAAACTCCAGTAGCTTGCCTAGCACCCAGATCTTAGTTGCTAAATACCATTTCCCACTAAAAGAAACCAGAGCTCCTTGGAGAAATGGCTAATTACAGGTCCCAAGTCTGGGACATCTTGTATCAGAAAGCAAACTATAGCTCAAAGACTGATGATGACTTATCAACAAGACACAAGGAGCTGGCTTGAAGGGGTTCTCACTAGCCAAATTTGAGACAATTTGAGCATCGAAAAGAATAATGACAATAGATTATAACACAATAA
The DNA here is from genome assembly GCF_902729225.1 of Pteropus medius. Classification (NCBI taxonomy): domain Eukaryota; kingdom Metazoa; phylum Chordata; class Mammalia; order Chiroptera; family Pteropodidae; genus Pteropus; species Pteropus medius. The sequence goes on along the minus strand of NW_024344436.1, from coordinate 2,407,219 downwards.
AAAAAGAGTCCAAAGTGATGCTAAAAAATTAAAACAAGAATTAGAAATAAAGAATAGTGAAATCCAAGTAAAGTCTGTAGTCTAGTTAATCATAATGTGTCAATGCCAATTTCCTGGTTTTCATAACCTACTATGTAGGATGTTGTCATTTGGGGAAGCTAGATTTTGGATACACTGAGCCTCTCTATACTACTTTTGCAATTTCTTGTGAATATTTACTTCAAGATAAAAATTTAACAAATAAGCGTGTGTGTGTGTGTGTGTGTGTGATGGGGTAGTGTTCTTTACAGAAGAATGCTAGCTTATATATGTAGAAAAAATAATAGAAAAATCACCACTTGCAACCACCAACACAATATTCCATTCAGAGAAAGATCATCAATGGATAATAAAATATTGGATGAAAGCTGTTAGAGAATGAGATATTCACATGGTCTCACCCCATAGATTACTTATTTTCTACAAAGGGTAGAGGAGCTTTTATGGTAGATAAATCTGGCAGACATCACCTTAACCAAGTGACAGAAAAAAATGTCTTGCCTGACTGCCTCATTAGTTCTTGCTCTGAGCCTTTGATGCCTTGTGGAATCATTATCAATATTGAAATAAAATGACATTATGAGCTTCTTGATATGCTGGGATAAGTGTATAAGGACACCTATGTAGTACTTATACTAAAACTATCTAAGCTGAATTTAATAATGAGGAAACAAATACCCAAATTTAAATTCTATAAAATGTTAACCTGGACTCCAAAAGCATCAGTCATAAAAGACCCCCTCCCACCCCACCTTGCATAAAAAGTAAGAAACTGTCCTAGATTAAGGAGACTAACCAGACTAAAAAAAAAATAACAATTACGTGGAGTAGGTGATTCTTGTTTGGATTCCAGATCAGAAAAAATATGGTAAAACACTTTACCAAGACAACTGGAAAAATTTATATATAGGCAACATATTAGATAATGTTATTATATGTCTTAGGAGTAAAAAAACATATTAGATAATGTTATTGTATGTCTTAGGAGTAAAAAAAACATATTAGATAATGTTATTGTATGTCTTAGGAGTAAAAAAACATATTAGATAATGTTATTGTATGTCTTAGGAGTAAAAAAAAAACAGTGTACTTATTTAGATAATGCCTGGTTCTTGGGAGATACATGCTGAAGCACTTTGGGGGTCAAATTTCAATAAATCTGTAACTAATTATTAAATGGCTTGGCAAAAAATAAAATAAAATAAAATCAGTGAAGAGAGGGATTCGAGCAAATAGAGCAAAATGTTAGCAGTTGATGAATCAAGTGGAAAGAAAGGTGTATGTGCATTTTTATCATATTATACTTTCGACTATCTGTAGGTTTGAAAATTTTCAAAATAAAACCTTGAGAAGAATACAATGAGCTGACATTGATTTGTGCATAAATTCTTTTTCTTATACCTAAATTGGAATTCCTCCCCTTTCAGCTCATCCCTTCCCCCAAATCTCATCACGATACAGCAAGAGTTGCCTGGGGCCTCACGGCCCAATGGGGCCCAGGTTTCTAGTCAGTCTGCAGAGAAGGCTCCCACCGCTGCCACCTCTGGGCTCTGCTGCGGCACCAGCAAGGACCATTAGTGAAAGCTGGTTGGCTCATCACGGAACCTAAGAGAGCATCTGGGGAATTTGGGGCCTCCTTTGTTTAAGGCTTACTGAGCCCTTCAGCCTTAGAGAGCTGATACTCGAGACTAAAAACTGGAATAACACGATGCACTTTACAATGGGGGACTGTGAATAGAGATGATTGTTCCTGGGAGGAGGGACACCACTAGTCATTTTTGATTGGATCCATTAGTTACTGCGAAATATTCAAATAGTGAATTGCAGTCATCTAACCACTAACAAGCCAACCAATAAAGGCGTCTGTTCACTCATGAATGAGCACTGGGTAATTTGCATTGTGATCTATACCACTGCAAGGATAAATACGGCACAGTCCACACCAACAAAAAGTTTATTGAATGTTTGGGAATGTTGACTACAGATCAGTGCCACGCAGTGATTGGTAACTGAATGATAGCAATCTTCATATTGTAGCACCGAGGTGACGCATCTAAATTGGGAGGAGAGGCCTTGAGAGAAAGTTACGTGGAGAGGGTGAAATATTTTCCTTCAGTTGTAAAACCCATTTTCTTTTGTCCTCAAAGGAGAAAATAAATCAGGACCTGGGGTCCATGCTAGGAGAGTGGTGGAGAGTGGTTCTAAAAGATTCATTTGGCTACTGTCAATTTTCTCTGTCTCTTCACTAGGGCTAGTGTGACGAGCTAATCCTTATTTGCTTGAGACTTTCAGTTTTAATACCAGAAGTCCCGAATCCTGAGAAAACATCACTCTCAAGCAAACTGGGGTAGTTGGCCATCTTATGACCTTTTTACCCCCAGTCCAGAATCTTTTGTTACGAAGGATCACCTGTGAGGAACAAATTAGATAACATGCTAGCTCTGGGAATTCTGAAGCGGACATAGAGGAAGGAGAGAAAGAGCCAACCTCTTTTCTTTTTCCATACTGATCAGACAGAAAACCAACTTGGTGACGGGTTACTCTTTCTCAGCTCTGCACTCTCCTCGCTCCTGCTCTTCCTATCTGCTTCCTGGAAGGCCCCGCCCCAATTCATCAACATACACAAATACTGCTCATTCTTCAGTCCCAGCTGAAATCACATTCTCTCTTTAAACCCTCTCCCAACTGTTCTAGCTGAAAGTCATCTTACCCTCCTGAGAAATGTAATAGCACTTATTGTCATGCGTTCGTGGAGTAGACATCGACTTTTATTTTAGAAATAGAAAGAGCTCAGAGAAGTCCTAGAGAAATCAGAGATATATTCATTCATGTGTAATTCACTCATTCATTCACTTTTTCTTAACTAGGTACCCAGCACTGTGCTAGGCACTGGGGCTTCGAAGACAAATCAGGTCCTGCCCGTAAGTAGCCACGGTCGGCTAGGTGAGATGGCCAGGTACATAAGTAAGAATAATGTGCTGTGGCTAACATCGGTAAACAGTCATTAGGGTGTCTACTGAGTGGCAGACATGATATTAGGTGCTAAGGGGTTACAAAACCCTTCAAGAGGTTACAATCAGTTTAGTGCCAAAAGCAGACCCCAAAACAAACTATTTTAATACCTTATGGTAAGTGCTACAAAAAACGTAAGCTCAGGAGCTCTGAGGACACAGATGAGGAACATTGAAAGAAGCTGTGGGTTGGGTCAGGAAAGGTGTCTTGGAGGACCTGGCACTTGTGATGACCAGTTGGAGGTCTGGGAAAAACATGATGAAGGCAATGGAGACAAGGAGGGAGATAAATTTAGCAAAGCAAATCAGTAGAGCTTTGTCATTGATCGTAGTGGCAGAGAAAATATCTTAGACTTTGTGTCTTCTATAAAGTCTTGTACAGGACACCGTGCATGGTAGGTATTTAACATACATGAGAGGATTTATCTGGGTGAGACACTAGGGACAATCCAAAAGATGACTGACTAGATATTCCAGGGGGGGTCTTGTACCAGAGTTTCTAAAGTGTATTCCTATGATCAACTCTAAGATAAAAAGTTAAGCAAACAATGCCTCCCCCAAATGAGAAATGTTATTTAAATCTTGTGTGCATGTGTCCTTTGTATTCATTCTCTCCAAGTCCCATCCTCTTTTTTTTTTCATAATGGTTAAGAAGTAAAATCAAGTTAAAATGTGTAAATTTCCCACCTTCTCATTTTCTCTATCCCAACACATGGTTGCTTTCACACACATGCATGGACACACACATGCACAAATACAGAAACACAGATTTATTATGCTTGCTTTGTCTTCTGTGCAGGACTCATCTGTGCTTTCTACAGTCAGATCATAAGCTCCTATAGTTGGGAGTGATGTAGACCTCCACACATTGATTTTAATAAATACGTTTTGATATCGACCTCCAGGGTCATATCCTCAATTGCCTGCATCTGAAGAGGAGACCCTAGAGAGATCTGGATTCAAATGAACAGCTCCAACCTCAAATTGCTAGCCTTTCTCCTTGAATTGCTGGCAGGGGTGGTAAGATGGAGCACAGGAAAGAATTACCCTTCTGCCTTGGCATCTGTGCCAGAGACTTCCCAAGGCCCTTCTCAATCTGTTCTCTCCCATGACTGCCTCCTGCCTGCACACCTGCCTGCTGGGTGCCACTGCAACACCAGTAGCCCCGGAGACTGGTCTTCTGAAGACACCCAGGCACAGCAGCTCTGGTCCCTTTGAGCACTGGCTGGATGGGGAGAGAAGACTCGTTCTGGTGCTCCAGCTGAATTTGAGTCGGGTGAAGGCAATTGCTTTTGTCTGATCTGCTTGCTTTGTACTTTGAAAAATACAGACGTCTTAGATTGTTGCTGTAATATTTGCATCTTGAGACACTGTGGCTAGGATTCGGAAGCACCTCGAGAATTTTGGGACTTTGATGAAGAGCATAGTGATGATCCAGGAATCAGTGGGGGCCAAGTATAGCCCCTGGCTCACTGGATGACTTCCTACTACATCCCTAGCAGTGAGCACCACCCAAAAAGTACACAGAGTATTAATAGCTATTTAGCATTTCCATTGAGGGAGCTCTGGCTATGCACCTATGACCATCTTATTTAATTGTACCAACCTCATAGGACAGGCATTGTTATCCTTGTTTCACAGAGAAGGAAATCGGGGCTCAGGGAGACAAAGTTGCCTTATCCCAGGCCTCAGGGCCAGTGAGCAGCAGAGTTACAGTCTAATTGCAGGTTTGCCTGGTTCCAAAGCCTCTGCTCTCCTGTCTCTCTCAGCACGTTGAACATGCTGTTAGCATGGGCCATATAGGTAGAAATTGTGTCACACACATATCTTACGGACTGATTGAGAATAGAGACCATGCCTTATACTTATTTTGGGATACAATCTCATTACCTGTGAAAGAGGGATGATCTCACTATTTCTTCTCAAATGAGTCAATTCAAATCATATTCCATGTGAGACTTTGAAATCCGGGGGAGAAGGTGGGACTGAGGCCCCAGGCACAAAGATAAGCTGTGCTTTCCCCCGCCAAACATGCCCTCTGTCTTCTGAGTGCCTATTAGACTCAGTCAGTTTTGCAGATTCCTTGCGGAGCTCTGTGCCAGATAAACAGTCTCTCAAATTTCTTATATGTTATGAGGCATTGCAGATGACTCTGTATAATCAAATATGCCATTCCACATCTCATTTGTAATTTCACAATTTAGCTCTCTGCGCCATTTAAGCACATATAGAGCCTCTAGAGAAATCCTTATTCTTTTCCTAAAGCTTTTATATCTGAGCTGAGTGCTGATTTTGGTCTTTGCTGTGTCTAATAAGATTCTCACAAAGTTTTCTCACTACGAAAGGCTTTATAAAGTTTAAGAAACCATGGAAATACATTCTGGCCTAATATAAGTCATTGTAGGCCAAGAAAGCATCAAGCAGAAGGCCTAGACGAGGAGTTGACTATTCTTTTCCTCTTCTATTTCTTTTGTGTTTGGCTTGACTGGGTCTCTGAAGGATATTATGGCTGTTTTGTAATCCTGCACTGCTTGGCAGTTTACAAAGCACATCTCGTGCATCGTATTGGATATGAGCTTGACAACTACCCAGTAAGTGAGGCAGGGCAATTATTATCACCCCCATCTTATAGATGAGGAAACAGAGGCTTGGAGAGGTTAGGCAACTTGCCCAAACCCATGAAGCATCAAATACAGATCTTTTGATTAGAAATCTGGTGTCTTCTTGCTAATCCATTCTGCTCTCCTAGAGGCAGTCCTTTGCAGTTATGGAGCTGAGACTTTGGAGGTGAAATTGTGTCATATTGATTCTGCTGCCATTTTGTTCTTGAATCCATCCACCACTCTCCATCCCCACTGCTACACTTCAAGCCTCAGCCACTGCCATCTCTGGGTCACTGCCACAGAGTTCCAAATTGGTTTCCTTACTTCTAGTTTTGACCAGCTGGGGTCCAGTATGTACACTGCAGCATAAATGACTTTCTTAAATGAAAACTTTATCACGATGTTCCTCTGCTTAAAACACTTTAATGGCTTCCATGGTCTTCAGAAAACACCAGCTTCCCTAATGTGGACCTCTGAGAGCCTGCATGAAGTGATGCTGCTTACACACCTATACCCGCCTCTTGTTACTCCCACTCCCAGAATCTGAGTGCTAGCCGCTTCCTATCACCAAACTCTCTTGTCTTGGAGCCTTTGTCATCTTCATTTTATGACTCATTGACATCTTCTCTCTGTTTCATCTTCTTCTCTTTACAATGTTTAATAATTTTGAAGCGGTTTGTAACCAGCTCCCAAACAAAAACGAAAACAGAAAAAACTTCTTTATAACTAATTACTGTTATCAGTAGTGTTAATCTTTATTTTTGTAACATGATTTAGAGTTTATAAAAATGGCTGACATTACTTCCAATAAGTAGCATAATAACTGAAGTGGGCAGGGATCCATTTTATAAATGAAGACACAGGCTTGGAGATGTTAAGTAACTTGCTCACCTTCATGCCACAGGCAAGTGACAGACCCAGCGCTTCGAAATCCAGTCTTGAAATTCTGGTTTATACGAAATTATGCGACCTGTTTATGTCATTTATCAGCTCCTGGCTGCTGTAAAGCACTTTGGAATGTGTGGTATAGACACTGTAGAAAACTGGGTTGCACTTCACAGACTAGAAGGACTCTTGTAGAAGAGGGGTTCCTAGGCAGAAGGAGGAGCGGCCATAGGAGAGAAAAACGATACTGCCAGAACAGCCAGCACATGGGCTCATTAACCTCTTCCACACAATCTCTATCTCTCCTACCTCCCTGTTGACCAGAAATAAGTCAGAGGGGAATTTGTGTGGTAAACTTTCACCTGCAGGGATATGATCTCTGGAGAGATAAAACATCACGAGTGGACGGCTTACTGCTCTGTGCTGAGTCATGGTGGTAGTTCTTCTTTCTTGGAATAATTGGGAATTATTTTCCTGGGGGAAAACTATCAGCGTCCCCAACAGTGTTGCCTAAATGACAAATTCCCAGGACAATATAGCTCTGGTTAAAACTCTCAACTTACTAAGAGCCTTTCCTAACTCAATCATTCATATATCACTTTCTCATGCCACTCAGCAACAGAGAGTAACACATTATCAGAGAGTCAAAGAAGATTGGGACATAGTCCCCGAGGTTGTTAACAATAAGCTATTCAAGAAGAGGAGGAAAAGTACCCAAGGAGAGGGAAAGGTTATGTGAAGATATTGAAATAGTCAAAAACATGGCAGGTTCTATAGCAGTTTGCAGGATGGAAGCTACAGGACTTGAAAATTGATTGAGATAGGAGAGGAGTGTCTGGCTAGAGCAGCTGGATGGGCGACTGTGTTATTTCATGAGGCAGGGGTTAAAAAGCAAAGTTTTATTGATTTATTTCCTTTACTCTTTCAGATATAATAATCAGTGCAATTACTAACACCTTGAATTTGATGTGCCTGTGGATATTTGAGTCTGGAATGCTGAGGACAGCTTTGGACTAGAGATATGGATTTGGGTTCCTCAGTGGACAGGTGACATTTGAAACCATGGGATAGACGAGATCACCTGAGAGAGAGAGAGGCTAGAGTGGAAGAATCCTACTTGATTTGGCCAAAGTCAGAACAGAGACAAGAGAAACTAAAGTCACACGGTTGTAATTAATTCGATAGAATGTGCCATATCCAAAAAATGCAGCAAGGACAAGATGAACAACTGGAAAAATCTAGGAGAGAAAGAGGGAGCTTTGTGTCTAGGAGAAGAGAAAGAAGACAGGGCAAGGGGAGAAGAACTGGGTGGATTAAGTGGCTCAATTTATTGCTGAAGATTTTCTAGACTCCAGATGTCCTTTCACACGGTGCCTGGTACGTGCTTGGAAAGGGGTCATAGGCACTTTGCAAAGCAGTGCTAGGCTGGACACTATTATTTCTCACTGTCGGGTAATCATCGTGAGGCTAGTTTAAAAGAAAAGAGCCTTCAGGTTTGTGCTCTGGTAAACACGCTGTGCCCTGCCTTAGTTTCCCAAGATCATCAGTCTTTGGGATGCTGTTGACAAGTCATTTATTGATGTCAAAGAGAGAAGGAAGCATACGGTTCTTTGACTGTATGCTTGGGAGGCCACTTGTGAGCAGAGCTCTCCACTGGTCTACCATACAATGAAGAGCCACCTACTCACAGCCTGTGTGAGGTCAGCAGTGCCTCTTGGAAACAATGAATCTGGCATACGCCTTGGTGTTCCATGAGTAGTTCATTTGTCAGTGTGCTCTGACTTCGAATGTGCCTCTAAATCTTAGACCTGTGACCTTTTGAGGTGCAGGAATCAGCAATTTTAAAAGTCACAGGGCCTTCCATCCAGGTCTTGACTCCACTCCAGAGCATGCACTAACACACACACCTTCAAATCTCAGTTGCTTAACCCAATCCAAGTGCATTTGCCAATGATGCCAGAGCAAAGGTATGACGCAGGGACCGGCAGCATTGGCACTACCTGGGAGCTCATTAACATTCAGAATCTCAGCCCTACCCTAGACCTACTGAATTGGGGTCTACATTTTAGCAAGATCCTCAAGTGATGTGTATGCTTATTAACATTTAAGAAGCACTGCCCAAGATTACTGAAGGCCCCTTGATGGGTGAACAAGATATTTTCTGTATAAGAAAGAGGAATCAGACGTAATTAAATAGGAAAAGGAAAACAAAAAGAGGCAGTATGGCCCACTGGGAAGTTATTAAATTATATCAAACCCCGGCATGTTGGTGCCCAGCGCGTGGGCTCCAGGAGCCAGCCCCGGTTCATGGCCCTTGCATTGCTGAGGTGGAAGGCCACTCTCCATGCCTGGTCCCAGGGAACAGGTGTCAGGACAGCCTGATTGCCGTTTTGCAGTTGCTGCCTGGGCTTGCAGGTAGGAAGAAGAGGGATTAATCAACTGCAGTAAGTCCTATTAGAAAATTGGAAAAGCCAGCACAGTTTTTTTTTTTCCCCATGTGGCACCTCAAAGTGCTCATGTTAAAGGGGTGATTACTGGCCTTTTATTATTCTCATTTTGGTAAAGCTGTTTTTTCTCTCCCACACCTGTGTTTAAGGTTAATTCTGTGTTATTTTCTTTCCGCAGGTCTGTGCTGAGTGCCACAGGGAACGGCATTTAGCAATACCAAGCAGGAGAGCCACAGAGAGCAGTGCTGATTCCACACACGACTTGGAAACTGGCTGAGTCTGATGGCAGGAGAATGTGTGTTTTTGTGGTGTTAACTGGGAGGGGGAGAGCAGCCGGTGCTCGGGAGCGCCAGAGCAGCTACCTCTCTGGAGACCTGGCACACCAGGGTGCCACGGGGCGGCTCCTGGCTGCTCCCCGCTGTGGGAGATTTTGCTGCAAGGAGGGCTAAGAAGGAACGGAGAGAGGTTTTGCTTTAGCAAAATGGTCTCTTGAGAAATGAGGTGAGCATGAGTGTGCAGAGGGTTAGGGCTTAGTGCAAGGGATGAGTGAGGAAGACATCGTGCCTCAGAGGTCATCAAGAAAGGGGGTGAGGTAGGGGTCTCCCAGAGCAGAGCCACTTTAAATACCCATGCCTTGACCTCTTAGGCCACTGAAGCCAGAAGCAGCCCAGCACATAAAGGAGCAGCCAGCAACCACATAACCAGTAACCACACAACCAGTCTGGGCAATATCTTCTGATTTAAAACCACTCTTTCCCTCCTTTTTTAAACAAAGACTCCTAGTTTCCCACTCATTATCCACTCTCCTTCCTTCCTTACTAATGAACCCTGATTTTGTCCTGGGTAGCCAGATGCCATGTAAAATGATGGGTCTTTCTGGCCTCTCTTGCAAGGAGCATGGCCCACAGAGGGAACTGAGGTCGTTGGGTGGGGCTCTCCGCAAGCCCTTCCACGCACTGACTCAGCTCTGGGGCACTTCTACTTTGTGCTTCCGCTTTCTTTCTGCCTGGAATGTGGATGGATGCTTAAATCTGGAGGCAGATTGGATGACAAAATCACATACTAGAGATCGTGAAATAGTGAAACAGACATTTGGGAGGACACTGATTCCTGGATGATGCCTATTTCTGGACTTCTGCCACTTGCTAGAATTTTCTGTATATGTGGGAAACTCAGTTCTAGGTTATTTACCTCTCTTTTATGTTCCCTAGATTAGGTAAGACAAGAAAATCTTGATACAGCAACAAACAAATTTCCAAATCTCAGTAAGATTAGCCAATAAAAATGTTTCGTTTATATTAAGCCTAGTGCAGAAATAACAGATTGGCAGGCAGGCCTCCTGGGGCCAAGGGCCTGTGCTCCTTCCATCTGTGTCTCCACTGACCTAGACACTCCACCTCCTCTTTGTGCAGCAGCTGATGGGAGAAGTAAGTGAGAATAGCATACGGGCCACACCTGGATGAGGTATAGGTCTCTTTCACTGAGATCTCATTGGCTAGAATTCAGTCACATGGTCACAAAGAGAGCTGGAAAATTTCATCTGGTTATGTGCTCAGGAAGAAATGGAAATGAGTTTTGCATATTTTCCAAACACACCCTTTCAAGGGGAAGAAAGAAAAAAAGAAGGAAAGAAGGAAGGAAGGAAGGAAGAAAGAAAAGAGGGAAGGAAGGCAGGCAGGCAAGCAAGAGAAAAAAAAATAAAAAGGAAAGATCATCAAATGCTTGTTTTCTAGAGATAATTAAAGCATGTTTCCTGGGACACACAATATGTCAGTGCATAGAAAGAATAGAATCATGCCATCTGATTCCCAAATAAATCTATGTGTGACCTAGTCTTCCCTTCCTTCAGAAGGGTTTCACTCAATACCTGCCATATTCAGAGCACTGTGAGTACAGCCAGTGGGTGGGAATGACTCTCTGTGGGAGCTGGTGTGGATTCACAGTGGAAAAGGCTGTTTTGCTCAATAACATTCCTGGCTCAGGAGCCGGGTAAGTCTCACTTAAATCTGGATGCTTGTTGTCACTCTCCCTGTGGCTGACCTTGAGCAAGCACTTCCTGTTTCTGAGTGCTGGTTTCTCTGTTTCGTTATCTGTAAAGTAGAAATAATAGCTGCCTACTGGGTCTCTCTGTCTATCTTTAGAAAATTAGAGGTAATATAGTAAAGACCCAGAGTAGAGGCTCAGCAAATGGCAGCTGTCATTTTTATCTGCTTAGCCTTCTCTTTTAATTGCCTCCTGGCTATCTATGAAGCAAAATTTCATAGTTTGGTATACGAGAGAGCTTTATCTCTCTGGATCAAACCTACATTCCAAGCATCCTCTCCTGCATTGCCTCCATTTCCTCTATATTTCTGTTTCACCCTTAAGTTCTACTGTTCTCTAAATTTGCCCAACCCTCATATTCTCGATGTCTTTTTACATGTTGTTCCTTTTGTGGAGTCTTTCAGCCTTGGCACTAATGTGGAGTCTTTCAGCCTTGGCACTATTGACATATTGGGACAGGCAGTTGTTCATGGGGGACTGTTTTGTGCATTGTAGGATGTGTAGTAACATCCCTGATCTCTACCCAATAGAGGCCAACCCTGACGCCAAAAATGTTTCTAGACATCACCGGTGAAGATAAAATTGCCCCCCTTCCCCCAGTGGAGAACCCCTGTTCTAATGTCTTTCACTCTCTGCTCTCTCTGGTAAACTCCTACTCATCTCCGATGCCAACTTATAATGTCACTCTCCCACTCCAAAGCCTTCCCTGTCTTCTCCATAGAGAATTAAAAACCAATTGCTTTGTCCTCTGTGCTCTCACGACCCTTTATTCACGTTTTTGTGTTAGTATTTACTTCTTTTATTATAACTCATCTGTCCAGTAGATAGGATCGAAGGAACCTGTCTTGATCATCCCCAGCCTCTAGCACAGAGTCTAGCACATAGCTGATTAAAAATATGGCTAACGAATTAAGCAACAACACCTGAGTGAATAAATGTACTTGAAAACGAAGGATTATTGCTTAACATGAACTTCAGCAGTGGCGCCATTGTCTGATTGAAGTTAAAGCTAAAAACGTAAGAGCTCCTGAGTACATGCGTGAGTTCACTGGAACATATGAGTGATGGGATGCGGTGCCTTCACAACATTCAGTTTCAAGGGGGAATGGGAAAAACGCTTGGGATGTTAGACAGGAAGGATGTGATAACCATGGGGCTTGGGGCATACAGAAAGAAATCTGGAAGGAAATTTGCTTTACCCATCTGCTCTGGGTAAAGAAAACACAAGTGAAGCTACAAAGTAGTTGTTGGCAAGGTCCAAGTGAGCCACTTCAGGCAGGACCAGTTAGAAGTCAAAGAAGAGTGGTCGGGTGGTGCTGAACCAGCTGGAAAAGGAAGAGCTTCTGATCAGAGGCTGGCTTTCTCTATGACTACAAGTGTTACCATGACAACTAGCCCCTTGCACTGGCTCCAGTCCGACCGCACTGTTGTTTGCTGTTTCTTAACTCTCCGTGTCTTCCCACTTCAGGGCCTTTGCACCTGCTGGTTGCTCTGCCTGGGAGGTTTTTCCCTGGATGTCTAACTTACTCTCTCATTCCATTCAGATTTCTGCTCAGATATCAGGCCTTGGATCACTAGATCTACAATACTATCTTCCCCAAGCACTCTCTATCCCTTACCCAGCATTATTTTTTATTCATAGCACTAAGCATTTACCTGCTTATTGTTTATCTACCTCCTCACTGAAGGTAAGGTACACAAGGATGGGCATTTTGATTTTCTGTTTTATTTCCTGCTGTATCTTCAGTGCCTAAAACAGTGCCTGGCGCCCAGTAGGTACTCAACAAATATTTGAGGAATGAATAAGTAAATGAATGAATGAACGGATTGAATTTGTCTTGAGCTGGCCTTGAAATGCGGACAGAGGAGTGGAAGAAGTGAGTATGGAGCCAGCAATTGAGTGTGGACAGAAGAGGCTGCAAAGTCAGGACTTAACATGCCATACTAATTTTCTCTCAAGATATGTAGGAAACCAGGGTCTCTTCCTCGGAGTCTGGCAGGAACTGAGGAAGGTAGAAAGATTTACATGTGGACTGCTACTTCTGCTAAGGCAGATGTGTTAGAAAAGATAATTGCAAAATATCAAGCGCCATGGAAACACTCATTAATATTGGGGGCTGGTGCTCTCATGGCACTGGAGGCTTGCTCTGGCTCCGATTAACAGCCAGCAGTTCTGAAGCGTGTCCAAAGCGCTTGGTTTCTTGGACCCTGAATCACAATCTTTAGTACACAATGACTTAGTGCCTTCTGTCAGAGCGTCTCCAAGCATGGCATCAGCAGTCACCCTGCCCACATCCTTGGGAGGAGGTGGCACTGAGCAGCAGGTGCTCTGCCCAGCTTGCCTTTGACTAATATGTTTTTAAAAGCTTGCGCCCCTTTTTTATGCTATCACAGATCCACGTTTCCTTTCATTTCAGCCTGACTCTGGGCTGTCCCTTTGCTCTGCCCCCTGCTCCCAACATTAAAACTTGCTCCCCACCTGGTTGTTTTATAGTTCCCAGCCCCAGTGGGATGAGGAAGATGGCTCTGGAAGTCAGATGGTCCTGGCATTGGCCTTTGTATTGCCAGCAGGAGAGGTCAGAGCCATATTCCTCCCCAACACGATTCAGGTAGGGGTGGAGAAAGGAGAAGGGGCTTGGGAGATGCTCCGGGGGTCAGCGCTTTGTAGGATAGACACATACTTAATCCATTTCCCAGCAGCTGCATTTTCTCATTTTTCTCAGCAGAGTGGTGGGAGAGCTGGTGGGTGGGAGACAGAGGGGTAGGAGATGCCAGAAAGAGGACCCACTTAGTAAAGTGGTGAGTCATACTGGCCTCTCACATTTTTAACTGAGGAAGAATGAAAGGAAGGAGGAAAGACAAATTTGCATAGGTTCTGTACACAGAAGTCAGAAATCTCCAAGTATTTTAGCCTTCCCCGGTAGATGCTGGTTTCTCTTAAGGTAACTTCTGTATTCTCTTGCTTTGATGGTTCAAGAGTGAGCAAATCTGTTGCCTTTCATGAAAATATTTTAGTGTTCCAGAATAGGTAAATCCCTCCTCCCTCATATCCATTCTAAGCATATATGGATCATTTCTCTAATCCTGCTTATTGTTTATCTACCTCCTCACTGAAGGTAAGATACATGAAGACAGGTATTTTCATTTTCTATTTTATTTACTGCTGTATCCTCAGTGCCTAAAACAGTGCTGTGTGGTCACAGGGCTAGGCAGAGGTGTTCCAAAAATACTTTGTGAACTGGTTTGGACCCAGAATAGGCTGCATTATTTGCAAGGCACTAGCCTCAGCCCCCTTGCATGTCTGTTCCACACTCAGCTCTAGTTAGAGGAGTTGGAAGGTGGGCTCAGCAGGCAGTGGAATCAGGTGCAGGGAACCCAAAGCTCCTGGCTCACCAGACTGACTTAGGTGAGCAGCCGCTCATACAGGGGCCACTGGGCATGCTAACTGCGGGCCAGTGTTCGCTCAGAGATTGGCACTGTTGTGATTGCTGTCATCACCTTGAGTTTAGTTTTAGAAGTCAAAGGTGGAAGGTGCAGGAAGGAGAGACTGAGGACTCTAGGATGGCAATGAGAGCATCCTGGTGAACTGTTGAACGCTGCATGAGTGGGTGACTTATTTGACTCGCCCAGCAAAACCTCATTCTGCACCTGCCCTCCATCTCCTTTATCCCCAGGCCAGCCCCTTTCAGCCTGAAAACAGATGCCCTGCCCTGTCGCCCTCTCCCCCTCTACCTGCTGGAAACCCATCTCCTGCGATTCTTTTTGATGGTATCTCCTTAGCTGCCACGAAGAAGTGCTCATATCAGCAAACAGATGGTGGCTAAGGCATGTAGCATAAAATATATTTATCAAGGCAAACAGCTGTAGCCCATTTCATTCCGCAGATTTCTATTAAAAGTTCTCCAGAGCTACAAGCTACTCTTAGGCACAATCTGAAGGCAGCCCAGGGCCAGCTTTGTGCAGCTCTCCTCCTGGCCTTTCTGTGCAGGGCCTGAGAGAAAGTGCTGGGCTCCAGATTCTTCTTTGAAGGCTTCAATTAAAGTGCCACAATGCAGCCTTACCTCTTCTGCCTCATTGGGCAGGTAGGGGGCCCATCCGAAGTGCTCCCACTTTTCAGGCGAGGTGATAAACAGTGGTGACTTGGCAGCCATGCAGTTACTTCTGCTGTGAGAGCAGAAGTCAAGTTCACCGGGAGGGGACCTTGACATGCTGGGAACCATTAAGCGTTCTTTGTTCCATCTCCAGCCTCCTCACACTCTCTTATGGTGCTTCATGTTTGTTTTCTTTCTTTTTTCTAATGGCCAGGACTCTGCCGTGGTTCTTCTTTTGTTGTGGTTTGGAAGAGCACTGGTCTGGGAGTTGGGAGAGCTGGGATCTATTCCAGACTCTGCCATTAATTTGCTCTGAACTTGGGCAGTCTGTTTCATTTGTCTGGGCTTCCTCTTACAGGAGTGGGGTTAGATCAAGGGAGCAAACTCAAGTGCCTTCAGGGTCTAGGCAGATACTACATATGTGAAATGGCCAGGTGGAGACAAGGCCAAAATGCACAGCGTGTGCTTCTTCTAAAGGCATCCTTAAACACAAGACCACTTCAAGGATGTGGGGCATATTTAGCACATGGGCATCTAGTTTGAGATCCCCTTAGACTCAAGGTTTGCAACATGTCAAAAGCTAATATTCTGTAATAACTGTTACAGAATATTTAAGATTAGGCTGAACACAGAGGGCAAATGGACATCAGTAGAGTGGTCTACAAGAAAACTACTACTTTTCACATCTTTATTCTAATAGACTCTATTTTTCTAGAGCAATTTTAGGTGTATAGCAAAACTGAGAGGAAAGTACAGTGAGCTTTCATATATGTCTACTCCTACCTCTGCACAGCCTCTTCCACTGTCAACAGCCCCACCAGAGTAGGACATTTATTACAATCTATAAACCTACATTGACACATCATTATCACCTACAGTTCCTAATTTACCTTAGGGTTCACTCTTGTGTTATGCATTCTATGGATTTGGATAAATGTATAATGATATGTGGCCACCATTATGGTATCATACAGAGTAGTTTCACTGCCCTAAAAATCCTCTGTGTTCTCTCTATTCATCCTTTCTATTCATCCTGTATGCATTTCTTTTTTCTTTTTTCTTTTTTCTTTTTTTTTTTAAAGAAGGATAATGGAGTAAATAAATGAAGACTCCAGATGTTCTGCCTCATTGTGGGGACCACCCACTACTTTCAGAAATTCTGCGGTTTAGTGGGTCAGAAACAGGGACTATGGGGTCAGACTGCCTGGGTTCAAAGTCTACCTGTGCTCCTTAATAGCTGCGTGACCTCTCACAGGTTATTTAACCATACCTCAGTTTTACCTTGGGTAGATTGTTGAAATATACCTGAGTGATACCTCAGTTCCCCCAACTAAAAAATGGCATAAAAATAGTACCTATTTCATGGAGCTGTTGCGAAGATTAAATTGATTAATCTCAATAAGTCATCTGGGCCTGATGTAGAGTTAAGTGCTCAGTAAATGTTAATTGGACAAGTATACAATGAGTGGTTTTATGGAGCTAATATTTACAAATAACTGGCAACTGTGCAAGGTTTATCTCTTCCATCAAACAGATCATCTTATGGCTTTTGCTTCTAGTCAAGACATCAAACTAAAATTTCTCCCGTGTATCATACACTTTTACATATATCATCTAATTAGATTCCTTGAAGGGAAAGAGACAAGTAGTATCGTCATGTTTTTACAAAGACAGAAGCACAAGTTCAAAGAGGTTACATAATTTGTTCAAAGCCACCCAGCTAGCAAGTGTTAGAGTCGGGATCTGAGTCCTAGATATTGAATCCCCTTGACAATGTTCTCTCCACTTTACAGCACTGGTTTTCTACATGTTAACTAGTTGCTTGTAATTATAGTTGACACTTTACAGCCAGAAAAGCTCTATTGATTTGCAGGGTTTCTTAAACTTGCCCAAAGCATGATTTCAGGTGCTTGTTCTTAACCCTGATTTCTGGACCTCAATACAAGCCTACAAATCAAGATTCCTAGAGGAGAGACCCAGTAATCTGTGTATTTAACAAGCACCCCAGGTGATTCTCATACTGAGAGTAGTTTGTGGAACAAACTTTGGGCCAGAGAATTCTGCCAAGAAACCCCACCAGTCAGCTTTGCACCAGATATTAGGATAGCTGTTTTAGGAATATGTGATGAGGTCATGACGGGGTAGGCAGAGGAGTGTGGTCAGCTTGAAGGACTAGAAGAATAAAGTCCAGGGTTTATTAATTCAATTTGCCAAATAAGTATTGAGTTCTCATTTACAGGCAAGACTCCTTGTTAGATCCTGCAAGTCAGATCAGGAATGTAACAAAAGAACCAGTTATCAGAGCTGCAGAGCATTTAATGGTTTAAAACAATGAGTGTACTCACTTGCCTGACCTACTTCCCAAAGAAAGGTACTGACACCAAGTGAGGGTGTCATCTCTCAATGTCTGATAGATTATGTTCAATTGAACACTCTAATTAGCTTTAAGCTATTTTTTGGTCAGTGAGTCTTTGGGAATATGTATAGAATATAGGCTAATATGCCAAGAGCTTGATGTACAGAGAAAAGACTGTGCCCAGCCTCCGGGAGTCTTCAGTTCAGTAGGTGAGAGAACAATTGGAATATGTCATTACAAGATGCAATTCAGGACTATTATAATTCCATAATTGTAGCCCTGTAGGTAACGGTTAGCTCCCTCTTCAGTTAATGGTGTACTGACATTTCGAGAAGCATAGCCAAGTCTCCACACTCATCAGTGTCCTCTCTACCTCTAGTGCTTTCCTCCTTCTACCTTTCATCATGCTGCTTTTATTTGACATGCGATTCCCTCATTCTCAAGCTCCTCCCATGAAAATTCTACCAATGTTTTATGGTTCAAGTTAAATCCCACCCAAACAAAATTTCTTTCTATTCCTTTTAGTAAGGCATGACCCACCCATCCTCTGAAATACCCAGCGCTTCCTCTTCATGGTCCTACGTCCTGCCTTACAGTTTGTTTTTCAGGCTCTAAGTTTCTAGAAGCCTGGAGCTGGTTATTCTGGAGTTCTGCCAGCAGATATTAGCACACAACCCCACTCACAGCAGGTATTAGATAATCATATAGTTTATCAGTTAGCTTATTGGCAGAGGACACAAGTATGATGAGCCCAAGGCTCTGAGTTTGATTTTGATGGTGGTCTGTGGTAGCTGTACATTTTAGATTGTCCCTGATGAACACCTAATTTAAATAATTTAGGTAATAAAGGGATGTCATGACTTAAATAGCTGAAAAATTGATGAGGATAGTTTTGTTAGCTTCAGGCACAGGTAGATCAGAGTTTATAAATGTCAGGAATCTATCAACCTCCATCTCTTGGCTCTGTTTTTTCTAATGTCAACTTGATACATGTTGGGGCAAAGCTGAGTCCTGGTATCTCTGGGCTTATGTTCCACTCACTCAGCAATCTCAGAGAAATGAGAGAGTCCTAATGAAAGTCCAAGTCCTGCTCCTCATCGTGAATCTGATTGGCCACTCCTGAATCCAAAGGTGATTGGTTCTTAGTTTCACGGGAACCACACGAATGGAGAGTGGGGGCAACTATGCATTTGTTATCTAGAAAAAGGTAGGAGGAGGGTGGATGCTGATCAAGCAAAAACAACAGATGTCCAATCCAGGGTTATTTCGCTTTCCATAGGAAAACACTCAACAAACAAATGACTTTCTTAAACACTGATTTCATTTCTTACACTAAACAGGCATTGTAAAAAATGCATGCATTAAACATAAGATGAACCAGTCCCGAGCACATGAAAAGCTCAGTGCAACTTGTCTTCACTATTGAATATACATCTTAAATCGTAACCCATGCAAATTTATCCTAAGGAAGTAATCAGAGGTGTATACAGAGTCGAGGTTGTTAATTGCAGCAATATTTATTTAGAGATAGCAGCAAAATTGGAAATAAGATAAAGATCCAAAATAGAGAATAGTTAAATACACTATAGTACATCTATTAAAAGTGATGTTTCTGAAATGTACTTGATATAGAAAAATGCTCAGGAAATTATGATACCATATGAAACAAAAAGCTGAGATACAAAAGTATTTGTATGTTATGATCCCAAATTTATGTGGATATAAATAGTTCTAATAAAGACTGAAAAGAAATACACTGAGATGTTAACAGAGTTCATCTTTGAATGGTAAAATTACCAATGAATTTTCCCCTTCTTTATACTTTTCTGTTTTCCAATTTTTGCTCAAGAACAGTTTTATTTCATGATTGGAAAAAAGAACATGTTTTATATTTCTAAATTCATGCCTCAGTGTCAGCACAACTGAAAACACATCCCATCGAATTTAAGGTGACTGCAAAGTGGGACAACACATTCTCTCTGGGACAGAGCCCAGAATACATATAGAGAAGAGATTTGCAGCTTGCCCTGCCCCAGGCTAGGCAAGAGGGCAAGCTCTTGCTTCTCTTTCTTATGAGCCAGCCTTCCCATTATTTCTATATGGGCTGCTTCATTTGCTGCACCCTTTGGGGCAGATACCTAACCCCCCTTATTTATTAAGGGTTGGAGGAAAAGAGGGAGAAAATAAGAAGAAGGAGAGAGAAAGAGAGTGAAGGAGGGAGGGAGGGAAGAAGGGTGGGGGAGAGAGAGAGAGAACCTAAATCTTTCCCCCCATAGGATTGCAATAAAGGAGCATATGTATCAACTAAAAAAAAAATTCCTTGGCAACCAAAGCTTTTTAATTGAACACAGTCTCTTCAGCCAACTTATGTAAATTCTATCCCAATTTTGGGCATCTATTTTGAGAACAGAGAGAAGTGGTATGAATCTTGCCCTAAAATTGTGCTCAACAGAAGGGGTGACGCCATATGGATGCCATGTTATGGGAGCCTGTCACCTGCTAACCGAGATGAGAAATTACAGGTTATAATCACCTTCCTGCTGCCTGAGCAGCCCTGATGGGTAGGGAGCGCTTTGGGCATCAAGATATGGTGTGACAACCTAACACTTGCCTGGGGCTTTGTCGCCACAGGTATCTGGAAATTCATAGGAAGAAGGATAGGAAAGCAGCAGTCTCTGCACAGGGGCAAGTGTTGCTTCTATCCCAAAAGGAGCTGAGTTTCCTTTTCCTCCGAATAAGCAAGAATCTGGCTCATTCTGCGAAACAATAACCACTGAGAGTCGGTGGGTGACCCTTTGGTGACTAGACTGATCTAGAGCAATTGTCTCACATGAAAGTTGGGAAGTGAGAGGCAAACAGTGTTCCTATTAGTGGAGAAGATGGGGAAAGAGATCCAGGAGGACTGTGGACCACTCTGAGCAACCTGTGGACCACTCTGAGAACAAATAACCCCTCCCTCAATGAAGGACAGGTTTTTCCATATGGCCAAGGGATCTGCAGAAGGTTGGCTGCAAGTCAGAGAACAGAATACGAGAGGGAGGGACTGCAGGTTGTTTGGCTTAATCTATAAGTGGTTTCTAATAAATCTGAAGATTTTCTCTGGAAAGACATTTATCAGAGACAAGATAATTATTACACAGGATGCAGGAAAAAATGAAGTGGGCACATTTTATATATTTTTTTAATGCATAACTTTTCTCCTAAGGTCACTCCAATTCTTAGGCTAACATCAGAGGCCCATTCAGTTTCAGGTGCTAATTATTTCTCTTTCCTTGCCCTTTGTGTAGGCTTAAAAGCCTCATTAGTTAGTTGAGTATAGTAAGTTCTCATTTAACATCATCATCCATAGGTTCTGCTACTTAAAGATAAATGATATATAATGAAACAATTTTACTAGAGGCTATTTGATATATCATCAATGTTATAATGAAACAACATTGAACAAAATGTTAGTTATTTGAAGACCTGTTGTACACAGATATTACCACCACTGATGTACTAACCTTGGATGGTTTGAGTAGTAGGATTCATGAAGATGGTGGTGTGATCACCTGTTCTAAAAACATGAACTCTCAGAGGACAGGGCTCTGTATCCCCAGTGCCTGGTAGAGTACTTGGCACAGACTGGATAGTAAAAATGTTATTAAATAAATGAATACACAATTCCCTTGGTCTTGCCCACTTTTGCTTGGGGAAGTAGAGTGCACAAGAAGCCAATGGAACTGCCCTTGAGAAGTGCTGAGCCTGATAGTTAAAGCAACAAGCTAGAAGTAAAAGATCTGTTTGTCTAAAGTCAACTGAGAATATGAAGGCCATTCTTTAGTGTTCTTATAAAACAGGGGTACTGTATCAAGTGACATACATCAAGTGATTGGTTACCTCAGACTCCGATATGCTCACTAATTTTGTTTTTCTTTTGCCTGGCTGAAGAATATTTGGGGTTTATAAGGAATATTTTCAATCTAAATAACTCCCTTGGTCTGTGGCAGATATTGCCCTTCCTTCCCCTCCCTCCTTCCTTCCTTCCTTCTTCCTTCCTTCCTTCCTTCCTTCCTTCCTTCCTTCCTTCCTCGTAAACACTCATTGAACACTTACTGTGTTCTAGGCACCATGATGTTTATTTGGATTTAAAAACAGGAATAAGGCATGCCCGACTTCAAGGAATTTACGGTCTAATGAAGAAAACAAACAATCAAATCAATAGTTATACACGATTGATATATTTGTATAAACATATGTAGGGCACTATGGGAACACAGAAATAACATATCTAAGTCAGATTATCAACTCCAAAATAGTAAAGAGTTTCAAAGATGGCTTGTAAGATTCTTGTGTGTGTGTGTGTGTGTGTATGTGTGTGTGTGAGAGAGAGAGAGAGAGAGAGAGAGAGAGAAAGAGAGAGAGAGAGAGAGAAACAGACAGAGAGAAAAAGAGAGAGATGAAGAATAGAGGAAAAGTAATAATTCATATAATACATTCCTTGTGTAAGATATAACTTACTAGAGAAGCCATCTCTGATTCTTCCTACTTTCAAAGTTATTTTGAGGAAAAATTGAGGAAATGTATGGGAAGTACTTATCATAATGCCTGACTCATAAAGATTCTCAAAAATAGTAGTTATTGTGGTGGTAGTACTAGTAATACCATTATATTTTCTTTGCAGTTCTGTTGAATGAACATTTAAGAATATCAAGTATGGGTTAGTCACTGTATTATACCCTAAAAAATATAAGGTCTAGTAAAGGCTATGGACACACACAGAAAAATCATCAGATTATAGAACAATATGTGCAAAAAGAAATATGAAAAAGATACAGGAGTAGTATAGGAAAGAATGCTTAAAATGACTGAGATAGTGTGAAAAGGGTTTTTAAGGATGCCTAGAAGTTTTCCACATGGACAAGGAATGGGAAGAAAGGGTATGGCAGGTAAAGGGATTAATCAACATGGCATATCCAAAGAATTTGTAGAGAATAGATGAGAGTAGTTGTTGAGGGTGGAAAACCTGTCAGCAATGGAATAACATTTTTAACAAATTAGTCTGCAATAAGGAGTCCCTGGATGCACATTTCTATCATCAAACTCATCATTTGTATTGTAAGTTTTTCACATTTGTGTCCGCTACAGAATTGTGAGCTCTTTGAATGAAGGATGTTTTATATTATTTTTTTTCACTTCTAGCTACTAGCATACACTATATACTTAATATTTGTTGAATGATGGATCAACTAAAATTAATTCCTATGGGAAATCCCAGACTATACATCTGCTTGGCATTTCAGAGAGTTAGGCACCTCTCCCAGGGGTACCCACTGAGGATGCTGAGTAGCTGTTTTCTGATGAGAAGGAGAACAGGCTGAGATGCTTTAGCTGCAATAAGGAGACTGGCCATTTAACATCAGATCATCACCTACTGGTGAGGTTTTATGGGGCACCAAAAATGAGATGATTGAAGGTGGCCATGGGATCATTTTCTTAGTGTTATTTTTTTTCTTGTTTCTTACAAAGGACAATTTTACTGAAAGTGCTGGGTTGGGAATTAATTCTAGCTGGAATGGCTCTGCTAGGAAATAGAATCTGGAGGCCTTGGTGAAGGGTAGTTTTTCAATAGGTAAATGTGGAGTTGAAATAAAATGGGATAGGCTTTCAGGCTAAGGAACTAGCTTTGACAATTGGTGCCTTGGATAGCCCAAGCGGAGACTTACAGACTGGGTCCCCTCCTCTATCTCTCAGGCAGAGATCAGTTTGAGTGACCTTTCTCACATACTCCCTTAGAAAGTGGGAATTTGAGTCACCGTTCTTCCCATTTCATAGGGCAGGTGTCTATGTTTTGGAGAAGGTCCCCTAAGAATGCCTGTGGATTCCACATACAGAGTCTTAGCATCTTGAGGGGCAGACATTCATTACTCACTTTTATATCTCCAGTGCATGGCTCACTACCTGGCACATAGTAGATGCTCCCTAAGTATTCACTGGATTAAATGAGTAAAAATAACAGTTAATACTTGTGGAGAGCTTCTCTGTGGCAGACACTGTTTTTAGGGCTTTGAACATATTAATTCATTTTATATCTTCACAACGAACCTATGAAGTAGATACTATTATGAATAAGTACGAGTGAAGGGATGGCAAATGAAGCAAGCTGAGCATCATTTGACAAAACTTCGGTGACGGGGCCACAATCTGGGGCTTCCTCTTTGGGTAAATAAAGGGCAGCCCATGGTAGAAAGGATATCTTTATGGGTCCTCCCTGACTCTGACCACCGATAAGTAGGGAAAGGTTATCTAATGGCTCTGGGTGATGTGGACCAGACAGAGAAAAGTTTATGACAACCATTTACGAGGCTGTAGCAAAGCCAGGCAAGTCTCAGTCTCCCAGTGGCATGATCACATTGATGGTAAACACACGCCTTTCCTTGAAAGCGAAGCCTCCTCTGAGCTGAGCTGTGGGACTGAGTATGCGCGGGAGCCTCTGGGGAAGTCAAGTCACCCGAGACAGTCAGTGCAAACAGGGCTGTGGTCCCCAGCGCAGAATGGTCTCTTAGTAGCAATTGCTGGGCCAGCCTCAGATCAATCTCTTGCCATGTAGCTGATGGGAGAGTGTCAGTTCTAAGTGCTACATCCTCCAGGAGAAGTCCTTGGCTGGACCTGAGCGGGCAGAGATGGACTGGCATCTGAGCAATTTGCTGGAGAAAATGCAAGCTCTGGGCCTTGCATCTGCTTTCTCTTCCCCAGGAGACGGATGGAGCTCAGGGATGTTTGAACTATCTGTGTTGGGCATACTTTTTCTCCTTGTGGCTGACCTCACTACCATGACTTCACTTTGGTGTACAGCAGAAATGCACTGACATCTGCACAGCTCTCCCCCAACCCAGCTTAGGGGAGCCTGAATGTCTGACCCACAGAAAGGACATCTCACGTTTTGATTCTCATCCATCTTGCAGGGGACAGCCCCGTTGGCCTACTTGCTGCAGCTGCATCTGCATCTCTGCTTAATTGATTTCTCATTCTTTTTTAAAAAAATATTTTTGTACTGTTGCCTAGAGGCATTTAGGTAATGGGTGCATTTTAAAAAATCCAGTAGGTAAATAAATGCATTTTCTCCCTAGGAAATCTAGAGGACTAGTGTTCTCCTGCAGCTTTGAAAACAATGATCCCAGGAACAGGAGTGGGAGACACTCACATGCTGAGTCTCTGGGTGATTCTCATAAATGTCCTCAGGCTGGAGGATACTCAGCTGTCCCCATACACGTGTGCAAGTTAGCCAGGGACTGAGCTGTGTGGAGATACTCCCTCCCAGACATCTGTGGGTCCACACTCTGGCAGCTAACCCCCTCTAGTGTTGATGGAAATAGGTCAGTTGCAGCTGTGAACCTGCACGTTTGGATGGTAAGACTTACAGTAGGTTTCCCACCCCACGCTTCACTCCCCGGGTCTCCCACACACAGTAGTTGGACCTGTGGTGTGGGATGTCTTAATTATGTGTTCATGCTGACTGCACTACACTTCTGCTAACCTGCCCTGATTGCTTCCCTATATCTGAGGTCTCTACCTCTCCTGATGCTGTGCACCCCTACACATGCCATCTCCTCATGTTGTACCACCATCCCCTGTCACCGTACGCTGTATGCTCACTCATATGGTTACACTTATTCATGCTACTCTTTTGCTTCCCAATGCCCTCCGCTACTTCCACTCTAGTTCCTTGAGTTCCAGATGGAGTTTTACCTCTTCTCTGCCTCACACTGCAATGAGTTCTCCTTCTCTGGAAATCCTGCAGCCTTCAAGGCACCGACATCTTCCATTTGGGATATGCCACCCTGGGCTTTTGTTTAGCTTTTATGGCTGTGTGAACTCTTCCAGGGCGGGATGTTGGCTGGGGACTTGAAGTAGCAGATGCTCCAGGCTTGTTTATCCCACAGAACTGATCATCCTGCAGCAACCTTCACTCAACCTCTTGTGATACGAGCAAATGGCCTCTCCTACCCACGCCCTGTCCTCCAGCTTGTTGGCCCCTTGTCACCCCAAACCCAAATCTTTTCTGCAGCTTTGCAGAAAATTGTGAGTTACCAGTACTGGCAAATCCTTGTGAATTCTATGGCTTGGCCTAAAGAATACCAGCCTAGTCCCAAACATGCTTTCAATTGTGAAGAGGATACAGCTTAAGTGATAATGAAAGGGTGGTGATTGTCTCTAGAGCTATGTCTTATGGTCATGTAATGTTTTAGGCTGTACCCATTCACATTCTTCTGAGAAATAAAACAATAAAACACTAATAAACCGCATAGCTCTCATCAGAGAGAAATTCTCCAGGCCTGGCACCTCGGTAGATAGTTTGGATCCATTTCACAGATGTGCCAGCTGAGGCAGCCATTCCCTGACTGCATTGCAGGAGATATCCTTGGGATTACAGAAGTCAAGGAACCTGGCTTCAGAACTAGCCAGGCTGTCATTATTATTTACTGGACCTTGATTTTTCACACTTCCTGTTTTGATAGTGGAAGTAGATTAATTCAAAGTCAGAGCAACTCTTCGAAATAGATGGTTATTCGAGGTGAGGAATTTAGACTTTAGTTTCTAATGAGCCCTAATAAGACCCTTCTTCTTGGTAAGCTGTAGAGCAGCCAGCCCTTCCAAGACTTTCCATTCAGACCTCTGTGAATCTGCTGGCCATAGCTACAGAAGCAGATGTAAGCACATTTCTTTGGTGCCTTTTGCCTAATAAATGACCTCACTCCCTCCTTTTTTTCTAAGACATCTACTCCACTTTAACTCCCTCTAATTCCTTCTCGTCAGATGTAACAACAACACTCTGGACCCTTCTCTCTGAGAACAGAAGTCAGTAAAGGGGATGTGTAGGGTCCCAATCTCTTCAGCTAAATCCCACAGAAAGCTCAGCAGCTGATGGGAAGTGATTTATAATCCCAAACACAGTTTCTTTTATTGTTGGTTCCAGTTTCCTGCATCACAAATCGCTTCGCATATTAGCATTTCATTGATGGCATTCAAAACAGGTGCAACTGCCTATGGAGCAGCTCCCTCTGCCCACTGACAGCTTCGAGCCGAGACCCCGGTGCATGAACTCTCCTTCTGATAAGCTTCAGAGCAGGTAAAATCATCATTAAAGGAAAATTGACTTGTAACGGCGTGCAAGATTGTAGTCATTGCATCTAACCACAAAGAAAACCAAGGTGGTGGCGGCCAAGGGAATTTTCTTTAAAAATGTATTCAACAGAACAACAGAAAAGAAATTGCCATCTCAGGAGTGTGGCATGACACAGCTTTAAGATGCCAAAAAATCAGACGGTTTGCCTTCTCCTGGAATTGGGGGTTGCAGCCTGGAGCTCGAAAGGCCACGGGGAGGCAAGGTCCTGCTGGAGAAAAAAATGGGTTAAGAACTTGTATTAGGGAAAACACACACACACACACACACACGCACACGCACACGCACACGCACACACACAAAGAAGCCTGGGACATCAGATTTGGAGGCGGTCTAGCTAATACTGGACCCCAATATGTTACTTTCATTATGCTGGATCCGGAAGAGTAATTTTGAACATTTTTCCAATTTAAAACAAAATGACCTTAAAAATTTTATAAAAACAAGCTGGAACTCAGAGGCAGGGTAAAACTGAAGGTGACTCTGGATGTGACTCCCACCTGCAATTCAGACCCCTAATTTAATCACCGAACAACCTACCACTTACTGAGTGCCTCTAATATGCCAGGAACAAGGGCATAATTTAATCCTTAACACAATCACATCTGACAGGTATACATGTCATTTGTCTTACCAATGAGTAAACTGAGGACCAGGACAATTATCGCCTGGCCAAAATCATACAGCTCATAAGAGGTAAGGCAGGATTCGAACAAAAGCTGCCAACTTGAAAATAAAAGGGCTTAACTCTATTTTTTTCCCCCCAAAATAACATGTAATTTATTTCAGAGCCACAAAAAAGCAAGAAAACAGTATACCGACAAAGCTTCCCACCTCATCTCGTACCTTTTCTTTAATGTATATAAACAGCAAAATGATACTTCAAAATGTGTGGGAGAAAAGTAGATTTCTCTTAAAGCAATATATATATATTTTTTTCTTATTTTAATAGCTCTACTGAGATATAATTGACAAACAGTAATGGACATGCATGGAAATCAACTTGTAAAACATGGGTTGTATGACTCTGACAGACAGGAGCACCATCACCCTGTAGGTCAGATCCAATCGCTCAGCTATCATCACACTTTCTTTGTTACCTGGACTGTCCTCGTCCAGGGTCAGGAAAGGGACCGGGATGGAAAAGTCTGCAAAAACAAAGCCCCAGTGTGTGGGAACAGGTCCTGGGCTTAACCCACTTTTGTGTCATTTCTGCCTATTCTGTTTTGTTTTATTTGTTTGTTTTGTTGTTTGTTCCTTTTTTGGTCGTCTGCAGAGTCTTAGGAGGTAGGAAGGACTGCAGGGATCCCCTGATCCAGGCCCTCTATTTTACAGATGAGGAAGTGAAGGCCCATTGAGATAAAGAGAGTGATAACTAATGGTAAAGACCTGGGATGGAGACTGGGGATCATGCAATGTACTTCTTTTGTCAGCCGCCCCAGCACATGTGTCTGCCAAAAGCCCACTAGACCGATGGGGCTCACTGGGGAGCACAGACGGTTTTAATCAAGGAACGGAAGTAGATTTACTTTTCCAATAATCCCATATTAATTAGCGTCATTTGAAAAATGGACTGTCACACGCTTGTTTCTGTTGGAACCCCAGTCGGCACAGAGGGAGGCTGTGATGCAGCCTCATTCCTCTTGCAGGAAAAAAATGTAATTTTGTTTCAAAACCTTGGGGAGGTCTGGAGGTCTCTCTGATGGAGAGGAAAAGAAAGAGAAGATGGTCTAAGGCACCTCCTCCCTTGTGCCTTGGCCCAGTGACAGTAATTACTTAGATTAGAAGTTGTGTTTTAAAAATCACTTTCTTATGGCCCCCTCCTTCTGCCTAGTATCCGGCTGGGCTTCTTTTCACTCTCCTGACAGACAAATACAGGCTGGGGCCTCGTGGGCTCACCCCATTCTCATCTCACTGTGGCCTATTCTGCTCAGCAAATTCAACGTCTGTACTTTCTCCTGGAATATTTTCCTGACTCCCTTCACTAGAGACTGAATGAGGCATTTTAGGGACTTCCAAGTGAGAAGACCTAGAAAACAGCAGTTTGGGGTTGAGGGAAGCAGTTCTAACAATAGTGACATGAAAATAATGTGAACAGCATTTGCTCATCAAGGGCAAGCTGGTGCCACACACTGGTCTATGCACTCTCCTGTATGAACATATTTAGTTCTCACTTTAAGCTAGGTTCTGTTACTGTTCCCATTATAGAAATGAGGAAACTGAGTGGCAGAGAAGTCAAGTAATCTTCCCTAAGACATACAAGGTATCATGTTGGAGCTGGGATTAGATCCAGGTTTGACTTAAAATTCCAAGTTCACATCCGCTCAGCCATGTTGGCTCCTTGTGTGACTTGCCCCATTCCCAGGGTGAGCTTATTTTACCCCTGGTCCCATTTCTGGGCCTACACCATTTCCCCTGGGTCAGTTCATCATCCCAGCAGATGGCCAGGGCCTTTCCCTTTGACCTCCTACCTTAGCAGAAGTCAGAGTTTTAAAGCCTTTCCCTTCCTGTCTCTGATGTTGACCCCTCAGACCCTTCTAGAAGTTTAGACAGAGCAATGGCCATCAAGTCAGAGTCCTCATCCCTGTGTCTCCTCATTGGAAGCCTTTGGGGTGGGGAAGGGGTGGAGGGTGGAGAGGTCAGAATCTAGCCACTGCACCGTATATCCACTGCTGTCTATGATATGGTTCATGTAAGACAAAGCTATCTCACTCTAATGTAAAAAGCCAATGTAAGCAAACATAAAAAACGTTGCACTACAGCACCTGTGAATTAACCTAGCCTATATTAATAACGTTAATATAACCTTTTGTTCAATGAGTTAGGCCAAACAGTAGTTTCATTTGTAAATTTCAGACACTAGCGAATTCTATAGGATGTGCTACTCATGGTTATAGGGACTTTGGGAGATTCTGAAAATCGTGCCACCCTAGATGAGGCTGGTGCTGTGGCTTTCCCATGTCATCCCGGATGGGAAGAGGGCATGTGTGTGGCAGGGGCGGTGAACAGCCTCCTCTCTGCTCACATCACATCATAAACTTCGGCCTCTATCCCTAGTCCTTATGCTTCTTGGGGGGCTTTGAGTACACATTTATTTGTCTCTCTCTCTTTTCTACACCAGCAACTTTCCATAGGCCACCTGAGCTCAGCCTCTCCACTTTGTCAAAGAGGAAAGCTGTGACCATGTAATTATGACATCCTGGAGGTAATTTTAACTATAAGTCATTATTCTAAAACAACCAATGCAATCCCCATTTGCCAGCACAAAGAGATGATTCTCACTAGCCTGAACTCACTGTCAAACATGCCAGGAGAAATAAAAAGGTGCTAATGCAATATAGCCCAGAAATAGAAAATAAGATTAGAGGCGACGCTTGAGATTCAGGCTGTGGGGGGAAAAATAGCACAGGGTTTAGTTACCAGCAGAGCTGTCAGACAAAAAGCCTCCGAGGTCATTAATACCGGAACCTTCATTAAGCCAAGTGGATAAAATTAAAGGGTGTTTGGTGAGGATTTAATTTTTCCTGGAGGTTTGCTGTCTCTGAAGGGCATTTGGGGCTGGCGATGAGGCCAAGGCAGCAGGTCCTGGAGTGGGGAATCCAGATATTGGGGTTCTTCTTCTGTGTTGTCTTCTCAGCTGGGGAGAACCTGCTGAGTTCTGAGTGCTGCAAAAGCAATGAACCTAGTCTCTCTGACCCTAAGCCATCCCCTTTGAAACAGCAGAGAGGCTTCATGGCCCCATGGCCTGAACCAATCTGCCCAGCTCAGCTCCAGCCTGGGTGGGGCAGGGCAAAAGGCCCGTATCGGGCCTGGGAGCCTTCGGAGGCCCGATGAGTTTGAGGTCAGTCAGGCACCCTGGGTGGCCCCAGGTGATTCAGGCGGAAACATAGAAAACGGCCTGGCTTTCAGCAGAGCTGGGCAGCAGGCAGCAGTAGCCTTTGGTGGCCTCACATCATTGCTTTTAGGGGTTCTCCCTACCCCTGATGCCCCCCTCAACTCATTTTAGAGTACCTTTCTATCAGCTGGTTGTCACATGAGACTCAATGTATACATTCCATTGATGTTGTTCAATGGTTAGAGTTTAATGGTGTTAAACAGTCCTCCCAGGAATGTTAAATGTTTTAGAAAAACATTTTTTTCCCATTATTTTATTGTGATAAAATACATGTAATGTAAAAATTACCATCTTAACCATTTTGAAGTGTATAGTTCAGTGGCATGAACATGTTCATATTGTTGGGCGACCATCACTGCCATCCATTCACAGAGCTTTTCATCTTGGCAAACTGAAACCCTGTTCGCATTAAACCCTAACTCTCCATTCCCCTTTCCCCAGCCTCTTACAACCATCGTTCTATTTTCTGTCTCTATGAAGGTGACTACTCTAGGCATCTCATATCATTGGAATCATACCGTCTGTGTCCATTTCTGTTTGGCTTATTTCACTAGCATATTGTCCATAGGTTCATCCATGTTGTAGCAAGTGTCAGAACTTACTTCCTTTTTAAGTCTCTTCCATTGTATGTCTATACCACATTTTGAAACTAAGAAGGAATATATTTTAAATGATGGAATGCAGGCGTTGTGCGTGGCCAGCGAGGGTGGGTGAGGGAACTGGCCTCTTCTCTATACTCTGAACTAAAGTGCAGGGTTGGAGATTGGGGCATCAGAGTCCTGTCTTGACCTTGCTCCAGGATGCTGAGTAAGACACTCTCCTTCCTTGTGCCCTCCTTCCTCAGGAGAGACTGGAGCAATATACCTGCCAGCTCTTATCCTACAAGGGGCGTGAAGATAGTGACAAAATGTGTTGAGAATCTTGAAGGAAAACAAGGAGTCAAGTTTGCCTGTGTCATGGTGCAAATGAGCTTCTTTTAGAGCCTCAGGGTTCCAGGACTTTTGGGGGCTTTGCAAGAGGCAAATCAATCAAAACAAGAAATCTTCTCCAGGCTCCTTCAGATGGACAATAGCTGATGTACAGGAGAGGATGGACTTTGGTTTTACTCACAGGGACAAACAGAGATCCAGAGAGGATCTGTGACCTTTGCATGGTCACCGAGGCAGGCAAGGGAAGGTGTCTCCTCTAGCTGATCATGCGTGTTGGAGCTAAAGACCGCTCCGTCTTCACTAGGAGCTATTTGCGACATCTGTTTTAGAATTTTAATAAATTAAATAGCAGCTTGTCAAATGAAGAGCCAATAGTCTGGCTTTTACTGAGACAATTCTTTCAAACCCAGCACCCTTGAACATGGCGTTCAAAGCCGTACTACTCAACACATGATCCTGAACTGGCAGCATTGGCCTCACCTGGGAACCCATTAGAATGCAGAGACTCAGGCCATAGCTCAGACTTGTGGACTTAGAATCTGAGTTTCAATGTGTTCTCTCCAAGTGATGTTTACATTAAAGCCTTATAAATATCAGCTTAAAGCCCTGAATTAGGCCTAAAGGAGATATAGATGGCAGTCTAGGGATCACTAAGACTTCAGTTAACTTCTTCTATGGGGGGGAGGGGGAGGAAAAATAGCACCTGTGCTACTTTTCACTGGGTACTGGGAAGATCAAATGACACAATAAATGGGAAAGTGCTCTGAGAGTACAAAGTGCTTGGGAACCGAATGGCATTTTTATGTTCATTGGCAGCTGGTCTGTCCCCACCCCTTTACTTTAGCCAGGGAGTTCTCTTCATTTCTACAGCCAAATTAATCTATTTCTCTGCTCTTGCTCCTATACCCTCTTTGAAACAACATCAATTTTGGTTGCTTTCATCCAAACTGCATAGTGTATTTGAATTCACATTATTGCCTTTAGTGAGATTCTCTTCTTTGCCTCTTTTTTTTTTTTTTTCGACACACATTTGCCGTGTGCCTGGGACCTGGTACATAGGAGATTAGCGTGGTGTTCAGCCACTGGCTATGCCTCTGAGGAGCAGAGCTTTCTGTTTATCTCTTAGAAGCAGGCGTTTGGATTTTATCCCGGGGGGAATTTATCAGGGTGTCCTGAATTCATTCATTCATTCATTCCCACATTCCTCCTCTTCCTCCTACCTCAGCTACATGTCAG
Organism: Pteropus medius; assembly: GCF_902729225.1. NCBI lineage: Eukaryota > Metazoa > Chordata > Mammalia > Chiroptera > Pteropodidae > Pteropus > Pteropus medius. The sequence continues at coordinate 2,374,521 of NW_024344436.1, read as the reverse complement.
CCATGTCAATGTGGTTTGCCATATATTTGAGAGGCTGTTTTTCATGTAGAGCCATCTTGGGATTGTCTGCTGTTTAGTGCCTTTTCCTCTAAGCACATTCTTAGGCAAGGTTTTCTTACCCCTTCAGCGGCAGCTTGGTTTGGCCCCAGTCCTTGCTCTCATCTCTATCCAATGCTTTTGGATTTCTTTCAGTACCAGCAGCTTTTTTTTTTTTTTTAATCTGGTCTGGCATTTTCAGAGCCACACCAGTGTTTTCATTTTCTTCCATATAGATGCCCATGCTAGGATGATTTTCAGTGCTCAGAGAAAGAGTCATTGCCCATTTGTTCAAAGAGTTAGTTTTTCTGTCTTTTTAAGTATTGGTGCACGTGGACATGCAATTAAATATGCACAGCTCTCACTGTGGGAACGTTGTCAATGGGTGGCTGATTGATTTATGTAGTGATTGATTCATGTATTTTTGTTACTATGAGTGGTTTTATATTCAGTGAGCAGGGATGAGCATTCATACACCTGTATTTATTCATATATGTGTTCATCAATTCAGTGCCTATTAAACAGTGTGTAGAAGGCAGTTGGTGAGTGTTGTGTGATAAACAGCTGCTGTTTGTGTGAAGATACTGGCTTTGCTTTCAAGGACTTTCAGTTTTCTAGAAGAGTTGAGATACTATCATGAACTTTAATACAAAGTTGAAAGTGATAAGGATCATGAAAAAAAAAAACAGATAAATGAGATCAGATGAAATAACCCTACTTTCAACTGGAGTCCAGGGATGACTTCTAGCAGGAGATAGCATTTGAAGAAAGAGATTGGCATCCGGGGAAACGGGCACTGCACTGTAGCCCCAGTGAGCCCCAGGAAGGAAGGCATGGAGATAGAAATGGACATGTGCAGTGAATAGCAAGTGGTTTGACTGGCTGAAGCGCTCAGGTTGGGAGAAGGGATAGGTGGGAGATGCGACCAGTTTATTTTAGATCATGGTGGAGAGGGGGAGCGGATATGACGTAGGGTGTTTATTTTTGGATGGAGCAACTCAGGAGACAAGAGAGTTTTTAGACAAGTAAGTAAGATGAATAGGGCAGTACTTTAGGAAGATTACTCTGGCAGGATTTTGTAAGAGGAATTAGAGAGTGAAAGACTAGAGGCATCGAAAGCAGTTTAGAGGCTACTACGGTAACCCCAAAGGCAGATGATGAGTGTCTGAACAGGGTGATGGCAGAGTCAAAGGAAATATCATAGAGTCAACAATTACGAAGCTCAACAGTGTATTGGGTGTGGAGTGGAAGAGGAAGGAGGATAATGAGGGTTTAGGACCTGAGACAATGTAAGTGTCATAACAGACACAGACAATATACCGAGAAGCTCATTTTTTTCTTTGATGGGGTACAAGAGAAATGATGAGTTTATATGGGGATGTGCTGAGATTAAAGCACTGTGGGAACATCCAGACAGAGAAGCTCAGCAAGCGATTGGACATTTGGAAGGGGTTCTTGCAGCTGATTTCAGGGCTGGAGTTAAATTTGATCATCATGTTTACAGAAGTGATAGTTGAAGCCTTATGCATGAATGCAATTGTTATTAGAGAACATACAGAGAAAGGGTTAAAGGGCTGGCAGAGAGACATATTTATACTCAGTACATGAGAAGAGAGAAAAGAGAACAAGGAGGGTCCCTAGTTAGCATGAGCACACACACAGTTTAGATGAAAACACATGTCCAAATTACCAGTACGTTCAATTCCATGTAGTTGAAAGAAAACAGGAGCGGTAGTGTCTCAGTAACCATGGGAAGAGGAATGATTAATAATGTGAAATACAGCAGAAGAGCAATGCATGAAGATGGATGAACAACTGGTTCTGTAGGTGGAGCTGGTATGCTCACAGGGGCACAAGCACACGATTGCATGTGGATGTCTATTTGAGTGTTTGAAGGGACAAGAATGATATAAGCAGGGAATGGAAAAGAAATGGAGTGAAATTGTTAATGGGGAGAGAGCAGTAAGTGGAATCATTATGGATTGGAACAGATGTATATCCAACTGAATATTGTCTTGATTGTTATGTTGATTTCTCAAACCCTAAACTCAATTCTGAACCTTGATTAGATTCTGTCTGGTATCCTCAGCTAATTTTGCTTCATTTTAGGCTCTTAGTTTTTTATTGTCTATGGAATTTTCAGGTCACTTGCTTTGCCCCAGTTCTCATCTCACGTCAATGAAAGCATTTCAGTAATTAGGCTCTTGATTATGAAATTCACTTTACATGGAAAGCTGGTCAGAATATTTAGCTTGTCCCAGCCTATGTACTGAATGGTGGGGACGATGCTTTATTGCCAATTTAAATTACTCCTTTTAAAAAGGAGTGATTGTGTTCTACTTATTTTTCTGGCTCGGGAATCTCCTTACCTAAATTTAGTCAAATACACAACTCATTGAATGTGGAGAGGGTCTATTTTGGGGACAAGAAACCAAGGTAAAGGATCATTATTAGAAACAAATACAGTAATGGACTTAATTCTCGATGATGTCTCATCATTTTTCTTCCATTATATTCCATCTGATTTAATACTTTCTTTCATACTACTCTCATTTTCTTAAAATGTAGTTAACATTATACTCTCAGAGCCAAGTCCCAGTGAGCAATGGCTCAGGGGATGTAACTCTAGTCAATGCTTAAATGCCACCACTTTGAAAACGATGAGCACAGAAAAGGGGATGAGGCGATTTTGCCTGTATAACATATTGGTTTTATGCACTGTATTCTCATAATTATTATTTTTCATTAGCTTTTTATAGAGCTCACACTCCTCTGCAAGTTCTACAGAGGAGTCTTCGCTCTCCTTCCTTTCCTTCCTTATTGTTCCCCTTCCCATCTTCCTTTTCTCCTTCGTTCCTTAATTTTAAAACAGCATGTTAAAGATTCTGGTCCTGAAATCTCATTCAAGTTCATAGAAAAGCTAATTCAAAGAAGTTTGATTTTTTCTTCTTTCAGGGACTTTTTCATGAATTCTTAGCTGATTTCCCTCGTGGCATGGCAGGATCATGTGGTGTGTGTGTATGTGTGTGTGTGTGTGTGTATGTGTGTGTGTGTGTGTGTGCGTGTGTAGATGAAAACAGGCCTTTCTTTATAAGGTACGGAACAGGTACAGTATTTCACAGTCGGCTGACTAGTAATGGAATTCTATCAGAAGCTACTTTTCTGGATTCTAAACCGATTAGCAGATGCAAATCCTATACTGCATGCTGATGACACTAAGCCATACATGTCAGTGGATCTCTAGACGTCGCGTGTGCGTGTGCACACACACACACACACACACACACACACTATATTTTTTGTTTGTTTGCTAAGGGTTTCTTTTTTCTTAATAAATTTATTTATTTAAATTAGTTTCAAGTATACAGTATATTGGTTAGACATCTATAATGTTCATAAAATGATCCCCCAGTTGCTCCCTCCCTCCCCTGGCCCTCCACCTAGCCATCTTATTAATGCTAACTGCATTCCTTCTGCCATGCTCTCCGTCCCCGTGCCCAACCATCAACTACTAATTTGTACTTCTTTAACCCTTCACCCCATTCTCCCAGCCTCCCAACCCCGCTCCCCTCTGTCCGTTACCAAATTATCCACTATATTTGTGAGTCTGTTTTTGATTAGTTTGTACTTTTTGGTCCTTAGATACTGCATATAAGTGAAATTATATGGTATCTATGTTTCTCTGTCTGACTTATTTCATTCAACATAATAACCTCTAGGTCCATCTATGTTAATCCAAATGGTAGGATTTCATTTTTTTTAATGGCTGAGTAATATTCCATTGTACATATGAACCATAATTTCTTTATCTAGTCGTCTGTTGATGGGTGTTTAGGTTGCTTCCATATCTTGGCTATTGTAAATTGTGCTGCCATGAATAGTGGAGTGCATAGAGCTTTATGAATTATTGTTTTAGTTTTCTTTGGATAAATACCCAGAAGTGCAATTGCTGGATCAAAAGGTATATCCATTTTTAATTTTTTGAGGAACCTCCATACTGTTTTCCTTAGAGGCCGTACCAATTTGCAAACCCACCAACAATGTATGAGGGTTCCCTTTTCTCCGTATCCTTGCCAACACTTGCAGTTTTTTGATTTATTGATGATAGTCATTCTGACAGGTGTGAGGTGATATCTCATTGTGGTTTTAATTTGCATTTCTCTGATGATTAGCGACCTTGAGCATCTTTTCATATGTCTGTTAGCCATCTGTATTTCCTCTTTGATGAAGTATCAGTTCAGGTCTTCTGCCCATTTTTTAATTGGACTGTTTTTGTTGTTGTTGTTGTTGTTGAGCTGTATAAGTTCTTTATAAATTTTGGATATTAACCCCTTATCAGATGTATCATTAGTGGATATCTTCACCCAAACAGTCGGTTGTCTTTTTGTTTTGTTGATGGTTTCTTTTGCTGTACAAAAACTTTTTAGTTTGATATAGTCCCATTTGTTTACTTTTTCTTTTGTTTCCCTTGCCCAAGGAGATATATCTGAAAAGAAATTCCTGTTAGTAATATCAGAGAGTTTACTACTTATGTTTTCTTCTAAAAGTTTTATGGTTTTGTGTCTTACATTTAAATCTTTAATCCATTTTGAGTCTATTCTTGTATATGGTATAAGAAGATGATCTAGTTTCTTCTTCTTTGTTTTTTTGGTTTTTTTTTTTTTGCATATATCTGTCTGATTTTTCCAACACCATTTATTGAAGAGACTGTCTTTACCTCATTGTATATTCTTACCTCGTTTGTCATATATTAAGCGAGTGTATAGGCGTGGATTTATTTCTGGGCTCTCTATTCTGTTCCATTGATCAATGTATCTCTTTTTATGCTACTACTATGTTGTTTTGATTACTGTAGACTTGTAGTATATTTTGATATCAGGTAGTGTGATATCTCCAATTTTGTTCTTTCTCAAGATTGTCACGGCTATTCGGGGTTTTTTATGGCTCCATATAAATTTTAGGATTGTTTGTTCTAGCTCTCTGAAAAATGGTATTTTGATAGGGATTGCATTGAATCTATAGATTGCTTTGGGTATTATGGCCATTTAAACCATGTTGATCCTTCCTACCCATAAACATGGTATATACTTCCATTTATTTGTATCTTCTTCAATTTCTTTTTTCAATGACTTGTAATTTTCTGAAAACAGGTCTACCTTGGTTAATTCGATTCCTAGGTATTTTATAGTTTTCAACCAATTGTAAATGGGATTGTTTTTTTAATTTCTCTTTCAGTAAGTTCATCATTGGTGTATAAAAATGCCACTGACTTCTGAATGTTTATTTTGTAACCTGCTACTTTACTGAATTTCTTGATCAGTTCTAACAGATTTTTTGGTGGAATCCTTAGAGTTCTCTATATATAGAATCATGTCATCAGCAAATAATGAGAGTTTTACTTCTTCCTTTCCAATTTGAATGGATTTTATTTCTCTTTCTTGTCTTATTGCTGTGGCTAAGACTTCCAATACAATGTTGGACATCTTTGGGCATCCTTGTCTTGTTCCTAATCTTAAGGGAAACGCTTTTAGCTTTTCCCCATTGAGTATGATGTTAGTTGTAGGTTTGTCATATACGGCCTTTATTATGTTGAGGTATGTTCCCTCTATTCCCACTTTACTGAGAGTTTTTATCATAAATGGATGCTGGATTTTGTCAAACACTTTTTCTGCATCTATTGATATGGTAATACTGTTTTTATCTTTCGATTTGTTAATGGGGTGTATCACATTAATTGATTTGCAGATATTGCACCAAACTTACATCCCAGGAATAAATCCAACTTGATCATGGTGTATGATATTTTTAAGGTATTGTTGAATTTAGATTGCTAATATTTTGTTGAGGATTTTTGCATCGATGTCCATAAGAGATATCGGCCTATAGTTTTCTTTTCTTTGTAATGTCTTTGCCTGGTTTTGGAATCAAGGTAATGGTGTCTTCATAAAAGGAGTTAGGAAACTTTCCCTCTTTTTTGAAATTTTTGGAATAGTTTGAGAAGAATAGGTGATAATTCTTTGAATGTTTGGTAAAATTCGCCTATGAAGCCATCTGGTCCAGGACTTTTGTTTTTTGGGAAGTTTTTGATTACTGATTCGATTTCATTGGTGGTAATTGGTCGGTTCAGATTTTCTGTTTCTTCTTGACTCAGTCTTGGGAGATTGTATGCTTCTAGGAATGTGTCCATTTCTTCCAGATTGTCCAATTTGTTGGCATATAATTGCTCGTAGTATTTTTTTATGATCCATTGTATTTCTGTGGAGTCCGTGGTTATTTCTCCTCTTTCATTTCAGATTTTATTTATTTGAGTCCTCTCTCTTTTTTCCTTGATGAGTCTGGCTAAGGGTCTGTCAATTTTGTTTATCCTTTCAAAGAACCAACTCTTGGTTTCATTAATCTTTTGTATTGTTTTTCTAGACTCTATTTCATTTATTTCCGCTCTGATCTTTATTATTTCCTTCCTTCTATTCACTTTGGGCTTTGTTTGCTGTTCTTTTTCTAGTTCTTTTAATTGTAAGGTTAACTTGTTTATTTGAGCTTTTTCTTATTTCTTGAGGTAGGCCTGTATTGCTATGAATTTCTCTCTTAGGACTACTTTCGTCACTGTGTCCCATAAATTTTGAGTTGTTGTGTTCATTTTCATTTGTCTCTAAGTATGTTTTGATTTTCTTGATCTCATTAATAACCCATTCATTGTTTAGAAGCATGTTATTTAGCCTCCATGTGTTTGTGTATTTTCCAGTTTTTTTCTTGTGATTGATTTTTAGTTTCATACCATTGTGATCAGAGAAGATGGTTGAGATGATTTCAATCTTTTTAAATTTATTGAGACTTGATTTGTGTCCTAACATGTGGTCTATCACTGAAAATGTTCCATGTGCATTTGAGAAGAATGTATATTTTGCTGCTTTGGGGTAAATGCTCTGAAAATATCTGTTAAGTCTATCTGTTCTAGTGTATCTTTTAGGCCCATTGTTTCCTTGTTAATTCTTTGCCTGGAAGATCTGTCCATTGGTGTCAATGGGGTGTTAAAGTCTCCTACTATGAGTGTATTACTATTGATCTCTCCTTTTATGTAGGTCAATAATTGCTTTATGTATGTAGGTGCTCCTATGTTGGGTGAGTATATGTTTACTAGGGTTATATCCTCTTGATTTATCGATCTCTTTATTGTTATGTAATGCCCTTTTTTATCTCATATTATGGCCTTTGTTTTAAAGTCTATTTTATCTGATATAAGTATTGCTACTTTGGCTTTTTTTCATTTCTGTTTGCATGAAATATCTTTTTCCATTCCTTTACTTTCTATGAGTGTCATTTGATCTGAAATGGGTCTCTTGTAGACAGCATATGCATGGGTTTTTTTTTCTTATCCATTCGGTTACCTTATGTCTTTCGATTTGAGAATTTAATTCATTTACATTTAAAGTGATTATTGATAGATACATTGTAACTGTCATTTTATTATTCATATTTGTTATTTCTATTTTCTTTTTTACCCCTTCTCTTTTTACAGAAGATCCTTTAACATTTCTTGTAATGCTGGCTTGTTGGTAATGAATTCCTTAAGCTTTTTTTTGTCTGGGAAGCTCTTTATTTCACCTTCCATTTTAATCGAAAGCCTTGCTAGGTAGAGTATACATGGTTGTAGATTCTTGTTTTTCATAACTTTGAATATTTCTTGCCATTCTTTTCTGGCCCGCAAAGTTTCCATTGAAAAGTCAGCAGACATTCTTATGGGGGTACCCTTGTAAGTAACCAGCTTCCTTTTTCTTGCTGCTTTTAAGATTCTCTCTTTCACACACACTATTTTCATGACAATTTGCTCACGTCCATGTTACTGATACCTTCACTTCTACATGGTTGGAAATCCTTCTCTTTATAGTTTGAAAAAATACTCAGAGTCATAAAATAAGGTGAAAGGGCTTTCCAAGAGACCAAATAATAGCAGGAGGAGTCTAGGGTTCTCTTCCTGGTGGAGAAGAGGTGCTGTCAACCAGGGAAGAAATGATGGTTATTCCTGCCATCCTTTGGCATCCAGGTGTTCTCTTTCAGGTGTGAGTGTAGACGTTTCTCCAGGCCGAAAAATGGGGCTTTCTTCCAGGATTATCCCCCAATTCTTTCTTCAAAGTTATAATTTTAGCAATTCAAACCCCAATTATGATTCTACAATAATTTGATTGTGTGGCCATTACCTGCTCTTCTTGGAAAGGTAAATCAACAGAAGTCAGGCCCTGGAGGCAGTTCCACAGCCCCTTCGAGCTCAGAGGTGTGGACTGATTTGGCACTTGCCCTGCCTGACAGCTCGGGACTGAAGCCTCTGACCCAACTTTCCATGGACTTCCACTCCCTTCCTCTGGTCAGCCTCTAACTTGAGGAGCAGGGGCCCCAAGGCCTCCACAGGCCAGTGAATGAGCAATGCAGCCTTAACTTCTCATTCTGTCTTTGTCCAGGCCAATTAGCGAAAAAAAAAATAACACATCTAATCATGGTGCTGTCAACCAGGGAAGAAATACTGGTTATTCCTTCCATCCTTTGGCATCCAGGTGTATGGATGGCCCCTGAATGTAGAAATCACTTATATATGGGATTTCACCTTTTATCAGTGTCATGTACTTCTCACAGATATGCAACTCAAGACTTCCCAGAAGACAGACCCACTCCCAACTCTCTAATTTCTTCCTACTTCAACCACTGCTCCCCTACCTCATCCTCCTTCTCTTCTAGGAGAAGAGGTTTGGGGTCCAAAATGATGGAGGCTTAAAGTGCAACTTTGCTGCCAAAATAATTCTTCCCGAGCTGGCCCTCTTCACTCTGCGTGTTTTGTCTCCCTTATTGACCCATTTCCTATTTCACTCTTTGCCAATCTAAAGTAAAATGTGGTTTGTATAAAAGGGAGATACAATGAGGCAACTTCTCTTTATATATAACTGATCTTGGAGCTGGGGCTTCCACATTTTCTTTTTCATACTTTGTTCTATCCATTATCATAATAGTACTCAGGAACACTCAGCACACTACCTTTTGATCCTAGCAGGGCCATCGACGCAAATGAGTCATTATTGTTATGTGGCAAACCCAAACTAATGCACTCACTAATAGAAGTACTGAATCTTGACTGAGAGAGGTTGTTCCCATTTTTCATTGTGACAGTCAGACCATAGACATTCACATATTTTAGGAAAGATGAAAGGAGGCTAGATTTCCTTCAGCTGACAGGATGCTAAAGGGATGCAAATGCATTCTACGTGAAGATAATTGAATGAATTGGGTGTCTGGTGCTGCCATGTTAATTGTTACGTGTCAGATAGGCTGACCTGTGGTAGAGATTGGACTTACTCTCTATGGCCCAATGAGTAGAGCAGGGCGGGGGGTGGTGGGGGAGCAGGTAGTCAGAGAGGAAGATACTTTCAAAGTACAGATTTAGGCTCAGTTTGAGGAAGAATTTCTAATATTTGGAGATGCTCAAAGATGGAATATTGGGGAGAGAGCCTTTTCAGGGGGAGTGTCTAAACACAGGGTGCATATGGCCAGTTTATAGAGACATGTGTTTATCAGCTGAATATCTGAACCAGGGGGCTCTTACACTGTACTTCCAGTCCTGGGAGTTTAACTAAAATAGCTAACAACCACTCAACCCAAAGAACGTACACACACCTCCAAAATCTCTCTAGGGCTGTCATACTCATTCCAAATGAGGCCTAAAGATGGAATTTTCATTCCTTGACATTTCAGGTCCATGCGGAATTTTATGCCCATAGCCAAAATTCTGATCTTTGCTGAGAAGAACTCACAGAAAGTGTTTTCCAGATAGCTGGACCAAAACTTAGGTGAGCAGAGGTGAGGCCTAATCCAGTAGACTGCAAAGATTCACTTTCCATTAGCTCCACATTCCAAAATGAGAAATCAATGTGTTTAGCTGCAATTCGGAGCAATTAGTCTTTGCTCCCACATGTTCTCAAAGGATGACTTAAAGAAGCCCAAATAAATATTTTCAGAAAAGAGAGTAAATTTGTATTACTTAACCCAAGAAGGCAAACAAGTGTAATTAAAGTGAATACCCATAAATAAATACATTAGTTAGGAAATGAATTAATTAGTGTTTAATTACTATCAATTACCAAAATCACTACAGAATTACTTGTAGAATGCATTGAATCTCTTGCTCCTATTAATAATTTCCATTGCTAATTGCATGCAATTGTATTTTCTTTTCTTTGAGTGCATCTTAGCAGAGCTAATAGGAGAAAGGAACAGCACTGAAACATTTTTTGTTGTTGTTCAGTGAAAACAAAAGTGGCTTGAAAAAATATCTGCCTGGTTGTCAAAAGCCAACAAAGGTGAGAAGGGTACTCAGGAAGGAGGATGTCCCTGTGGCATGGGGCCACTGCACCATTCCAGGTGGGAGGAGGAGCTGACATCTGTGGCAAGGTGTATGCATGCACGCGTGTGTACGTGTGTGTGTGTGTGTGTGTGTGTGTGTGTGTGTGTGTGTGTGTGTGTGTAGAGTGGAGGAAGGTGACTGTTGGAAGCCTCCAAGTCTGAGTTCACTTCCATCAGGCTTTGAAGAACCCACAGACCAACTGGCAGAGGGGTGTCTCAACAGGCTGAGCTTGCCAGATGAGGGAATAGGTGTGACATTTACCTGGAGGATAGAGTCCACCATCAGCTGTCTTCTGTGTGGAGAGCACATCTTTGATGTCATGCTCCTTAACGAGCATCATGCTAGGTAGTGATGGAGAAACAGATGTATGAAAATGAGAGGTCGAGGGTAAGAGAGTACCTTTCAGGGCCCCCCTGCTCACTCATGGACTTTCTCATTTTTCCTGTTTACACATCATCCCTTCTCCCTGCTCTCTCTTCCTCTGTCTCCTGGGAGCACAGACTCTCAAGCCAGACTGTTTGGGATTGATTTCAGGCTTTTCCACCTGTGTCACTTTGGGCAAGCTGCTTAACCTTTCTGTGCCTCAGTTTTCTCATCTGTAAAAAAGGGAGAATAATAGTGTATCTCTCATAGGGTTATTGTAGGAGCTCAAATAAAACTGGACACATAGTAATCTCTGTCTATATTAGTTTTTACTGTTATTGCTGTCACATATTGCTTTGTGGAGCAAAGAGCCCCCTGGGAAGCATACGATGTGGAGGTGAAACGATAGTTGGGGGCTTGGAGGAGCGATTTGGGAGGGAAAGCTAGGTGGACAGGAGGGATGGGTCCTCACACCGTTGTTCCTCTTGCATGGAGGTAACATGGGCTTTGCAAGACGGGCAGTGATAACAGAGCCTGTTCTGCCCCACCCCTCCACCCAGTTTCCCATGCTTTCTTGGGATGCTATTTGTAAGCTGTAACTTTCTAGAACATGTCGAAGCCTCAACTGGATGGCTTAAAAGCCTTCCCACAAACTCATCCCGATCCACTTTTACAGAGACTGCACTCGGCTGCCTGGCAGGGCTGTGCTTTTCTCTTCACAGAAGAGCTATAGTCTAACTCTGCGGCCATCGCCTCTGCATTGGCTCAGAGTGAGATAAGTGTCCATTCCTCATGCACCGAGGGAGGAATGCCACGTCCTCCAGTCAATTCAATGTTCACTGAATGACTGGTAAATGAAGGGTGAAGCAGAAACTCATTGCTTTTGAGAAGCTCAGCTCTTTGAGCACCATATTGTCACTTCACTGGACCCTTCTGCCCTAGACCAAAAGCCAGAGTGACCAACACTGGGAAATATTAAAACTAAAAGTCTCTTTGTCCTGGATGGCTGTTACCTTACAGAAACACACAATAGTGATTCTGAGCCTTAGCAATGAAGCAGACCCCAGGCAAAACTGCCAAAGGGGTGAATGGAGCTAATCTCCAGAATGCTTTCTGTGTTCCAGGTTATTTTACTTTTCACTGTTAGTTTGTTCATTTGTTCATTCATTCATTCATTCATTCATTCATTCAGTGTTTATGAGGTACTGAAGATATAACAGTGGACAGGACACATTCCCAGCCTTTAAAGAGTACAACTTAGTGGGTGTTAAAACACAGTGTGATGTGTATAGTGCATATCATATATTCAGAAGAGGGTAAAATAAGTGTAGGGTAAAAGGTCAGGGAGGCTTCCCCTTAAGGGGGAGACCTGAGAATAGGCAGTGAAATGGGGTCTCATTATCCCTATTTACCAGATAAGGAAACTGACAATCAGAGACAAGTGAGTTGCCTAAGATCACACAGAGCAGGAGAGATCATGTCAGAATTGAGATTTGAATCAGAGTTTGTACCATTCTAAGGATATTAATTGTTCAATCACATTATGCTCTTGTTTTGTTCCTCTCCATCTCCCCTTGAAGCAAAATTTCCCCACCCATGTTCCCTTCCCCCTAATTTTTGCTGCCATCCTAAATACCTGAAACAAAGGGTGAAACACCAGACTACCTGGGTTTGGCTTCCAACTCCACCTTATTTGGTATGCATCTCTGTATATGTTGTTCAACCTGTCTGAATATAAAATGTAATACCTGCTTCAGAGCTGTGGTGAGGATTAAAAAAAAGGAAGATAGTGTTTGTAGAGAGCTTAGCATAGTGCCCGATACATAGTAATTATTCAATAGATGACAGATAATATCATTATTGTGGATGCTAAGCCTCATTTTTAGTCTCTGTTGATTGTTACTAAGCCAAGCTAATGTGCTGCCTGATAAGGCATTGGCCAAAGTTGCATTTGCATTTGAGATGGAGATACTTGAAGATGAAAATATATATTATCTCTAAGTTAGGGCAGTCATCTTCGCCCTTCATTGACTGGGAATACACAAAGACTGAACACACCCTTGCATTGGGGTCAGCGGGAGGAGGGTAGAGGTGTTTCTAAGCTTTTTAAAAAGAAAACTCAGAAAGGTGACACCAATGTGCAGGTTAATGTGGCTGCTTTGCCATTTGTGCAAAAGCCTACAAGATACCCCTAGGGTAATAATTCCTGAGAAATCTGGACTCACATTTTCAGCCCTTGTCACCCTTCTGTGTTGACTCAGGAAGAAAATAAGCCCCAGTAAGAAACTTGCCTTTTGAAATGTCAGTGTCCAAGAGGTCAGGCTGAGTTGCCCTAAAGCATGGCCACCCCCAGATATGCATCCAAACTCTTATCCTGTTCAAACTCCCCTCACTAGGAAGGCTGAATTATCTCTGCAGGCCACCCCCTACCCCGCTAAAGGGAGAGCACCAGTAGTCATTAGTTTTCATTGCTGAAATCAGCAGTTTAATCCTAGCTTAACAAGAGCCTGAATCTCCCCTTCCCAGGCAAAGGCTCTCCTAAGGAATGATTGAATTTCATGGGGTGCAATAAAACAAAGGGCTTCTGCTGAATCAGGCACTAGACTCACAGGCCTTTAAATCATCACCCTGGCTCTTTAGGTTGGAGACGTTATTTCCACCGCAACTATCCCGCCCATGTTTCTGTCATTTCCACAACCTCTCCTACTGTGGAGCTGACCCCAGGCTCCTTTCCAAACTCAAAAACCAGCATGACCCTGGGTCTTCATTCATAAAACCCAGGGCAGCAGGGAATTAGTCTTATACAAATATATCTCACGAGACTGACCGATTTGGTCAGTCTCAAAATATCCTCAAGATGCTCATTGGTGCACATTTACTATGGGGTTGAGAAGACAAAACGTGGAAACCAGACCATCATGAAAAATTCCAGTCCAGGTGTTTCTTAAAACTCAGTCCCTTAAAAGGCTTGTACAATCAATTCTCCAAAGACCTTTAGCTTAGCAGTGTGTGTTCAATAAAAGCTGTTGGGTAGGATAAAGCAGAGAGCTAATCAGCTGAGAGAGATTTCCTTTAAATGGGAGTTTTCAGAATCTGGTGTTGAGCGAACATCAGGCTGGGGACAGAGGTGAGATTGACAGAAGCCAAGACCCCCAATCAGCACTTCTCTATTCATCCTCAGTTTGACCTGTAGATAGTACATGCTAAAGCCAGCCACTTTCCTTAAAAAAGTCCAACTTTGTTATTTCTCTGCTAAGCTCCAGATGAGGAACAAGCAGAGAATTGAAATATTGGAGACCAGGGTCGGGGTGCTGCTTTGCCTCTGACTATGACCAGGATATATTGATCTGAGCTTTGGTTTCTTTCCCTGTGAACTGGGAGATAGAGGTGGACTAGTTGACTGGATTATTTCCAAGGCCTCTCCCGGTTTAATAGCTTATCTCACTTTTAGGAGCCAGAGAGCCTGAGGTACGTGGGAAGACAGGGAGTGAGAAATATTTCCTACTTTTAGACACAGGGTGTTCCATCCAGAACATCTTTTGTTCCTGTAAGCTAGACTAGAAAAGCAGCCAGGGTTGTTGTTGTTGTTGTTGTTGTTGTTGTTGTTTTTGGTGGAGCATCATGAAGCAGTTCTCAAAAGCCACCAGCAAAGACCGTGGCAATGGGAGAGATGGCTTCTTTCTGTGAACTGCCACTGGACTCTTTGGCACCTCCATTCTCCTCCTTGTGCTTTTCAATCTGGTTATCACTGTTCAGCGTGGTGGCCAAGAGCTCTGCTAACAGAGAATCAGCTTCAAATCACAGCCAACCCTATGATCTTGGGCCACTTAGCACCTGACTCACAGGCTTGCTCTGAGTTAGGACATGACATCTATGAAGCACAAAGGGCAGTGACTAGAGCTTGCTCCATAAAGATTAGCTCCAGGACAGAGGAGGTGATGCCATTGCCTCTGTTAGGTGATAAGTTTCTGGTGAGGGTGGGGGGCAGGGTCTGGTTCAGTGTATCTCTGCGTCCCCCACTGGGCTTGCATAGTCAGCTCAGCTGTGCTCAGCCCCAATAGCAAGTGAATGTATAAATGAATAAACGCAGCTGGCTTGGTGGCCATATGTTTCTGGCACCTATCTCAAGATAGAGATAATTTGTAGAAGGAAAAGTAAGTGTGAGAAACATCTTTTTTTGTCCCTAAGGAAAGTTGGTGCAGAAGCTCCATTATGTCTCTTCAGTGAGGCTCTCTCTCCCACCTATGACTGTGCTCCTGCAGAGCCTTGACGGCCGCTGCCCAGTGAGGGTTAGCAGGAAGCTGAGAGAGCTGGAGAGAGGTGAACTCGGTTGGCTTTCTACTCCCCAGGAACCCAGCATGGCTTCTCAACAAGTATGGCACCTCTGTTCCACACTCTCCTAGTTATCCAAGCCCTAAACAGAGAGGACATAAGCTTAGTAGAACCTGGCATTAGGAGAGGAAGACCAGGGTTCTAGCATCCTCTCCTACCCCTAAGGGGCCTTGGGAAGGTTCTACAGCTGTATGAGATCTTACATACCTCCACTGTAAAATAAAAATAATAACAAAAATATTCCTTCCAGCCTGAGAGCAGGTAAAATTAATGTTATCTGGTTGTAAGCAGTATTTTAGCCTAGCTGCTGATCCGTGTGACTGTCAACCCTCACCTTGGAAATTCTACCAATCTCTCTGACAAATATTAAATTCTTGCAAAGGCCCACCACATGGTAAAGGGCAAGGATGGAAACTTCCTGGGACATTCTAAATGGGCTCTTGTCGCCAACAGTCCACCAGTCTTTGACAATGCCCCTCTTCCCACGTATGAGTTCACAACACCTCCAAACGTGTCCAGGTCCTGTGTAGCAAAGCCAGAACTCAGGGTTCATTTTCCAGAAGAAAAGAATGGAATAAAAATCTTTTCTATGGGGCTAATGCAGCGATGTGAGAAGCCTGTCCTGTTGAGAAGGTTTTGTGGTGAATTTTCCAGGCTATAAGAGATGTGCCACCATCTCCCCTCCCCCCAGTGGACCCTGATTCATCTCTTCAGAAAGCCAAGGACAGCACGCTTACCAGAGCTCTTCACACAAACCGCCTCTCCTCTGGCTCCTCTCCACACCCCTCTCACTCCCCTGTCCCTTCACTTCCTCCTGCCACTTCTTGGAAATCCTTCACTTGTCTTTGACAGTCACAGGGGAAGGGGGAGTATGGGACTTCCCTGGCCTCCAACAATGCAGGTGTGTAAAGTACCAACTCCAAGAGTAGTTACTAGGACCGATGGTGGCAGGAGGACATCATTCAGCACCGGACTGAGGCGTCTATCCCCTGACCCACTCAGGGAGCTGTCAGAAATAGAAATTATCTTAATGAAATGGCACATTCCTCAGTCTTTTACGTGCTGACCAAGCAAACCAGAGAGGACATTTTAATAAGAGGATGGGACTCTGGTTTGGGCAGCAAAGCAGCCTTGGGCATGTGGGGACAATGCCTTTTCCTCCCTCCTTGCTCTCCTTTCAGTGACAACAGGTTAAGGACAAGTGCCTTATATCCCCAGAAGTCAAGCAGGGAGACATTTATCAGAGACAGGACTAGCTCATGATAAAAATGGAAAATCATGAAAATGTCATAAAATATATGTCTTCAGTGCTCCCTGGCTTCCTTTTCTTCCCATCCACCTCTCCTTCCACAGAGCTCAAATTCTTTCTCTGCTTTGCACCCTCTTACCTTATCTTAAGCGGGAAAACCCAACAACCAACTGTGGATTCCTTTAGGCCAGGACCTGCACTATCAATCCCTGTGGTCATCCCGGAAACTAGCAGGATGCCTGTTTGGCAGCAGCTGCTTTTCAAATACTTGTTAAAGGAATGAAAAACCTCCTATCAAAGCCCCTAATCATACCTAGATGTAAATGACTGACAGCAGGTTAGAGGTTTACCCGTTATGGGACATTCGTAGTTTAAAAAGAGATCAAAGTGACATGGGAGAAAGTTCGGTGAAAGTAAATGGTGGAATTCCAGGCAACATTCGATTCTTTCCTTTGAGCAAAGGACCTTCTCCATCCCTCAGACCAAATCACAGAAGCCTGTGGTGTGTCAGGACTTCTGGAAACGGGCAACTGTTGCCCTCCGTCTTTACAGCTGTCAGTTTTAATGCATCCGAGGCCTTCTCCTGCAGGATAGGGGTGGAAAGCCTGCACTCTATTCTGTGAGTCCTGAAATCATTCCATTTAAATGCAGATTGGGAGCCTTCCTGCCTCTAAATGGTCACAGAGAAGACAGAGCAAAGTTGAAATGATAATTTCCTTAAGAAGAAAGAAAACAGTTTTGTTCTTCCCCCCCACCCCCTGTGGTGCTGACTCATTTCCTATCCTCCCACCTGACTGCCCCCCTCACCCCTTTAGGTAGGCTTTCTCATTCCTGGTCACTCCATTTTTTTCTTTTTATTTTTCATCTGTAGATAGGCTCCTTTAATTGTGCAAATCCTCCAAGCAGCTAGTATCTTCATAGTTTAAATGGAAATAAGCCAGCTGAAAGTCCTGTGATTATCTTCTTCCTCCTATCGCTGTCTCCACCTAATCTGAGCCCTTTTATACTGAACCCCACATAAGATGAAAGGGCACACATTGCTGGGAAGTTAACAGCAGGGGGCCAAGATCATTAAAAAAGAAAACCTTTCCCAACTTTTGATTTTCAAGAGACATGTGAAAAATCTCTCCCTTCTGAACAGCTGGCCGAAGCAAAGAAGGCTTCCCGAAGCAAAGCCCAACTCACTCCAGTTGCCTGAGCTCTATTCCTGACTCTTCCAAGATCTTGTACTGGAAAAGGAGCCGGCTGGTTTCCAAGGGTTATTTTCATAATATTTAGGGGCTAGTTGGGCGGTTTGGCCCCATGTCTGGCTGCCAGGGGCTAATGAAGATCCTGATGCAAGTTGGGCCTCTGGCTGAGACATCTACCGGGCAGCTCTCTGACTCTCAGCTCACTGATGGCTGTAATGTAAGAACTGGACAGGGGTCCGAGAGCAGAGTTAGATCAGATTACCCTTTATATCGCTGCCTACTGCTAGCCTCTCTCTGAGGGAGGAACGATAACACAATTCCTGGGAAATTCTAACAGCTTGCCATGAGGCCCCTCCCAAAGCGAAGCCTTACACATCTCCATTTCTCTCCTAAGCTTCAAGAAGGAAAGAGGTCATGAATCTAAGCAAGAGCAAAAATAAAACCCTTCATATTCCCATATCCCTCTGTCCCAGTGGCTTCAGGCTTTTCTTGGGAGCATGACACTGAACACAGAAATAGCTGCAAGAAGACTTCAGGCAAGTTCATGGCTAATGGAGCCAAAAATGATTACTAAAGAGACAGTCAGAAAGACTCAGAGCTCCATCCTCAGAGGGGTCAGTGCAAAGAACGTTGAAAAAGGGGAGTCAGGATGCTTGCACTCCAGTGCCCGTTTAAACAGGAGCTCGTTTTAAAATCTTAATCAAGTCACTTTTCTTCCCTGGGTCTTAGCTTCTGTATGTGCAAAATGAAATGTGCCAGTCTACGTGATCTTGTACCTATTCTACTCTGACATTCCTATAACTCCCATATGAGGGGTGCGTGTGTGCGTGCATGTGTGTGTGTGGCATGTGTGTGTGTGTGTGTGGTGGCAGGTAGGTAAAGGCCACACAAGAAGATGCTGGGTAAGCAGAAACACTAAATTGCTGCTGTAAGGGAGAAAAAAGAATTTTAATCTACTCTCTTAGCTCTGTGGCTGGGGACTACGGATTAAGCCGACAAAAGACAGATTAACAAAAAAAAAAGCATCACATTTTATTTGATATTTTTATGGTCCCATGAAAGCCTTCATAGAAAAAACGAAAACTTGAAAGAGAAGTTAGAACTGAAAACTTAGATACCTTTTTAACAAAGAAAGATAAATTTGTGGAGAACTGACAAGACAAAAGAAAAAGGGTCTAAGCTTCTAGGGGTGGCAAATTATGGGAAAATGACTAGGAAATTTATGGGGGAAACTAATGGAAGATCAGGGTTATTTTAGCAGATCTGTTTGTACAGATCCATCTCAGCCTTGACTTCAGTCTCCAGTGATGAGAATGTTCTTCTCTTCCTGGTCCAGGAAGGGCACCCTACTCAGGGGAAATTTCATGTCCTGCTTTAGGTAGAAGGTGGAGAGCTGAAAGCCCTTCCTGTACCTGCTGTTTCTCAAGTAACTTTAGCTCAAAATAATCAATATGCCATAGTGGTATAATTAGGGTGACTTGTTCTGAGCTTTTTCTCTGCCCACTTCAAACTTCTCCCAAAGGACTACAAAGCCCTGAGTAGTTCAGAGAATGAGCGGAACTTACTCTGTATGTCTGGACTTACTCTGCATTTCTGAAAATCTTTGCTTTCTTCTCCTCTCTTTAGTTGGAAACCCAACCATCAGACTTATGAAAGAGAGAAAGGGGAATGAAGAGGCTCTGAAATGCTTATTTAGACAGTGCCAACATATCAAAAGAGCATTTGACACAAATGGGGTATCTAGTTACCATAGATCTTATGAAGCTCATTCAAAGAATGTAATGGAAAAAAAATCAAATAATGAACCATTCAGGGAGATGCAAAGGATCTCTCCTATTCTCATTCTTTTGTTCTCGTAGCTATCTCAGGAGACAAAAATATATGGGAAATTAGAACAAGAAGTAAGGGAATATTACAGAAAAGAAAAGGAGTAATAATGAGAAAGGTGATAAAAAGATCCAAGGTTAGGAGAAGAGCACAAACAAAGGCCATGTACCTCTAACAAAATGGAACATTGATGAAAAGGACGTAGATGAAGATTTTCATGCTAATGTAGCTTTAAAAGAACGGTAGGGAGGGAAAACTGTAGGGAAAGAGTGGGCAGGGAGATGGGTGGAAGGGCACGCCAAGGCTAAAGTTTCCTGTTTCACAGTTTTGCTGAAGGTAAAAGGACCTGGGTCTTTGGCCAGATGGGCATCAGTGTGACCCAACAGAGCACTGCAGTGTTTTCAGGACACTGCTGGAGCCAGTGTCAACCCTCTGCACCAGCCTCCTGCTGAGGAGCCAGCTCTGCTTCCACAACATGATTCAGCTTATGCTCAATGCTCGATTCATCAAATCTGCACCTTCTGGACATTCCTTTTCCGAAGTGCTTTCTAAAGACCGTGCCTCTGCCTCATGTGATCTGTGTCCCAGAACCAGTGTTCTTATCTTTATAGCGTAGCATGCTGCGTGGAAAGTCTGGGGTGTGGATCAGACTGATCTGCCCTTGAATCAGATCCCTATTGGTTGTTTGATTTTAGGCCAGATAGTTTCTTCCTTGATAAAGTAATGACATAATAATACTGTCTACCCCGAAGGCTTGTTGTAAAGACTAAGTGAGATTATGAATGTGGAAGGGTTAAATGTAGAGTGGTAACTCAGCAGAATTGGGTAGCCTTCTCCCTAAGCCAGATCTACTTACTGAGATAAGAAAGTAGCAAGAAGTACCGTGGTGATAACAACAGTCTAAATATACCAGTATCCAGAGCTCTCATGTAGTCGCCAGGGTCCTAGTGGCTTTCTGTAGGATTTGGATCCATAATCTCTAAGTGTCTCTGATTATGTATATGTGATGAGAGAAGAGTAAAGGTAACCTTCCTAAAGTAGTGGGAAGCTTGCTGGTGAAAGCTTTGCATCCTGTGAGCTCTCGGGTCTATTTGCTGTTGATAAAATCGAGTGGTTTGCAGGAGAGTGAGAATCGCCCTCCCGAGGTTGCAGAGGTCCATGTCCTCCCCGGAGCCCAGGCATCAGGGACAGACCCACTGCTCACAGATAGCAGAGCCAGACCAGCATCAACCATCCCCTTCATAAAGCTTCTCACTACCTGCTTTCATCCCCTTTTTCAGAGGTGATATGTTTGAGCAAGAGATAGACAGAGGCACATGCAGACATTATCCCATCTGTTATGTCCACCTTTTATCATTTTCTGAGGAGGAGTCGGCACATGTACAACTTCCAGAGCAATGCTACATCAGAAACGTATGTCCTGCCTGTATTTGCTGCTGAGCTCTCCCGGGAATGACCCAGACTCAGAATAAGTCAGGACAGAAAGCCAAGGAACAGTAGAATCCCAGCCTTTGTTTTGGGGCCTTTTCCTTTCTCCTCAGAATAGGACTTCCCTGGAAGGTGGTGAGGGAAAGAAAGGTCATGGAGAAACAAAACTTAGCAGTGGCATCTGCAGGATGCTTATATTGTTTTCTTTAGTTTCTCTTTTATTAATGTGAATTATTTTTTTGTCCTCAGCTAAATTGTAAACATATCAAAACTCATGTTCTATATTCTTCCTAATTTACTACTATTTAATAATGACTTCTCATTGTGGGGGTGTTCATTTTATCTTTTCTCCCCTGTTAAAATTTGCTCATAACTCTTTTTTTAAAAGTAAAACTTCTGTAAATAACTTTATATGGCTACCATTCTTCTATTTTGTCCCATCCTCTTAGTACATCTGCAAATTTTATGCTATAATAATTAGTACTATCAATATTTATTATATATGTGTGTATGCTTGTGTGTATACATATTCCTTCTAGGCACTAATGTCTCATTGTATTTTATGTATTTGTGTTTTATATGTTTCCCCTCTATCGAATTGTACACAGAGCCATTTCTAGCAGATTGTGAGGGTCCTGGGAAATTACCCCATGCTTTTCTTGTAGGTGAAATCTGATTAAACAACAGGGGCTGTTTTAATCAAGGTTGTATAGAGAGTAAACTGCAGAAAAGCAGTCATCTGGTGAACATGCTGGAGGAAGAAGATATTACAAAGGGGAAGAAGTTTGAGGGGCTGCCAGGAGGTATGAGGCGGCTGCTACATCTGGTAGCCCAGTTGCTTAGTGACCCTTTCCCTTTTCTGTAGGGGAGTGCTACAGGGGTGAAAACATGTGAAGCCTTGCCCATCATTCATGTTTGCTATTCTAGGGATGGTTTTGATAGTAAGTTCTTTATGATGATAGATGACAGCTTCTGGGGCTGTCTTGAGATTGCTGAGGGCCTGTGAAGGTAAGTGCATACCAGATATTGCCTGCAGACTATATCCATGAAAGTATAACTATTTTTTTGTAAAAATTTTTAGAATTTTTGTTTTTTGATATTGAAAGAGGTCTTCAATTTGAAAAAAGTTGGGAGTTATTCAGGGAGTAAAAGAGCTTTGTAATTATGCAGATCTGAGGTGGAATCCAGGTCTTGCATTTTCTAGCTATGACTTAGATCAAGTGACTTAATCTTTCTGACTCTTTGGGAAAATTAAGGTTAAAGAATGACAATTTTGAGGGATCATTGAAAGAATTACATTTAACGTATGAATGTGCTTGACTTGTGTGCGGCATGTAGTAACTGCTCTATGGTAGCTATTGATACTAATATTTCCCCATTGCGCATTGTCCTGACTGCACTTCAATTTGTATTGATGGCCTTTGGTCATGCTGATATATTAATAATAGTAACAAAAACACATCACTGTATTAAAATCTTGTTCTACACTGTCTTGGATCTTGCCCTCATGACATGTGTTCCATCTGTGTCCTCACAAGATTTCCTTGTGCCTTCACATCCTGCTGTCCACATGGGACCCTCTGTGAGGCTGGTGTTGGCTTGGGCTTCAGAGTGAGGATCTGAACCCTAGAGCCTCTCCAGGGGCCAGCAAAAGGGGCCCTGGCTTTTTTCTCGGAATTGTTTATTCTTTTCATGGTACCAACTCATTCATATCTTTTGGAATGTCTCTATTATCTCTCTCTGTTTTAAAAAAAATAATATGTAAAATGAACCAAAATAAAATGAGGACAGTCAATAATGAACCATGTGGTGGATAAGAGCATGGTGAGAACATTTTTGTTCTCCAGGCTGTCTGACTGGCCGTGCTATTTAGGTCCGATCTCATACCCATTGTAGTGAGTAAATTGGATTGCTGAGCGAGAAAAAAAAAACAAAAAACAAAAAAATCTCAAACATTTTCCCTTGTTGTGGAAGAAACTAAAAGGCTCTTTTCTGATTTTCAGATTCTGGTCATGCAGCCAAAACCTCTTTTTATCTGCTTTTGTATATTTTTTTAACATCTCATGATTAGGTTTGATCTTCTTAAAGGCTTTGATTAAATAGTCTTTGCACTTCCCGATGCGCAAGTTCACCATTTTCTATGGGAGGATGTCTCTCAATGCCTCATATAGACTTTAGAGTGAAAACGTTATTTTCACCCTCAAGCCATAATGGGCTTTTCATCTTCAACATTATTATTATTATTATTATTTTATTTTTGACAGAGAGACAGGGGGGAACGCCTCTCCCCGCCCAGCTGGGCCCTCCAGGCTCCCCTCCACAACCCTGAGGCGGGAGGCCAGGGCAGCATGGAGTCACACGCCACCTTTGCCCCTCGGTTTGACCCATGGGCCCGTTAATGGAAGAACCGCGGCATGCAAGTTCACGGGAAGACGTGCGCCCTCCCAACCGGAGGCCATCAGCGGCCAGCCCAGACTGTCTAGGGGCTCCAACTGCATCTCTGAGGGGCCATCAGCAGTTTCAAGGACATGCGTTTATCCTTGTGATATTCTGGTGGAGGACTCCAAGGGAGATCAAGTCTTGAGTGCAGTCCTAGAGTCTCAAAAACCAAACCACTGGAGTCCTACTCTAGTTGAAGTCATGATGGCAATTCTATACAGAAGTCCACGTTTCCCAAATGGTTTATTTGTAGCGTTCAAAAAGGACCACAGCGGTCTCCTACCAAGGCCAGGTTTGAGGCCCAAAACATGAGGATTCAGCAGCAATCACAGCCCACACTGCAGCTCTCCCACAAGGGGACATGTTTCCTTCTTTTCTTCTCTATTTGCTTTACATACACAAACTGCTTTATTTCCTGACCTAAAAGTGTTAGAGCCTCAAGAAGAAGGGCTACCTCTCCCATTTTCCAAGTATGTCTGTTTCACTCAGAATAATGCGAGGCACACAGTAGGGATTTAATCTATATTTGTCAATCAGATCTTAGTATATCAAGGGAAACAACTCGCTCAGTGCTGGTGACTTTCTCTGAGGTTTTGCACAAGGTCCGCTTTTGTTGTTGACATTCAACGCACGTGAACTAGGCATCCAAGCTCTTCACCTACCTCACTGGGAACGTGAGGCTGAATGAGCTAATGTCTAAGAAGCACTTAGTGCATTTAAGGTGCGCGCACACACATACACACACACACACACACACACATATACACACACAGCAGAGAGCTATTCTTATACCCGGCTCTTGGGCATGCTAAAACGGAAGTTTCACAAGCTCTCTCTGCCACTTCCTCCTGGAAATAGTCTGAGGATATGCTCTCTCTGCCCTTCATCTAGCTTTCAGCTTCAAATTCCATTGTTTGAAGTCAGAAAGCAGGGTTCAGAAATAATGAAGGGAAGGTTAACCAGACTTCACTGAACCTCGGGTAATTAAGAGACCCAAGAATGAGAAATTATTCATCTCTCGATCTCCATCAAACACTAGGCTATGTGTTTTTTCTATAAGCCTTTCACTGTAATTGAATAAACAAGATGTATTGTTTTTTTTCCCCCTAAATTGCAACAACTGCCCTAAAAATAGGTTGGTTCAGTTCTGCTTGGGGGAAAGCTAATGACTAGGCAAGTCTATTCCTCTGATGATCGTCAGCTCTTTGGGACTCTGCACCTTATCTCTCCTCCTCATTCTCAGGCTCACATTGGGGTGATGCTCCAGAGACTTGCAACTTTATTTTTCCAAACCATGCATGTCCGTGACAATGATGGAGCCACTGGCAGACATGCACCTGAGTGATCAGGCTGCTTGTTTTCCTAAGTTTTTCCTGACTAGGAGTTCATACATAACTTGGGCTTTGGCGAAGTTTTACCAACTCATATACATAATTATAAAGCACATATCATCCCATATAATAAAGACTGTGAATAGTTTAATTCCTAGTACGAGTGTGTGTGTGTGAGAGAGAGAGAGAGGGAGAAGGAGAAAGGGAGAGAGAGAGAGAGAGAGATTGATTGATTGAGATTGCTAGTTTTAAAGCCACGCAATGCCATGGCCTTTTATCCTAGCCTGTGTTGCATAGCACATTCCAGCTGTTCGGAGTCATGACTTGAAAAGATGGGCTGATTGAAATGCTGACTGTACATAAGACAGGCAGTCAGCCCCATACAATTAACAAAAAAAAGGGCCCCTCCCTGCTTTTCCTACTGTTCTTATTTTTCCCCAAACTGTTTCTTTCCTTCCAGAGAAAGAGGAAATGTGCAAAGAAGCAATTAATTATAATTATATACATGCTGGGATATGGGAGAACTAGTTACAAAAAATTTTGAAGTTCCAAAATTGTCTAATAAAAACTACCCCAACAACGTCATAATTTTGGAGGAAGTTAAATTTTTATAGATTTCGATGATAAGAAAAATTTTCTAAAATTGAGCATTCTTAATCACCACACTGTCACTTTGCAAAGTAATTGTGGAATTAGGAATAATTACACTCTAAAGAAAGAAAATGAAACAATCTGCCTTATGATATTTTAAAATAGAATTATGATTCTGGTTTGTCCCATAAGTCAAAAAGAAACCAAGCACAAATTGTGGGTGAAGTAATAACCCAGGGTCTTAGAAACTTAGGTTTAATGCTTAAAGTGCCAGATGATGAGACTTGATGTGCTTAGTTATAGGTAGTGGGCCACCCAAGAGAAGAGGGAGAATCTGGTATGCAGAAAGGTAAAGGTCACGAAGTCTTCAGGATGGGAGTGTACGATCTTCCAGGGAATGCTGTGGTACCCACTAAGAACCATAGGTGTGAACTGGATGATAAATTACTCACTGTTGGCACACTCTTCTGGTAAAACTTCCATGTCTCTGCCAATGAAATCTCACTCTAACCAGTCCCAGCCAATCCAAGATGACAAACGTAGTAGTCAGGAAACAGACTTCAGAGAAACAGAACTGATAGAATATAGCTCTAAAGATTATAGGAATTGGCTCATGTGGTAATAGAGACTGAGAAGTCCCATGATCTGCCTTTTGAAAGCTGATGAACCATGAGAGCTAGTTGTGTGACTCAGTCTGAGAAAACTGAGGGGCCAATTGTGTCAAGTATGAAAGTCCAAAATCTTCAGAACCAGGAACTTCAATGTTTGAGAGCAGAAAAAGATGATCATCCCAGCCCAAGAGGAGAGAGAGAAAATTCTCTCTTCCTCTGTCTTTTTCAGGCCCTCGATGGATTGGACAGAGCCCACCCACATTGGTGAGGACACATCTTCTTCACTCAATCTACTAATTCAAAAGCTAATCTCTTCTAGAAATACCTTCACAGATGCACCCAGAAATAATGTGCAACAACTATCTGGGTATCCCTTAGCCTAGTCAAGTGGACACACGTAAAAATGAACCATCATGTGAATTACAGTGAGAAAGTGTTCAAAGCATTCGGAGAGTCCCTGTGTATAGACATAAAAAATTCAGTTTGCTCTTATACTGTGAAAATATTAAGGCATTATAGAGATTATCTCTGAAAAAAAATTCTATCCTTAATAATTCCTGCCACCATGGAGTTAAATCAGGGCAATTTAGCAACATGGATCTGCAGCACTCACACTAGGACATTGTTTCTAGAAATCTCCCTGAAATATAATACTGACTCTTGGTAGTAAAAGTGGAGACATTTAGAACTACAATCTGGTCATCAGAAGATGAAGGGTTAAAAGTGGACAGTTGCCCCATTGAATTAAGGCCTGGCAGGAAATAAAGAGACAAAAATATAGGCATTAAGGGAATAATAGCTGAATAGTAATAATAATACATTATGTCAACAGCAGTGACAAAAGAAACACTCAATGTATTTATAGAGCTAAATAAAAGACAGATCCAGGTCTTACATTTTGATTCTGAACAACCTTCTCAGTTGGATTTTGCTTCTGCCTAAGGATTATTTTGGAGAGAGCTATTATTATCCGTGATTTATCACGCTGCACTAGGGGGAACTCATACTTTCCACAGAGACAATTATTGAATTCTCACTGGAGGCCCTTAAAGGGGCCAAGTCCTGCTCCAAGGGTTCAAGTTGAAAAGATGGTCCAGTAAGGGCTAGGATCTAGCACCATCGTATCTAGTGTGATGTGCAGTATGGGCTCCTTTTCTGCTGTGATGCCTCAGGTCCTTTCCCACTAAATGTACTCTTTAATCCCCTCATTATGATGAGGACAGAAGAGGAATTCACATTTATGATGAGTCTCATGCAAGAAATCCCTTCAACAGGTGCCCATCATCCCAAAGAGTCATGGGTTGCAATAAGTTCTGAAGCACCATTGAAATGAAAAACAAGTGAAAGCCATGACCTAGAAAGACAAGAGTCTGGCAGAATTCTGGAAGCAGTCTTCATTTGAGCAGGTAGGTACTTGAACTAGCCCGATGGTGCAGCTGTGTTTGAGTGGAGGTCACCAGAGCTTTAGAAAAATAGGGAAGTCATTGTATTTATTAGAAAAGAGCTCTGAGACTTTGGCGGAATAAAAATGCAGTATTACTTCTAACCAATAACTGTGAAAATAAACAATGATAAATACTATATTAAATCTAAAGTGCTACATTAGTAGATAATAACAAGTATGAGAGTTAATAGCCAGCCATTACTACAAGCCAATTTATTATTTAAAACATTTATTAAGACATAACAATAGCCAAATAATTTTTTTGTTAAAACAGTTATTAAACTGAAGCCTTGTATACATTAATCAACTGATACTTATCATTTAGATTGTCTCATTATATCCAAAAGGGTGTATATACTTCTAAAACAAATTTAGCAATTTTAAATGAACTCCTTTTGCCAAGTATACATGTGTAAAGATGATTATATCTGCCAGTTGGATAGCCAGACATTGGAGTGTACTCGTTTAATTAGGAACAATTGCTGATAAATCAATTTTTTCTTTTTATACGATAATTAGAATTTTTGCGTGTATGAGTGTGGTCTAAATTCTAATTTGATTTTGCACATTGTTCTGCAACCAAGTTAATTTTTTGTAGCTCTTTTTGATCATGCACATTTCCATAAAATATAATAAAGTTTACTGCTGTTATATCAGTCATGCAAATAATCCAAGATCCATCTATTCATTTATTCACATAATTTAGGCATAAGCCACATATAATTGCTTATACGATGCCTTCAATCTGGCTTACTACACTAGACCCCAAACACGACTTTTAATTATTCACCTAATATTTTCTTATTTATACTATTTCTCTCCCAGGAAAAGCCCTCTTTATTGTTTCTGCCTATTAAAATCCTTCCTAGTTTTCAAGCGCAACTCAGAAATCATTTCCCTAATTCCTCTCATTTACATGTCATCTCTCTAACACATTCCTGCCTTTATCTCTCATTTTGTGTAGCACAGTGCTTTGCAAAGGGACATTGAAACAATAGGTTTGACTAAATTAGTGAGTGAAAAATACAAGTTCCCTGAGGATGAAAATGTCTAGCGTATCTCTTCTGGCTACCCTGGAAGAAAAAACCAGACATAACATGGGTGCTGGAGGAAGCTCAAGTCCATGTGCAGCAAATGAACTCAGAGGGGAGCAATTCACTCACATGGAGAGGGAAGGATGTAGTCATTATCTTTCTTCCCCAAACCCATGATTTCATTGGCTATAATCACCTGGGGTAAGTGTTTTTATTTTTTGGCTTGCAAATCTTAATATTCAACAATTAAGGAGGAAAACGTCTGCCTCCCACAGTGTCGGGCAGCAAGGTCCCCCTGTGACGAATGTAGTGCTGGGCCTCTCTCTGCATGTGTGCTCACCAGAGGCAGCGTGTGGTGGTAGTCTCTGTGCTCTGCATCCAGGTCAGGAGGCCTTGAGAGCCTGCTGCCCCCTGAGCAATTAGACTCATAACACCACATGCTGTACAGTGGCCAATTAGTCTGTAAGAGAGCAGAGGCCCAGGACTTAATTGCTCTAAGTGCCTGTTTGTGTGCTATGTGGGTAGCAATTTTAAATATACTTTCTGGTTTGCAGACCTTGCATTCTAAGGGAAGAATGTGTTAGGGACCCTCATAGATACTGGCAGCCATAAGTGTCATGGAAGAGGAATTAACGTTAGATTTCAGTTTCACCCAGATTTCAAATTTTACTTGAGAAATTTTAAGAGATGAAATAAAATGACTTTTTAAAGTTTCATTTTAACATATTTTCTCCCACATTATTACTTCAAAAAAATAAAAGTTTCACAGTTGATGGTAGGGCTATCCCCTCCACGGCTGCAACTAATTTTTCGGCGGTACCTTCCCAAAGAGCTTTCACAAAAGATCCCAAAGATCTTTTGGATTATCAGAAGGATATGTCATTATCCAGTCACATTCTGTGTCACTGGTTCCTGTTGGTGAAATCTTCTGTTGTGAGAATTTACATACCCATCCGTTAGCAGCTTGATCATATTCTCTAGTTCACACTGTGCTGAGAAGAACATAGACTGGGTTCAGTCTCATGAACTTAATATACACAATTTGACCACTGATGATTATAAAAAGATGTCACTCACTGTAATGAAACATACAGAAGCTGCCAAATCACCGAGATTTTTATCTCTAATATGTTTCAGCCACATCATTTTAATTGTTGCCTTCTTAGTTCAGGACATATCACTTCATGCTCAGATTCATAAAGTGCCCTTTGCCTGGTCTTCCCATCTTCTAACTTTCCCCACCCCAATCTGGTCTTCACACTTTGTCAGAATTTTCTGCCTGGAGTGCAGATGAGTCCCTGTTCGATCACCTCTAATAATCTCTCTGACTTTGTTTTCCTCGTATTGTCTACAAACATTTTACTAGCTAGATCAAAGTCATAAATTCATTGTTCCACACTTTTGGCCTCGTTCTTTCCCCAATTTGTCCTAGCCTTGCCATCTGGAATTCTTTCGCTTGTGTATCAATTATACAACATTTTCTATCCATCCCTTAAGGCTCATCTTAAACCACACCTCCCCTAGAAGCCTTTCCCACATTTCACCATCTGCAACACTTGCTCCCTCTGCCCAATTTTATAACATGTTGAGCTTCACTCAAACTGTGGTAGAGTCATTCGTTGTAGTTCTCTAATCTAGCATCTCTCAAAGTGTCTTTCAGAAACATTAGACCCATAAGATTCTACTCTAGTAGAGAGTTGTATGGTTAAAAACTTTGGAAAGTGCTGTGAACTATTTTTTTTCTCTTATAGCTTTGTAAAGTGAGTCAACATTATAAAGATTCTGAGGTTATATAGTGAAGAAACCTGTTTACTTTTGTCTGACCAGAAGCTTCTGAAATTTATTTATCTATTAAAGACCTTTTTCATATAACACCTACTAATTAGTATCTCAAAGAAAGAATACATTTGGGGAAATCTGCTCTGGTACACTATAAGTTCTTTGAAAGTAAGGAATCTCTCTTATCTTTGACTCCTTCGTACTATCAAGCAAAGTGCCTCAATATAGTAGATGCTAAGTAAAAGTTGATATAAATTTTATTGACATGAACTATTTGGGCTCCCTAGTAATATACTTCGTAATTTTGTTTTTTGTGTTTTGTTTTTTTTTAGGCGAGGCAATCTTTGGTTGACCTCACAGATTGCAAGGACCTTGTCAGTTTACAATCCTTTATTTTTTATTTTTCACGCCTACAGCACCTGGTCTTCCTAGGTGATCTCCCACCCAAGTACTAACCAGGCCCGACCCTGCTTAGCTTCCGAGATCAGACGGGATTAGGCTTGTTCAGGGTGGCATGGCTGTAGATGAATTATGGTTTTGTAATTCATTAATTCTATGGTATATTTTCCATATATAACATAGTTATATAATAATTAATAATAATAATATAATGATGTGCTCATAAAAACATGAGAAAGACTGGGACAAAGGAGTAATATTAGATATTAAGTAAAGCATCACATTGTATATCACATTTCACTGAGATGATCTTCTTATTATTATCATTATAATTTTTTTTTCCAGTTTAGCGCTAAGAGCAGTAGCTGCTGTTCACAGAGCAGTTGTAATGTGCCAGATACCACATTGGGCACTTTACATATGTTATATACAATTTTGTCCTATTAAAAATCTCAAGAGAGGCATTACCACTCTACCTTTATAAGTGAAGAAACCGAGGCTCACAAAATTTGAGGCTCAGAGTCACAGGCCTAATAAGAGGTAAAGCCCTCTGATACCTGAAGCTCATTCTTAACCATCATGCTGGACTCTGTCCCTGTGCTGTGCTCGGGATCTGATGGATGTTTCTGCTTTGTCTTCATTCTTTCCTGTTACTACTGCTCAGCCTGAACCTATTTCCCACCCAACTCCTGAAGCACAAGCTGCTGGTGTGGGCATCTTTCACGTCTAAAATGTTCAGGCACCAAGTCCCTCTTCTTCTCGTTATTGACTAGTTGTGAGGTATTGGAGAGGAGTGGGAGGAAAACATATCATGGGCTTTTGTTATTCAAATATAGCTAATTTGCAGACCTCTGAATAGTCTGAAATCCTTACATTTATGCACAAAGTGGATATAAGTTTTGCGATATCTGAAATGTATACAATTTGGGGGACTCTCTTTAGAAAAGAAGAACAAAAAATTATAAACAGAAGTTCAGTTATAAGGCCTAGGAGTGAGTTCTTGCAGGCGAGAGACACTGAAGTTTTAGATTTACTAGATACAGAGCCCTACACTGGGAATTCTGCAGTTTTAAAAAGTAGAAGGCACTTCCTTTGCCTGTTGATGATTGGAGAAGAGTTACAAAGCAAAAGGGCAATGAGTGATCATTCATTTAGTGCCGTCAAAGAAAGTAAAAATTGGATAATTTGCCAGATTAGACAATCTCTCTGCTAAGAATAGAGCTAAACCATTTTATATATGGGTGGTGCACAAGTGAGAACATAAGGAAAAAGATGTCACACGGTTAAATTAAGAACCGATAGTCTTGTGTTAGCCTCCCATATTTGTGATTATGAAACTTGATATCACAATCAGAAATGCACAAACTTGACTTTATATATAGTCTTCATAGAGCAATTTTATGTTTCAGTGGGAGAGGCACTGGGAATGGCTTTCCATGACTCACCTGTAGGGAGACACCTGTGGAAGGTGATCTAAACCTATAGGAGCTCTGTGGCCTAGTTGGAGGCATCTCCGACACAGCATGCCCTGATCTTTCAGAGTTGTCTCTCTAAGCCATTTCTGCTGATGCTCACATATCAAACAAGATGCCCATCATGGGACACCTGAACTCTCATTTCAAGAACTAAGGCTCCAGTAGCAACTTCTACCAGGAATGACTCAGAAACAGACTGTATACCCATATTAGTTTTGCCCAGCCCTTTACTAAATCTCCATGACCTTTCTTAAAGTGGAAATATTACAGAAGATGGATCAGCGTAACAACAACTATTTCTACTCTGAAGGCCTTCACTGCAATTTTGCTATAATTCTCTCATTTCACTCCCACCACTCCAGTTTTCTTAAAGTATGAGTCTTACAGGCTTGCCATGTATTCTGTGGAGCTGTATTCATATTTGTAGGGTCGCTTTAATATTAAAAGAGAAGCGATGAAGAGATTGACATACAGATTGTAGGTTCATAAAACATTCAAGGGAATTTGGAGATTGTCTGGTTCATCTTCCATTTTACTTTATTTTAAAAAATTTTATTTGATTGCTTTTATGCTAAAAAGATGTAAGTTCAATCTGGCCATATTATGGAAGTTCAGAAAATGGAGAAAATAAAAAGAAAATCATTCATCATCCTAATGTCCTATTATAGCCAACGTTATGAATTACCATATGCATATTTTACCAACTTGCAATTGTAGTGTACAGATGAGGTTGTTTCCTTTTATTTTCATTTTTAAACTTAATAAGACAGATGAGGTCACTGAGACCCTGGATCCTACAACTATATAATATCTACCACTTATAGTATTTATTTTTATACTATCTAAGAATAGACATGTCCTTTACTTTTATTTCTCTCCCAAGGTCTCCTCTACTGTAGTTTTAGAGTGGACAGGCTCCGGAATAAGAAAGACTGCCTGAGTTTGAACATCCAGCCACTTCCAAACAGTGTGGCATTGGGCAAGTTACTTACATTAATTAGTTCAACTGTTTCCTCATCTGTAAAATAGGAATAATACAAGACGAGAATAAAATCAAATGATATTATGCATGTCAACATACATCTGCTGAATTTATTACCAGTTCCCAGGCCATTTGGCTTGCAGTTGGGTTTCGGTCTCCGTTGGACTAGAGTCTATCTAATTTTGTATTTAGTTGAGAGCTCTGGCAGGTGATAATGGGAGGGAGCAGAGTGTGGTCAGAACAATAATTCCCTGGGCTCTCTTCCATATTTGATTGTATTCCTTAATCAAAGATTCTTGCTTTCAAGCCAGCCAACTCTAAAGAACTCTTCTTCACCAGGCTCCAATAACTGCTTCTTCCATTCTTGTTCCTTCTGGCCTAGGAGTGATATCAGCTTAACTGCTATTAAACCCCAGGTTGCTGAACTATCCCTTGTGGGCCCCCAACGCCTACACATTCTAAACAGTCCCTTTGTATACAAACTGTTCTGGAATATGTCTATCTTGAGTGTTCCATCTGTTTCTTATAGAGACCCTGACTGATACAACATGTTAGTATTACTTTATCCCCTTTTATGAGAAATGAAATTACAGATTTTAGAAGACATGAAATTATGATGGCCTATTTAACTCTTGAAGCTCCTTAAAGCAGCGGTCTCCAACCTTTGTGGCACCAGGGACCAGTGCTCC
This sequence comes from Pteropus medius, assembly GCF_902729225.1. Lineage (NCBI taxonomy): Eukaryota > Metazoa > Chordata > Mammalia > Chiroptera > Pteropodidae > Pteropus > Pteropus medius. The sequence continues at coordinate 2,340,938 of NW_024344436.1, read as the reverse complement.
TATGAGAATCTAACGCCTGATGATCTGAGGTGGAGCTGAGGTGGCGATGCTAGCGCTGGGGAGTGGTTGCAAATACAGATGAAGCTTTGCTAGCTCACTGCTCACCTCTTGCTGTGCGGCCCAGTTCCTAACAGGCCACACACCAGTACCGGTCCACGGCCTGCGGGTTGGGGACATCCTCTTTAAAGGACATAAAGCTGGGTCTGCAGAGAACATGATGTTCACACACACAACAGCCACCACAGTGCTTCCTATGTTCCAGGTCTGAGTCTAAGGCCTTCACATGCCTTATACGGTTTTTACCTTCATAGAAAGTCTACAAGGTAGATATTACTATTATTTATATTTCGTAGATGAAAAGATTGAGACAACAAACTTAAGTCAGTAAGGGACAAAACTGACTTCTGGTTCCAAGACTGTGTTTTTAACCACACGCTGGTGGTGCTGCACATGTGGTCCCAACAACACAAGCTCTGTCTGGGGACTTTTGAGAACTGTGAATTCTTGGGCCTCACCCCAGACCTACTGAAGCAGAAACAGTGAGCTTGGGGCCCAGTCATCTGTGTTTCAGGAATGCCTCCAGGTGACTCTGAAGTAAGCTAAAATCTGAGAGCCACTGCATTTCACAAAATCACCTGCCAGGAGATCACGGCTCTCCTCTGCTGAGTTTATTTTGAGGTCACGTCGAGAGCCTGGAATTATACCTAGGATGCCGCAGATTGATAAAGACGATACGAATAAGCACTTTTGTGCAGCCCTTTAGAATTCGCAAAACACTCTGACACCCACTGCCTCAGGAGGCCGTGGATTCCAGGGCTCGGTGCATGGGCTCTGAACTGTACTAGCTGGGAGAGAAGCTCTGTCCTCCTGGATACACAGTTATCCAATCTCTGTAAACCTCAGCTTCCTTATCTTGAGGATAATAAGTGTGTGTCCCCTCGGATTGCTGGGAGGAGTAAATCAGAAACTCACATGAAGCACAGTGCTTGGTACATAGTAGGCACTCAGTAAATGCTAGCTATTACCATCTCATAAAAACCTGAAGAAGTGAGATTCATTATCTCCACTTTATAGGTGAGAAAACACCAGCTTAGGAATGTCGACTTGTCTAAATTGAAGCTCGTATTCAAAAACAGATCTTCTAATGTAAAATCCCCATTGTTTTTCTACATTCTTTCTAAACCTGCCTTGAAAAATCTGGTTTAAAATATCTTTGTTAATTAATAGACAGTGAATCTTAAGGACCATACGCCCAAGGATATTTGAGGCCTAAATTACAATCTTCGGCCCACGTGAGCACCATGCCCTGATGAGTCTATGTTCAGATGCTGTGACCCCAGGGCCAGGCTGCCTCCCTCCTAGGAGGCTGGTCAGCTCTGAGTGTCCTTTTTGAAGTTTGTCCTTTTTTTCCATCTTGACCTGCTCTTTATAGTGTGACTTGGGCACTTCTTATCCTAATGGAGAAAGTAGGAGGCCAAGACCAAACAGTGACAGAGGAAAAGGTTTGCCTAGCTGCCTCAGTATAAGAGCTTCTGGGATTTTAGTTCCCAAGAGCCTTCTAGAACCATTGAGAAGGCACCAAACAGAAATGCAGAAGTTAATAACTTCCTGATATGAAAGCTAAACCTTTCTAAACCTATCACATCCACTTTTCCTCACGGAGGATTAACGGCCTGACAAGGTTGAACTTTGAAAGAAAAGCTATTTGTGACTTATGGGGAGCTGGGGAAAAAAGGTCTTGACTTTTTAAAAACAAAACAAAACAAGCAAACCAAAACACGTTAATTTTTCTCAGGCCTCTAACTCAAAAGGGCACCTCTGTTTCAGCTGAAACTTTCCAAATGACCCTCTTCTGAGTCAAAGCGAGATGGGAGCAAGTGGCATCCCCACAGAATTGTTCTGGTAATATTTATAAAAGTTGAAAATAAAGGTTCACATGGGAATAGTTTCAAAGCCTAAAATGATGGAGCCTTTTCTAGCAAATCATTTCTTTATTTCCAATTCCCCAAGGCAGTTATAGTAATATGCCGCCAACTCTGACCACTCTCCTTCCAGACTCCTAATGGTTTGGGTAAGGGTTTGGAGTTAAGTTTATTTTTACAGGAGTTTCAAAGGAAGTTAATAAAATACGTAAAGTTTTAGGAAGTGAGGTTAAGGGCAAGGACTCTGAAATTAGAATCCTGTCCCAGGATTTATTAGCTATGCACCTCTGGGCAAGTGACTTCTCCACATCTCAGCTGCTTCATCTGTAAACAGGCATAATTAGAGTGCACTGTAGATAGGCTCTAATGGAGCAACCCATACATAATAAGCACCTGATAAAAGACAGCTGTTTCTCTTATTATTTATAAAAACTGGCCTTTAAAGTTGGTTTAGAATCAAATGTGAAATGCCATGTATGTAGCATTTATTTTTGTTAAAGCAGGTTCCCCACATTCAACAATAATTTTTAAACCTGGTTTTCATTATTAATTTTATTTCAAAGCAGTGAAGCTCAACTTCTTTATTACATGGATTAATTCAGCTATTAAATAGTGCACCATTCTTTCCTCACTTCTTCTAGTCTAAAATAATGAGAATTTTCTGTATTTTTGTAAGCTCAGAGTATCCCAAGGTGCTGGAGGAGAATCGAAATAAATTTAAAGTATCATCATCATAATTATCAGCATTTCTGATAATATTATTTAGCAAGGTGAAGCTATTATCCTTGACAACATAAAGGGCAGAGAGAAGAATGAAAGTAAGTGGGCAGATGAGCATAGCCAATAGCATACAGGAGCATAAGAGAGTGTCTAGATTGGAAGTAAAAAGGGAAGATTTGTGGCCGGGGCAGTTTGTTTGGATAGAGTTTGTTGGGTTACTTTGCAAAAGTGGTAGGAATTAAGTAGAGTTCTCAAGGAGATAGGTGACGTCAAAGGGACATTGCTGCCTGTTTTACAGAGATGACTCACAAATGAGAAAAGAGAAAGTGCAGTGAACAGCAGTAGAGAACACAAATATTATTATTTATATTACAGCAGGTGTCTAAAATGTATGGACAGAGTCAGTGCTACTCTGGTCCTTACAGAGTAAATAATCTTTAAATCTAAACAGAGAGAAGAAATGTAATAAGTAGCAAGGAAACGTGCTGGGAAATGGGAGACTTATAAGTGAAGTTTTAGAGTTAATAAATAAGTTAATAGTCCCCTGAACATCAAACATCGTATCTATTGTGTTTCTTTTTATCCAAAGTGCTTGAGGCAGTTTTATAAATCTACTAGCCCCTCATAATTTGAGTTCATTTTCTAAATTCTGGATTTTTTTTTAATGCAGTTTTGTTATTTTCAAGTACTTGTAATACCTGGAATGACAAACAGGGCTATCAGGGGGTAGTGACTCATTCAGTGTTTTTTAAACCACAGGCTGCATCTCATTAGTGGGTCACAAAATCAATATTTATGGGGTTTTACTAGAATATTCTTATATTGTTTATTTGGGACTATTTCTATATTTTATTGGATATTTGAATTTGATTATGTTGACATTATCTTTACTATTAATTGTGTTTTTATTTTATCATATAATTTTTTGAATTTTCTATTGAGCTATATACATATTATATATATACATACATATATATGTGTATATATATATATATGTACTGGAATGCAGTGTAAAATATATTTCTTTCTGTGAGTCATGGGAAAAGACAAGTTTGACTTTATTTAACAAGAATACTTAAAGATTTATTGATTAGAGGTTTGAAGAAACAGAATTCCAGTTCTTAAAAACATTATATTTAAACGGTGCCATTACAAACTCATGCTATTATGATATGTACTTTTCCCAGTCCAAAGCTGGGCTACGGGCATGAGAATCACCTGGGAAGTGAGTTTAGAGCCTCTGTTCCAAGGCTGAACCTCTGTAGAGTCAAGCTCGGTACGTCTGGGGTGATTCTCAGTAATCCATATTTGAACGAGTATCTAGGTGACTTTGAAGCATGATCAGGGTTGTACACCCCCAGTGAGGGAAACAGTTTCTGCAAATACAATCGACTTTCCGTATCTGTGTTTTTACATCCGTAGATTCGACCAACCATGGATAGAAAATATTTTTTAAAAATCTTAGAAAGTTACAAAAAGAAATAATTGAATTTGCCACATGCCAAGCAGTCTGCTGAATCCGCTTGAATAAAGTGATGTGTAGGCATAACTTGCTTTAGCTTACAAGCGACTGTAAGTTATATGCAGATACGGTGCCATTTTAAATAAGGGACTGAGCATCCCGGGATTTTGGTATTCACGGAGGTCCTGGAATCACTCCCCCTCAGGTACCACGGGATGACCGTAATGAGAAACATTATCCTGGTACGTTCCGAAGTTTCCTAAAGTCGATTTAAGAATGGCCAAATAAATAAGCTTCAATTCTAAAAGTAAGGCCACTTGCAGATACATAAAGTAGAACTGAGAAAGAGGGACTTGGGGCTAGGACCAAAGACTGGGGTTGTCAACAGGGGGATTCTCTAAGCCTGACCACAGTCCTCACGCTTGGTAAATCTTTTCTGGTTTTACTTTGGCCAATGAATGTCAAGTTAGTTTATGTTTTGAATGATTTATTTATTTATTTTTCATAAGTTTTATACGTTTTGCGAGAGGGAAAGATGGATGACAGAGGCGAAATGGGAAAGAGCATAAACCAACAGTTTTCATAGACAGTGTTATGCAAATGAATATGAGGAGCATCACAGAAAAATTTGAGAAAATCCCCACCAGGCTGTAAATGACTCAAACTTTGATCTCTAAAACCTACGTTAGTTAAAAATTGTTTTCTTATTGAACATGAGCCTAACGTTTGTTATTTCGGGTTTTCATTTATTTTTCTTTTCTCCTCTTTTCTTTCTTTTTATTTTGTTTAGGTTTTGTGTTTTTTGTTTCCACCTGTATAAGGTCACCAAAACATTTCATAAATTACAATACTAATCACGCATCTGATTAATGTCTATATCGCTATAACACAAGAAAACCAAACATCTTAATAACATTCCTACTTATTGCTAATAATGCAGTTTCTTCATTATTCAGTGAATTTTCATCAAGCATCTGCTTTGGATCTCATACTGTTTTAGGATAGTGTGGTAAAGAAGACAAGTGAAGTCTCTGCCAGGTGATGAAGCTTGCTGTCTAGTTGGGGGGAGACAGGAAACAATCAAGGTAATGGCAGTAACAGTAGTTGGTATGAAAATGATTAAACAGGGTGATACAACTGAGTATTGGAGAGTAGTCAGGGAAAACTTCCATTTGTATAATGGAACAACGATAAAAATGAGGATTGAATGGAAGGACCAGTGTGAAAGAACTATCACTTTAGTTAGTCTTCTTACTTCTCTCTTTCATTTATTTACTAAGTCCTTGCATAAAGCACAGCAAAGAGCAAGTCATCATGGCCTGCCATCAGGGTAACTCAATGTGGCAGGGGAAGCAGATATCGAACAAATAATCACTCTGTGCCAAACATTATGAATGAGATGTGAATGGTGTGCTAAGAGACTACATAGGAACCCAATTGAGACTAAAGGATTAGGAAGACTTAAAATAATGTTAAGAGTTGAACAAATAAGTAAATGGATTTTAGATAATGCGAGAGAATTAGCAAAGAAAGAAGTTTCTAATAAGCAAAGGTCAGGGGGGTGCTATAATAAACCCTGTGGTATGAATTCATGCCAGAGACATCAGTATTAACTCATGCTTGTATGTATACACATATACGTATACACACACATATAGCCATGAGCCACTTAACGATAGGGATATGTTTTGAGAAATGTATTGTTAGGCTATTTTATCATTGTGCAAATGTCATAGAATGAACTTACAAAAACCTAGATAGTATAGCGTACTACACACCTAGGCTATGTGGTGTAGCCTATTGCTCCTAGGTTACAAGCCTGTACACAACAGGAGATTAAATCAAACACAAGTGAAAATGATGCAATCGAGAGATGAGGTAAACGCAAGATGTATGAGGCTGCTGCTATGTGAGATGGCACACTGTTTTATAGCAAACTTTTTTTTTAAAATAGAAAGAGTACTCTCTAAAGTAATGATAAAAAGTATGATATAATAAATACATAAATCAGTTACATAGTCATTTATTATTGTTATCAACTATTATGTACTCTACATAATAGTACATGCTATACTTTTATCCAACTGGCAATGCAGTAGGTTTGTTTACATCAGCATCACAATCAACATGTGAATAATGTGATACCCTATGATGTCACGATGATTACGATGTCACTAGGCGATAGGAATTTTTCAGCTTTATTATAATCTTATGGGACTACTTTTGTATATGTGGCGTGTTGTTGACTTTAACGTTGTTATGTGGCACTTGACTATATGCAGATAGATAGGCACACATATGTGTGCATACACGGCTTAGTATGCATACATATATTTTCCAGCTCAGTTCACTGAGATCTCCTAGAAAGGGTGACATTCCGGTGACAAATCTTAGCATCAAGATTTGGTTTCTATATACCATTCTTAAACAAAAGGAACTAGGGCTCCTTGGAGAAATCCCAAGGAATTTCTAGGGACTAGGTCTGAGGCAGGGGAAATGCAAGATGAGCTTGGAGCATATTATAGTGGCAGATAGCAAGAAAGTGCTAAAATTTTAAAAAAGAAAAAAGGAGCAAGAAGTAGAGAGCGGGAAAGGATAGAGAGAGAGAGAGAAAAAGAGAGAGAAGGACAAAGGGAGAAAGGAAGAAAATGCAGGCATATCAAAAGAACACAGGAATCAACCTGAAGGAGCTCCCAGTAGCCAAAGCTAGAACACTTTAAGAAAGAAAATAAACAACACAGTATTGCATTATTACCCAAAGTCTAAAACAAATATACATAAGTCCACACTAATAGAAATTAATAAAGATGGTAAAGGGAAAGATCTTCCTTAAAAAGAATTCTCGGTAAGATATGTAAATACTCTCCCAGGAGGTGGAGCTTTATTCCCTTCTCCTTGACTGTGGACTGGACCTCCAGAGAATGGACTGTGGAAACAGAATGATTGTAACTTTACAGCAGAGAAACTGAACAACACCACCTAAACCATGTGACCAAGGTTCACATTGTCAGTGACATGTCACGTGAATATCACATATCCCCTCATATATGACAAAAGGGCACATCACCTCTTGTGGAAGTCATCCCTAAAACCCATAATTCTAGTCTAATCATGAGAAGAATATCAGATAAATCCAAATTGAGGGACATTCTGTAAAATACCTGGCCAATACTCTTTAGAACTGTCAAGGTCATGAAAAACAAGGAAAAGCAGAACTTGTCACAGATGGGAAACTAAGGAAACACGACAACTACATGCAGGGTAGTAGCTTCAAACAGAAAAAGGATATGAATAAAAAAAACTGGTGAAAGATAAATGATTATGAAAGAGCAATAATGCAGGAAGAAGTCAGAATCCTCCAATTTTTTTCCAAAGGGACACTGACCTCCAAAAGATATTTGTAAGTCATTATACTTAACCACCCTCTGTTCTATTTACACAGGGAACATGCCAGGCCCCGAGAAGAGAACTAGGAAGATAGCTTCTCGGAATGCTCAGAAGGCTTCTGAGATGGTGTAAGACAAGTCCCTGGGCAAGTCTCATACTGTTAACCAAGCTATGCAGGAAAGAACGTGAAGTGTCAATGTGTCTGAGTGGCATGTGAGAGCCTGCAGCCGGAAATGAGGAGTTCCAGGCTGATAAGCTGCTGTGGCCGGCCCTGCTGATTTGTCCTATCCAATATCTTCCTGCATATGCAGACACCACAGGACTATTCATATTTGCAAATAAATAGCCTAATGCTATTTAGCCATTCCTGCTTGCCTGTGCAATTGTCTCTTTCCAAACAGCAAATAGCTCCAACAGAGCAGGAAAGGCAGCCTTGCTGCCTCAGATCCCCCTCTGATCTAGAGAAATGGTACCTGTGAAGTTACTTGCACCCACAGACTCTGCTTTGGCAAGTTGACCATTATGTAGATTTTTCTAAGATCAGTGTTTGTCTCTCTGGTTTACTAACCTACAGACAGGATTTGAATACATATATTCTTGATATTTAACTGTAAATGGGAGAAAATGGAAATCTAAAAATACAAGAACCTTGTTTAGGTCACAGGGGGAAGTCCACTGAGTAAGGCACACATTTTCTACATGCCTGATCCATCCCTTTTCCACTCCGCCTATCTTTGCTTTTAATAGGTGAGGATTATCCATCTTTCCTGGGGTCCATATGTGCTTTCATCCCAGTGGTTTTTAAAGATGTATGACAGTGGGAAGAGATTATGCTTCTGGTCCCCAGCCCAATGGTAGTGCTCCTTAAATGTTAAATGTTATTAGAGGCAACAATGACAATAATGATTGTGATGATGGTGGTGCTGATAATGAAGATGATGATAATGGATCCCTTGGAACTTTGTTACAAAACCCTTGCCATTATTATTATCGCATTTGCCGCCACACAAAAACGATTTCAAGTGCTGTAGCCTGCGGAAGATCTCCATTCTGTCCTGCTTTGAGGAGCCAGAGAGAAACCTAACAAAAAGATGTTGAAAGGAAATACCTCCATGTGGTCCCCCATCATAACACAGAACCGTAGAGCTCTCAAAGGCACTCATCTCAGCAGATTTCCAGTCATCGTGTCTCCATAGCCACCGATGTGCTTGGTCATTTGGGGCACTCTTAAGACTGCAGGGCAGAAGTGAAGGAAGGACCAAGGGAAATGACCAAACTCAGGAAGAGCTGGAGATTCTGTACTCTAGACTGAGGCCTAATGATAGCTGTGGAGTTTTCAACAATAATCACATCCTCTCTGCCCATCTTGTTCAGTCCGGATACTCTAAGTTATACAATGATGACTAGCAACTCCCTGAGTCACACTCATGCTGCATGTCCCTTGAGTGTCATCAGGGGGCTCTGCTCCATTTTGTCCTCGCCTCTGGACCTGGGCTGATGGCACTTCTGCCATCTGGAACATTTCTAGAGGTAAAGGTGGGGAGCTGAGAAGGCGTTAAGAATTGCACACTGGCCCATAAATGCTTTTTATCTGGAATGGACACACATCACTTCTGCATGCATATTATTGGTCAGAGCAAGTTACCTGGCCGCACCAGTCCTCATACGGTGGAGAGGCACTGTCCCCTGGTGTGGCCAGAAGGGAAGAAGAACTGTGACACACAGTAGTATTGCCTGCCCATTTCCTTACGTTGTGTGTCTGAAGCAGGTAAACTGATAGGCCAGCTGAGGGGGGCTGGTACCACACTTCAAGCTTCAAGGCCTCTGACAGATACTGCAGGTTGACTCAGCACCATCTCAATACCCTTGTGCTTTGCCTCCTTTTCTACAGAGGCTGAAAAATGGAACACTTGACTTTTTGGCTTCTTTTCTACCCATGGGTGGCCAAGTACAGGTTCTGGGGCAGAAAGATGTAGGTGGAAATCTTCTAAGAGAGCATCTCTTTCCTAAAAAAGATAAAACTTCAGGGAGAGAAGTTTCCTCGCTCGTTCTCTTGTTCTTGTATGGAAATGGAACATGAATGCCACATCTGAAAGACAACAGCCATCTGGGTGACCATCAGGTGGCAAGATGAGAAAAAGACCAAAAGAATAGCAGATATGCTGATCTTGGTAACTACAAAGTGCTGAACCAATGTCAACAGACACTTATCTCTAGATTTCTCACGATATAACACAAAGAAACCCATTTGTTCTGCTACTTGTAGCAGAAAGCATTTCTAACTGTTACAGAGTCAGCAGGAATGTTTGAGATTACAAGCACCCCATTCAACTGATAAGAAACAGATAAGAAACCCAAGAAGTTAAATAACATACCCAAGGCTCACAGCAAAATTAGCAGAAATGTTGGCCTAGGGATTAGAAATTTTGTGATTCTTCGATAGCACTTGCTTTACATTTTTCATTCTCTGGGTCTAAACCAACTCTGCCACAAACAACAGACATCTCTCTTCGCATCTCATGTAAGTTTTGCATTTTTCTTCCTAACCCTAGTCTCCCCAGCCTATCATAACCCTCTCCTCCACCCATGAACCTTACCGATCTGGTTAAAAATGCATCTACAGAAGAAATTCCTTCTTCCCAGTCAGAAGTGAAGCGAAGTATGGTCACATTCTTATCAGGCAAATGTAATTAGCCTGAAACGAGATGTGTCACAATGCTCTGAGAAGTTTTCCACTTTCAAATTACTATACGAATGTCAAGGGCAAGAAGAAAAGGCCACTGAAGTCGGTATGTTGAGGTGTAGCTCATGCCACAGCAGCATATACACTATAGCAGAGAGTCATAGTTGATTTCTAATGGCAAAGAACATTTAACCTGGCCGTGTGCAGAGGGAGGAACGAAGCAAGGAGAAAAGAAGCGAAACTCCAGCTCCCACTTAAAAACTTCTCGAAGTCTAAATTAATTTGGTCCTATCTCACTAACAGGGAAAGTATCTATTTCACTCGCAGCCAAAGTGAGCGTTTGCTTAACCTCTTGGGGGATAGGCTATAGCTGCACGTAGACCTTTGCAAGAAGTGGCACGGTTATCCAATTTCCCTCTAATTGCTCTAACAAGGATGAATTAGGACTTTCATCAGCAGGCCTGAGTGATCAGTTTGGAGTCAGCCATGGGCGGTGAAGCTGGTTATTAAACAAAACTACAGTGTTAACTCCTAATAATACAGAGTGAGGGCAAATTAAGCAGAAGACAAATATGCCATACCGCCGACACTGGAGAATATGTTCTCTTGACTGCATGTTCTAAAGCGATGCTATTATTAGTGCCGTCGAAGTTCGTTTCTGAGGCATAACAGGGAAATAAATGTTCACTTGGCTTTTTGTGCAGTTAAAAAGAAACCGTCTGACAAGGGAACACGGTTTACTGTTTAAATATCCACTTAGGCTAGGCTTCACTTTGATAAACATTAATTATTCCAATACCCTTGCACTGGGAGAACTTACAGAAAAGCCTGAGCGACACCATGCTCCCCAGATAACCATTCCTGGCTGAGAAGGACTGTGGCTACCACTTATGTTGTTGCCTTTGCTCAAAATGTAACTGTGCTTTATTTAAGGACGTATACAAGAACATACTTTTTTCTACCCAGCCTATCTCCAGCCACAGTGACTACCCCGTCACTGATTCCCTTTCTCAAGTGTAAATAAGAGCAGACATGCTGACTGTGGGAAGAAAGGGCAATTGAAATGCAGTTTGAGTTAAATAAACTGATCATATATCATGAGAGTAGAGGAGGGGAGAGAGAACCATTCTCACATCTTGTCAAAACCTCACAAGCCCATTCTGGTAGAACTTCATTAGTTTGCACTAAGGGCTGGGATCGACTTGACTAATTACTGAGTGGTGAGCAGCATGGATTAGTGTTTGGGAGCAAACACAACTTAGAAAGCTGGGATCATGGATCAAACAAATGGATTTTATTGTGCAATCAAAAACCTACTTGAGCACTGACTGAAATGAAATCCAATAGCAAGATAAGTGCTTTAATAGTAACACTTTCCAGAATGTGGTTTGGTGACAAGCACAATGCCTTTGGGATCTAGCATCTCCACGTGCTAGACTTTGCCCAACCATTGAATCCTTGTTGACTTTTCAAAGCCAACTGGTCTCTTTTGGGCCCCTCTTTTTTATCCTTTGAGGAAGAGCAGATGTGTGTGAACCTTCTTTCCATACTACTTTATAGTCTTCATGAATGAATGTAGACAGAACACTTTGAACTTGGCTAAGTCAGGTATATGCAAGAAGCTCTTCTCTCTTTTTATTCTTTGGAGTCCTGGAGAAATCAGGATTATAGCTGTTGGTCTGTTTTAGACATACCTGCTGGTCCTTTACCACCTGAACCCATGATCAAGTATTCGGACACTGCGGCGAGCTTGCCGCAGAAGTAGTTATGACATGGCCAGCAGAGGATTAGCACTCCGGGTGAGAAAAAACAGCAGGAACAGATGAAAATCTTAAGTAGCAAAGATCTTATTTTCATTTCCAGAACTCTAGTAATAAAGGCCCGTGGCAATACCCTCACTAGTAACGATATCTTGAATTATTTTTCCCCCAAAACTTTTCAACCCTCATTTAGCAATGGCTATCTGCTTTCTCCTCCCACCCCTTTTACTCATTTGTACATACACATGGGGCTAGGATGTCACCAAGAGCTAGACGGTGTTACACACAAAAAGTCATATTGTTGACCCTACTCGTTTGCTTGTGTTTCAAACTCTCAAATAACTTCCTGAATTATGCTGGGCCAAGTACAGGTAGTGGGTCGCATGCTTAAGCTTGAGAGTAGGTGTGACAACCACTGGACTTTCTAGATACTCAGTCAAACATCATGAGAAGCTGGTAGAGTGTGGTGGTGAGGTAAATCAGATGGAATTATGCACATGAATTTGCAGTGCTGAGTATACTTCCTCTCCCTACTGACTTTGGGTTTGGCCAAGAAACATGCTTTGACTAATGACATGGGAGCGAATATGACATGACAGAGGTTTTAAATGTGCATGTAAGACTTAACTGGACCTCTTGCTCCTCTGCTCTCACCAAAGGAAAAACTTGTCCCAGGTAGCCGCTGCTTCTTCAGCCTAGGTCCCAGATAGGGAGACTGGTGGAGCAGACCTGAACTTGGCATCTGGAAGAGTTGTCCCAGCTGATTGCCAAACTCACAAGCAAGGAGAACCACTTTTAGTTGTAAGCCAGTGAAACTTTGGACATAAATGTTATACATCATTAGCACAGCAAACTAATACCCCCAACTAATAGAGGAGGGTACCAAAATAAATCAGATATATAAACTCTGACCTCAAGGAGCTTGCAAATGAGCTAGGAAAACAAAGCAAATGCATTTAATAGCAAAAATATGAGATAAAACATGTTAAGTGCCCGGAGAGGCAATACTCATGGAAGTGTGGGAGGGGTGGAGGGGGAGGGAAGAAGTGTGGCATTTGAACTGGATCATGAGGCATGGAGGGGTGAGAACATATGGAAAGACAAGGAATGGCATCCCAGGCAGAGAGAATAACATGAATTCAGGGAGAGGCACAGGGGTGAGAAATACCTAAGAAAGGTTGTAACTAACAGATGATCCATTTTGGCAAAAAGAAAATGGTTAATCTAATTCTTTTTATACATAAATGCCTGCCTTCTTTGCCATTCAGATTTCCTAAATAATCTTTCAAGTTTGAGCCCGAATCTTGTTGAAATGGAGAAGTGGGACAGACATGGAACACTTTAGAAACCTAAGTCGTTATATCTTTAAAGAGAAGTACTTTTTTCTCTTCTACTTTGTTTAGGATATGGAATATAAAATTCATCTCAGAAAGCCCCAGAGATGACTTTATCAACCGTCTTTTAAATAGAATTAAAATTGACTCAAGACATATTTGCGAATCTATTGAATTACAAAGTCCAAATTGAGCTGCAGCTGGTCTTGCAGGGGGACATTAAACAGATGAGGAGGGAAATCGAGTGGACAGCCTGCCACTAGATGCTGAGTGGATGGGGGAACAAGTTGCGTCAGCTGGGAAACTTGTAGCATGCTGGGAGACTTCAGCTGAGTTGCTGAACTGATGGGGCCAGGTCATTCACCTTCATTTATTTGAAGAAACACAGCATTCATCACTTTGGATTCTTCCCCTCCAATTTTAGAAAGGTGTGATTGAATTTAGAATGGATATCTCCCTAATAGTCTTCTTTTGTAGCTTTTGCACACTTTCCAAGTTCTGTTTCCCATGACAGGACTGGAGACACAAAGTAAGCAAGATGTTGCTGTCATTACTGATTTATTTTCTTCCTTCAAGCATTGTCTCTTCTTATCCCCCTCTCACTCTCCACCAAAAAATGTTTTTTGAACTCCTACTCAGTGTTGGGCACTCTTCTCGGCTTTGGGGATGTTGGTCATGGCAGATGCCTTCTCTGGGAATGGCTCAGCCTTCTGGGCTTGCATGCCATGCATTTTGCATCAAGGAGGTGATAAATTTAACCTCCTTGAAATGAGTCCATCTAGTCCCTTCTATTAATTGATGACACAATGGAGAGTAACAACCCTTCCCCAGATATCCTTTGCTGTGAGAATGGTGGCTCTGCCTTGAGATAACATGAAACTTCTACCTTACCATTTATTGACATGAAGAAAGCACTCAACTTCCTCACTGTAGCTATTATTATTACTGTTATATATAATAGTATTACTCATGGTAATCAAAGACTGAGATTGGGGTTGCAGGATGGGATGAGCAGTGTTTGCCTGTGGAAAAGTGACTGCATATTTTCTGAGTTTCCTATTTGTAAAAAGAAGATATGCTTTGCTGAGGTGGCTCAATTTAAGCACTCCCAACACTGTACCACAACATCCACAGATTGTTCTTTTTAATTTGTTTATTTAATGCAACAAATATTTATAGAATGCTTATCATGGGTCAGGCACTGTTCCAGGCGTTGGGCACAAAATAGCGAACAAATATGTGATGACTCCTTGCCCTCATGAAGCTTACAGCAGCAAGTGACAGATATCAAACAAGCTATTGCACAATAACTCATCAATTACAACTGTGACAAGTGCTATGAAGCTCTGATTTCTAGGACAAAAGGGTAATGTCTACCCTTTGTTTTTTTGGTTCCAAGAGGAACTCCACCTGAGTGACTGGCTGAGGTTTCCCATGAGGAGAATATTGTTGGCATGGCACTTCTTCTGAAGAGTTTCTAACAGTTCTCAGCCTTTTTAGTTTTTTTGATTAAGTAGGGTTTATTAGAGAGATGTGTTTTGGGGTGACCAGATGTCCTGATTTGCCCAGGTCTGAGAAATTTCCCAGGACATGGAGCTTTGAGTACAAAAACCAGGACAGTCCTGGGCATACTGAGACGGTTGGTCCCCCTTGTGTGTCTGCGTATTCACGTGCATACACATTCATGCATGCACATATGTGTGTGTGTGCGTATATGTGGTCATGCATAAATTTGTCTCAGTTGCTCCCCTATCTATAAAATAAAAGGTGGGCAAACTGGGCTTGCTTTCAACCATAAATGTTTGTACTTCTCTGTGAACACTTGAGGATGGAGTGTAAGAGTCTGTGAGAGCAACTCTGTAGCTTTTGCTGTATGCAGGTTGGGAGTTTAGTATGGCCTGCATTCACATGGGTGAGTGTGGTACCCAGTCGTGTGACACAAAACACAACTCTTCCCCATCATCTTCTATGAATTGCAATTGAATTTAATTTCTATGGGAGCTTTGAGCCAGATGCTAAACAGCTTAGCCCTCTTTGTGCCACGCTAATCTACTGTACTCAATTGCAAATGGGCTGCCGTTAGCCTTGTTGTGAAAGCAGAGAAATCTGTGTAATTGCTTAGTAATTTTTTAAAAAAACTTTTGAATGGCATGTATGCATGTGTGGTTGTGCAGAGCCCATCTATCTATAGGCTGTCTAATGGGTTCCAATGGGAGCGTGCGCAGCATACCTCAAACCTGGCAACTTGCAAACTCATCAGTGCTTCGGGCATAAGTGGCCTTTTAAAGGACCTTTACTATGAGTAGAATTAGCATACAGTGTCCCTCTGGAGCCTGTTAGCTTTGCGATTCTGACCCCCATGGTGAAAAATAAATGCATGTAATTTAGTTGGAAAAAATGTCTTTAGGGCATTTGTGTTACTCCTGCTTCTGCCCTATAGGACAAGTTTCTGCTTGCTTTCTCTCTCTCTCTCTTTTCTTTCCCCCAAATAGTAGTGGCCAGAACTAATATAGGTCACCATCCAGGAGGATAGGAATTTATGGCAATGCTGAACTGGTATCCTCTGCCAGGGCACTTACAACAGCTCTTGGGTTTCTGTCACCAAGCTTCCACAGATTTGGGGCTCTGCTGGAGCCCTCCTGTGTGTGGTCATAAATCTATAACTGATGGGAGTGAATAGAATTCATCAGGATTTGACAGTACAGAAGGATACTTGGTTTTAAAAATAGACTGTTTCCAAGAATACTTAGGCCTGGAGTCAGGACTAGGCCTTGTGAAAAGAGGAATTTCTGATACTATTTAGCATTTAGCTTAAGCATCCCTCCTCCAAATCCCTATAGTGATTGTGTTACTTATTTAGCACATTTTAATAGATTGCCTTGTGTCAACTCCTTTTAAGTTCTTGTTGAATGTGTATAATATTTTACTGTTGGAATACATGGCACACCTCAGAGCCAATGTGATTCTAAAACTATTTTCCACCTGCCTTACCCCCAGCCTTCTGAGACCTAGGGTGATCTCATCTATTACAGACTGGGGCATTTAGTATGTCAGTTACATTCTCAGCTTTTTATTCTCTTATTAATAATTTCTTTATTGATGAAATGATCAAGGAGAAGGGAAATATCAGATGGCAGATGTTAAACAGTTTTGGAATGGTTTCCTTACCCTGGGACAAATCCTTTACTGAATATATTTTCCTTAAAATTTTCTATGACATTAAGGGAAAAAAATGTTACCCACTAAGCTGTGATTGTATATAATCCCTGTTATTCTAGAATTCATTAGCATAGTCACCAAGATGATACTTACACATGATATCTCTGACAATTTTGCACAGATTATACTGAAATGGTCTTCTATGGCTTAGTATTTTATTTTTATGCATTTTATCAGTTATGTTATTACTTTTCCCTTCTAAACTCCTTTGCCCCATCTGGATAATGGAGAGAAACAAGGCTAAGATTACAATGCATCCAGATTTATATCCAAATGCAATCTAGTTGCATTTGGAGCCCTAGAGAGTCAGTCAAGACTATTATTGGCTGCCAGGATTTTTAGAAAATACATAAATCTCCCTTTGTGCCATAAATACATTTCTGCATTCAGAGCTCAGAGAGAGACCTCATTATACCACATCCTGAGAGAGAGAGAAGCACATCTCATTCCGAGTGACAGGTGACATGTTCTCTAGAAACATGTAAAAAGATTGCAAGCTAATTTAATTCTTTTCTCATTTTTAACTGTGGTTGAAATCATTGTAGCCACGCAAATGATTCTTGGTAGCCTGGAATACAGGAGTTTAGGGCTGGGTATGTCCAAAGCCCAGGTTGACTTTATAATTATACTTTGGTGACATAGGTCTTTGATGACATGCCGCCGTTGTTTATAAATGGCCTGCTGATTCTTGGATGAAACTTTGTTTAGAAGTACAGGAGAGCTAGGTCTATAAAATTATCCAGCATGAGGTTCCCAGTCATTGGATGCATATTGGAACCACCTGGAGAGCTTTGAAAACTATTAAAAAGCTTGATCTCCACTCCAACAAATTGTGTCTTAATTGGTCTAAGGTGGGCCCTGCATTGATATTTGTTACGGGCTCCCCAAGTAATTCTAATGAACATCCAGGACTGAGAGCCAGTGGTTTAGTGCAGTGGTTCTCAAATTTATTGTGCATTGGAATCATCTTGTTAAAACACAGATTGCTGGGCTCTCTCTCCAGAGATTTCGATCCTGTACGAGGTGGGGTCTGAGAATTTGTGTTTCTGACAGATTTGCAAGTGATGTTGATGCGTTGATCCAAGGTCCATCCTTTGAGAACCACTGATGTAGTGGATTGAGATTTGAAAGCAGGCATTCTAATGCACATTTGGGCTGAATTATAAGTTATCTTAATAATTTCCTACTTCCCACTTTGAGTTATGTCAACCTGTTCTATTAGCAATGACTCTAATCAAATAATTAGTCATTTTCCTAAAAATGACTTTCTGTAACATTTCTTCCCACTCTAAATATCAAAACAAAAACTCTATCTTCCAAATGTCTCTATTTGGTTATAAATTACACAATGCAGATGACAAATTCTATACTTTTGGGAACATATATAAATAAAGTTCTCATAAAAATAAAAATGTTGAAATATCAAAAACAACCTTTCTGCATTACCTAGAGCAGAAGAGGTATCCTTGTAGAAGATAATTTTCTAAGACTCAAGGTCAATTTCTTTCAATACTTCTGAAAACCTCAGCGTCAAGTAGTCAATAAGTTGGAAGAAACCTATCTAAAATATGGAATCTTCTAAGTCAGTGTCTTCATTTTCTTACAGGGTATTTGCACCTCTCTCTACCTTTCCTCATTCAGGGATCTGTGTATTGAAGTCATGACAGTCAGGGGAACTGTTTCATATCTTAGGGCCTCTTAATATCTTTCTAAAGTCCCTCTAGCACTCTTAATGTTGCCTAGCAGCAGGGCCCTCCAATAATAGACATACTTTAGCTCAGAATCATAGCCCTGATCAATGTTGTAATGTTTTCAGTAACTGCAGTCCAGGGGCTACGACTCAAGGATGTTTTGGAAGAAAGTAGGCCTCTCTCTACCTGTACCTCTGGACAAGAATTAAACAGGAAAGAGAAAAGCCTATATTTGCAAACCATGATGGGATATCTGGGAGCTGAATCCCAGTATAAATGCTTTGATTATCTTTGAGTTTCTTGACCTACTTTGCATTGGGGTAACAAAGGCAGGCATTTTCTTTAGTATAAAAGTTGTGTTTCTTGTGATAATCTCAGAGGTTCTCTCACATCCATTCTAAGGTCAGGAAAATGGACCTGAAATAACTGGGTAGACTTGTTTGTGGCTTAATGACTCACCACTAAAATCAGATTTACCATTAGCCACCAACCAGTATCGGGGGCTGGTCAGGCAACAGGGAGGAATTTCAGTCATCGATTTTGTACTCCATGTCTACCTTTGGTGTGTGAGAAGGACAGAGGGACACACTGCTTATAGCTGGTACTAACCTTAGACTCAGGCTGCTTTCAGTCTCTGCACTTTAAAGCAGCACTTCTTAAACATCTCTGTGTATTTAATTCATCTGGGAAGCTCATCAAAATGCAATCTGAATCTCTCAGGTGATGTTGATGAAGCTAATCCATGGACCACTTTTTGAGGAGGTAGACAGTCCTTCCTACCTCTTCTCATGAGGTAAGGAGTCTTTGGGGCCAAGAAACTTGCATACTCTGAGCCTTTGCTTCTTTTCTAGATCATTCTCTGGCTATTCAGGATCCCAAAATTCGCCACTCAAATGACTCTTAGCTCACTTATTGCATCTGAATGTGCCACTTTCCTCAATTGTCCTTCTGAGAATGTACCGTGCCACCGATGTGCACATACTAGGCCTGCAGGGGACCGAGGGAGGCTGTTGGCAGTGTGCAGAAATGACACATAGGTATGAGGGCTGAGAGCTCACAATCTTGTATATGAGCCTCTTCATGTTATGGGTTAGAGCCAGAGGTGGAAAGAGAAGGCACACAGGCTAAGCACTGATTCTTTGCTCCAGAGTGCTACGCAAAACTCAGTAGAGTCCCCAGATTCTAAATTCTAATCTGATTTTTTCATTCATTATGATTTATATTTGTTAAGGTAGAAGGATAGAACAGATTTTACTTAGTTTATTATTTGGTTTAAAGATTTTAAACATTTAGACATATATGTGGGTCTCCTCTTTCATAGGGTCCAACTATACTTCGAGGTAAGATGGTATTATTGGCATCTTGTGTATGTGAGTATGTGTGTGTATGCATGTGTGTAAAGTTGACATACATCTAACTACTATTTTCCAATTTAGGAAAATAAAGTAAATCTAACTGATATTTTCTGACCTGCACCCACATCTCACACTTATTGGTAGAAAGTAAGCTGTTAATTTTTCTCTATTCGAAATCATCCTTCTTAATTGGTCCTTAAGTCTCTTCTTCAAGTTACTGCTTCGTCTAACAGGCCCGCTTTGTTCTAAACTTCATTTTTTATTAGCTTTATTTATTAGGAAATTTGATTCATATGTAGGCAAAACATACACCAGAGGAAAACAACTACAAACGAAAGAGCAAATCTAGACCCTCTGTCCTTCCCAAGAAAAATAAAAAGTGAAAGAAGCCAGTGAGGCATTAGGAAAAGCAGCATCATGTTTGGAAACCACTGCGCTATAGTTATCTGTGTTTGCGATGCTAAGCAAGTGTGCATAACAATCATCAGGGAGCTGACAAACTATTATGAACAGAGTAGAGGAAGGCATCAGCAGACAGCGGCTGGAAAATATCAGTGGACCATGCTGAGATATATCCCAGACAATTACAGATATGTGCCAACGTGGGCCACGGCTCAGAGAAAAAGGTGGGTTAGTGCAAGGAGCTGGTCCGGTAGATCAAATAGGAGCAGGAAGCTTATTTGGGGGGCAATGTTAGCCCACTCTGCAGGAAAGTGGTGCAAAGAGGTTGAATACCTTACCCAGGCTTCCCTTGTCCTCACCCTAAGACGGCAAACTCCTTGAGGACCAGGACTGTCTTCTTTTACTTTGATATCCTGAAGGCTGCTTTAGACTCAATAGATACTTGCTGAATTGAATTGAATTGCAAGTAGAATTTGTCTCTACTTTTTCCCTCTGGGCTTACTGACAGAGCTAATGCTTCTTCTAAATTCCTCTGAGATCATTCTTTCTAAAGGCATCTCCCAGAAGGGAATCAATGATTCCAGTCTCTGTGGGGAATTGATGATTTCCTAAGAATTTCTAGGACTGAGAGCTATCCATGCTTCATTGGCATTCTGCTGTGTATTATGCAAGAATATGCTAAGATAGAAGTCTTGTCAAAGGCAAATGAAACCTAAGTGGGAGATAAGCAGATTAAAAAACAAAAAAACAAAAACCAAAAACCTCTCTACAATGGCTATACAATAGGTAATAATTGCCCTGTGAATAAAATACCTGCTGCCTCTCCCTTCCATCTAAATATAGCTGGCTTCCCATTTCCCAGGGTGTGTCCCTATAGTTAGAGCCTGTATGAGTTACAGATAGGCATCACACATTTTGCAAGATATACTGAAGAAGATGTACCAAAGAAAAAGAAGGAAAAGAAGAAGGAGAGGAAGAGGAAGTGGAGGAGGAAGAAGGAGAAAAGCAAGAATAGAAATACTAAGTTGTTGCTTATCGCAGTGTGGTGTTGTAATAAGCTAAAATATCTGAAACTGCCTAGCTTAGAGTCAGGCTTATAGAAAGCATTTAATATCTAATTACAGGTGCTCATCAATCAGGGAGGGCGCTAGTCATTACCAATTTGCCTGGATGTTCCAATACATACCAGTGATTATCAACCCTGGATATCAACTGAGTTTCAGGTCTTTGTAGTTTAATCACATTGTAAGATTTTAATGATTAGGAAGACAGGACTAGTTAGCAATTCGATTTAAGTCTTTTATTGATATAGTTCAGCTTAGCATCAAGAGATGTAAAAAGTCACCATTAATGTAGAATATTTGTAATGCATATACTGTCTTTCTGGATAATTCAATTTCCTTTTACCATCACCAGTATTCACCCATTCTGTTTTATATAAAACCGTCTTAAAATTTCAGGCCCAAACAGCTTAAGATAGATTCCAATACATTAAAATAAAATCTGGCTTCAAGATTTTTGTCTTCCTTGTTTTAGCCACGCAATTCTTACTGAGCTTGATTTTCGGTTTTCTGATCATAAAAATGAGGAAAATAACAAGATCAGACTCATAGAACTGTCTAAAGAGGTCATAAATAAAATATTGGGTGAGAAAGTATTTTGTAAACTTTGGTAAGCTGCTAAAGAAAATGTCAGGTTATTATTGTTTGTAAATGGCATTTGTCAAAAACTAGTATGCCTTTAAAAGACCTTGATGTTGCTGAGAAAGAGATTCTACATAAACACAAACTCCTACTATCATTTTTTGAGTTTGAGTCAGAAATTTGTCTGATCTGAAAGTTTATTTGGGGGATTTGAACACCCAGCCAATTTCTGTCACTAATTGGTTGATATCACTGTGCTATGAAGTTTCACACTTTCATAGCACTCCTGGCAGGATAAATTCACTGAATCTGATCAGAATCATTTAGTGAATGTACACACGAAAATGTAAATTGCTTGCAGAGTTTAAAAAAAACCTCACATTTATTCAAACCTTTGAAGTGACTATTTCTAATAAAAGATGATTCCCTTGAGAAAGCATGAAGTTTGAAAGTTTAGTTTTGTTTGAATTATTTGTATGCAGAGATCCCTGTGGGCGAAACAGAAAATAGCTATTTCCTGGCTTGTTATTAGAGGGGATGAGAGTATATTTTCCATAAATCCAAAATAACTGATTATACATGAGGAAGCTTTTTTTTTTCTTTCTTTCTTCAGTTTCGGTCAGCTCTGTAGGCTTCTTAATAACACTCTGCCATTAATTAGCTAATCTTTTAAACACCTACCTCTTTCAGCTTCCAGACAGCAAGACTGCACATCCTTTGGGTTATAAAATTTTTAAGGGTTTGGTTCAGTATAAGATATCCAGTGATTGTGCCATAAATATTTATTGATGACAATGACAGTAGCAGTGATATCATCAATTAAATGGGCATTATTAAGAATGAGAAGACTGAAATTAGACCAAGTGATACTGGAAGAAGAGTTGGGCCTAGGATTCTGCATTTATCTAAAAATGAATGCAGCATATTGAAGAAAAGAGAGGTTACAAGATTTGACTAGCTGAGATTTTTCAATCAATGCAGATCGATTTCATTAGATAATTGCTTCCGCTGAACTCTGTATATGATCAAGTTCATTGAGGAACAAAGCTGTACAAGTGAGTGTTTTGAGTTTACAAACTCAATAAATATTTGTTGAATAAATTAATGAGCAAATACTCAGTATTGTCCATGTTTTATGTTTCTTCATTCTTTTGCCACCTTCAAAATAATTAATCAATAATCCAATCATGGAAAAGCACCAATGTTTTGTGTGTACTGTGTGTGTGTATGTGTGTGTGTGCGCACGCACACGCAGGTGTTTATATTTCCCAGCTGAAGTATGCAGGTGACTTCCAGAATTTCTAGTGACAGATCTTTTGGCAACCTGTAGGGATATATGAGCATAAATGTTACATTCTCCGATGTGGGTTACTCTTGGAGATGTGAATAGAATCTAATTGGCAGAGACAAGGTCATGAGACAACAGCTGAAAAGAAACTTTTTAGCTAAGGGCAACAAGGTGAAGGGCATTGTAGGTGAAAATGGACATTTAAGGAGTGCAAGGGAATCTGGGCAAACATGAGCTAAAAGGGAAGGTAATTACCCCATAACTTAAAAGACGATGATGACGTTTTTCAAAAGATTGGTGTTACCTGAGACTGCTTCTCTGACTTTTGAGCCATTGTTTTACACCAGAGAGTGTAACTTCAGCTACTTAGCACTACAGATGGCAGGAAGTGAAAATAGCAAATAACTAGCAGGTAATTCTCTTGTCCCTGGGAAGGAGAACTGGTGTGTCCTTGGGTTTAGGTTTAAATCATGCCAATGATGGAAACTGCTTTGGGGAACCACAGCCATTTACAGGACATCCAAGGTCATATGTATATATCCAGCTGAATTCTGTGCAGTTTCTACCAGCTTTTTCACATCCTCTCCCCTTTGAGTCTCACTAATCAATCCCTCTCCTCCTGGCATTGGTATCCTTGGCATGTCTCAGATATTCTTCATTTAGAAAGCTGCCACACACACATCCCTTCCGTTACTCTCCTGTTGGAAGCCAGCTCCTCAATCTTTGATGAGTGTAGAGAGCAGGGCGTTCTCTGAGGATTGGTAGAATGACCTTGGGCCAAGTCATAGTTTGTGTCTCACTTTGTCCCAACTGGGTAGAAGCTTTATTGATTTTTTTTTCTTATAAAGCACTTTGCAATCACTAAGTAAAACAAAACAAAACAAACAACAATAACTAAACCTCCAAATAGCTGCACTGCTTTAACTGCTATTATGACAGCACTTTAAGAAAAAGGTACCTGAACCCTGATGACTATTTACCCTTCGAAGTTTCTATGCTTAGAAGGAACATTTTCTCTCAATGTTAATAATTAAAGTAAATTCCAAGTGCATAATACAGGCTCTTCAAATAAGCATATGCAGAGAGGGGTTTAAAAACTTTTCTTGATGACTTAGTTTTTTTCTCTTTCCCCTTTTAAGTATTCTATGGAGCACTCTTATCTTTGTACTTCAAAATAGTTCTCTTTAAGATTCAGAACTTGCCAACAGTTGGGTAAGATGTAAGATTGTTGGGTAAGATTGTAATAGTACCCTGCTGACACAGGCACTGATCTGAAGGAGTGGAAGAGAATTAAAGTCCTCTGGCTAAAGGTTTATATTCTTTCCTGGAAATGGAATCCAGTACCAGGGACCTATTCTAGCTGGTTACTGCCTCTGAAGAAAAGAAAAAGTTCTAAGGCTTCTTACAGTAGGGAGGGGTTGCAGAGTCAAAATCACATTGAACATAATTTCAGATTTCTATATGGAACAGCTGAACTTCTTGTCGTTACTGTTATGATCTGTTGATAAAATATATCTTGAAACAGAGAAAAAAGAGATGAAAGAAAGGAAGCTGTAAAGCTCAAACCCCAGGTCTTTCTCCTCTAAAGGAGAATTAGAGGAAGTGATTAGGGCTAGCCATCTTGGCACTGGATATCCATTACCTTTCCATGTTGGCTGGAATTTGAATGCAAAGTTAGTTTGTGTTCCATGGCCCTCTTCTTTCCTGTCCTGTGAGCCTCAGGTTGGGGAATGGATGGGACAGCCATCCAGTGTCTAAAGATCTGTAAGGGACTGCACATATGGAATTCACTCCAACATATTGTCATCCAAGCCAGGTCTTCCTTCTAATATTATTTACTTCCAGCAACAGAATCCTTTTCCTCCAGCATCCCACATTTGAAATCTTGGCATTGTCCTTGGGTCTTCCATCTTCTTCCTGTGTGGTAATTTAATTTATTCAGGCCTATCAGTTCATTCTATGTGCATTCCCACACATTCTCCCTTTCCTTTTCTATCATCATCACTCTTGTCTCTCCCTCAGAGTCTCATGCTAGAATTATTAAAATGGTTTTCTAACCTTTTTTTTTTCATCTCCTTATTTTGAGCTTCTCCTCCTCTAGTTGGTCCTGAATACCACTACCAACCTCTGTTTCTTTCTGCTTGTTAGGCCAAGTTCCCCAATTATAGGCCTACAACTCTGATTTTCAGTTTTCTTTTGCTGATTGAATCCTTGTAAAACGGTATGTTAGCACCGATCTAAATTTTTAAAAATACAGAGCTGTTCTGTATAGGGAATTTCAAGGGGCAATCTGGAGTATTTACTGTTTTATAGCCTCTACTCCCTATTGCCTCTTTGGTGATCACTATGATCTTCCCAGAACCCAATAACTCCAGATGATAAGTGTGATAACTACTGTTCAGCCAGGGGTTGGCAAACTTTTCATAAAGGGACAAATAGTAAATATTTTAGGCTTTATAGACCACATACCCATACTGTCGCTCTGTCACATATTATTATTATTATATTTATTTGTTTGTTTATTTACTTACACACTCTTTAAAAAGGTAAAGATCTGTTCTTAATTTATGGCTTACACAAAAATAGGCCATAGTCTGCCATCCCCCGAGGAGGATAATCCTAAACTTTTTATGGCACAAGGAGTCTTTCACAGACTGCCTCTGAATTCCCACCACTTTATCTATGAGAGGCAGATGAGGGAAGCTCTTCCAAGCATGGTTGCTGGAGCCAGACTGCCTTTTCTGCACTTACTACCTGTATGTCTTTGGGCAAGTTAGGGAGATTCTCTGTGCCTCGGTGTTCTTATCTNGTGTGAGAGAGAGAGAGAGAGAGAAAGAAATTGGTTCCAGAACCACCAAGGTCTTTTGCTTTGCTAGTTACTTAATCATTCTGAGCCTGGGTTGGTTTCCTCATGTGTAAAATGGGCATAATAATAATGCCTACTTCATGGGAGTCTTATAAAGATTGAGATAATTCTTGTACCTATTATACATCTATTGTAAGCACTCAGTAAAGATGACCTATTATAATGATCTACTTCTCATCCACTTCTACCCACTCCCTATGCCTTTCAACCCGGGCACATGTTTTCTCCTGCCATCACTTTCAAGCAACATCCATGCTGCAGAAAATGGCATGAACCTAATTTATCTTTTTATTCTGTAAAACACTTAGAACATTTACTATTTGATAAACATGTGTCGAATGAGTGATATAAAGATGGAGCAAGCAAAGATGCTTCTCTGAAGAGCTTGTTACTAAGTTAAACATAACAAACTATAATAAATCAGAATGACAATTGCCATATGAAGTATAGAAAAAAGTGAGAGTTCAGAGGGGTAATATTCCATCCAGCTCTGGTTAGATTATGAAATGATGAATTTAAGGTTCATGGAGTGGTTGATAGTTGAATGTCATAGACATTTTTGTTATGCATTCATTCATTCACTCAAGAAATATCGAGCACCTGGTCTGTGCTTGCAGTCTTCTAGCCACTAGTTATAACTGAACAAATCAGATATAGACTGCTTCTTGGGATCTTGAGAGTTCCTTGCTCAGGGAGGTGAGTTAGCAGCCACAGGCTGTGAGAACACAACTCAATAACATGGTTTGTAAGTTCATGCTTCTGGTGCTGAAAGGAGAAGGGAGGAAGAAGGCAAAGTTCCAGCCACCAGTAGGATGACAAGCAGCACATACTTGTCTGCAGACTATTAAATAGCTTTTGGTCAAGATCATCCTAACAGGAGAGCCTAAATCTAACTGACATTAAAGGGAAGGGCTCTAACCAAAGCAAATTCTATGACAGTTTTCAGTTTTGTATGTTTTTTTTCCTTTTCTTTTAGGAAAGGGTGTTTCTCTTTCTTTTTCCTTTGTTTCCTCTAAGAGACAATTTTGCATCCTTTCTAAAAGTGCTAACAATGATCAGGGAGGCAGCAGGGCTGGGAGTCTGTGCTGTCAATATGTGAGCCATCTGTCTGTCAAGTTGTCAGTCCTCATGAAGGTACTATGGAGTTCACCTAGGCCAGAGCAACGTCCTCTGAGTGCACGGTGGCCTTTTTGGAATTGGTAGGTAGTGGCTAGGATTCACCCACAGCAATCAGTGCACCAGATGACCTCAATAACTTCAACTTTTCTTCTTGATCTGTCAAATGGCTGGTCACCTTCCCTTGTTTAACTCTATCCCTCTGTCTCAGAATCACATCACATTAACTTTCTTGGCTCCTTGCCATCTGGTTTAAATAGATCTTTTTTTTTTCTTGAAGAAGAACATAGTTTTTAGGTCAAGTTTTCAAATTTTTGAATGACTTCAGGCTTTTGACTGACCGTTGGTCATAATGCAAACCTTTCTGTTGGTGCCAAACCAACTTGATAGATAATTTTTCTACCATTCATGTGTGTTTTAAAAAATGTGAATTTACCAACTATTTCCTGGGAATGTAATGTCAGGTGAATTTTTTTTTTAAAGTGGATTATTTCTCATAGATTGGCATTGGCATTAAGAAACAAAGAGATGAACATTTCAAAAACAAAGTGCAAGGTAGCTCTTGGAACACCTGCATTGCTAGGTTAAAAAAATCTCTTGACATCTTTTCAGCTGGGGAGAAGCCCTGAGATGGTGGAGAACCCTTTGAGCTGGGAGTCCTGGGTTTATGGGTTCTTTCTCTGTTTCTTCCCTTATCTGGGAGACTTCAATTTAGAGCATACAAAAACATTAAGCGACATCATGGTACCAGGAGAATACTGAATCGAACTCTAAGTTTTCTTACTACAATAAATCTCTTGGACTACCCTAAGCAATGTTCAGCTACTTTCTTCACTAAACTATAGGAGTATAGGATTGATGGTTGGAAAAATTCAATGGATTAATTATAATCTATTCTGTTTTCTGTTTTTTATTTATTCATTCATGCATTCATTAATTTGCTTATTCACTCACTTATTCAAATATTCATTCATTTGAGAACAAAGATGTCATTTGTTTTTTGATCATGTACTGGAGGCACCCATAAAAGGAATGCTGTGAGATCAGAAACTCTGGTTAATGTCCTGTCTTTTTCTGAACGCTGGCCTTAGGTCTGATGGACATATGTCTTAAGGCCATTCAGGAAACCACATTTCGATAACATTTGGTCCAAGTACCCTTCAATTTCAGATAGTAAAGTGTACTAAGGTAAAGATTGTCCAACAACAACAACAAGAAAATGAACTTGGCAAATTGCTAGTAATTTAGTTGCCATAATGAGTTTTTAATAGGTGATACTAAAGATGAAGCCAATTAAGTCTCCGACTAAAGCTTAAATAACAGTATTTGCTTCAACTGAGACTTGACAAAAGGAAAACAATTCTTCATGATCCTTTCAAAGGTAATAGACCTGAATTGAGGATCAGGTGATAAATTGTGAAGACAGAAGAGAGAAAAGGGTCTATTACCGTTCTTACAACCTGGTGGAACTTGATGAATGTGAGAAAGGTCAGAAAGACCCAGATGGAAAACTTTTATTCAGTTCTGAAACATTTACCAGGGGCATGGTCTACAAAGGAATAATGCAATCCCAAAGCCAGTGCAAGGGAGGAAATGAGCTGTAAGAATTTCTAGGCAGAAATGATTCAATTCTTAGTACAGAACTAAAAACCTTGGAGGGCCAGAAGAATGTAATACAGATAGTTATTTACCATAGAGTAAGGAGCAAGTTACAACAGAAGGCATCCTAAAATTAAAGCTTCTCTGCTCTTAAGTCTCTGGGTCTTGATGTCCTCATGAACTAAAGAAAAAAATTTAGAGTGAAATCACAACTAATAACAGGCTCAAAAACCTCCAATGCCCTGAAGGTAAGTAATATGCATTATAATAGGGTATGATAAGGACTATGTTGAATTGAAAGATTGAAAGATGCTTGCCATATAGATGATGATAGATAGATATAGATAGATATAGATATAGATATAGATATAGATATAGATATAGATATATAGATGTAGATATACAGATACAGAGACAGATACAGATACAATATTTCTACAACCAATTTTATTTTTCACTCTGGGACATCGAGTGACAACTCTTGGACTAAATTTATTTATTTAAAAAATACTTATGTTTCCTTATTTTATCTAATTTTCCATCTTTAGAAATCTATCTAATTCCTCTAAATTTAATGAGGTGTAGTTTGTTGCCACACTTTTGAAAATAAGCTACTGATCAGAGTCAGATTTTTACAGGCCTCAGACAACTTCCCTGCAGTATCCTTCCCCAGGAAAGTCATTGTACAACCCCAATGCTTTCCATTCTCTTGCCAAACGACCCAGAGGAAGATTCCAGGCAGAGAGCACGTTGCCAAACTCTTATTATAAGTGGTGTTTGGTTGCCAAAAATCACCCAAGAGTCTGGTTTGAACTCTCACTCAGGAGCATCGGACAGAGTTTCCCCTCTTAACTGCAGTAGCCCCACTGTCAACTGCTGCCTCATGAATTGAGTTCTCCCTCCTTCCTCCCTCCCTGATTCTCCAGAGGCCATGCTTAGTTTCCTCGACCAGTGCCATCCCCTTTCCAGATTAATGTGCATCTTTCTAGGTCAGTTCTACGTCTCTCTCTGGGAGCTCAGCAGCCACACTGCCTGCCTTGTATCTGGTCTAGGTACAAGGAATCCTCTCCATTGTAGACTCAACTTTACTGTCTCGGCCCTAGTTCTACTGCCCATCCAAGGGCTGCAACAAGACCCACAGCTCTCTATAGGTCCCTGGTTTTTCTCCTTGTCGGGGTCTGCTCACAACACTCCACTATAGGGCCTCAGGGCTCCATGGCCCTAGCATTAAGGAGCCATCTTTCTTACTGCCATTTCTTACACAAAAGCAGAAGGCACAGGCAGGGAGGTGTTGTTTCTACTTGCAGCTCTTCCATGTTTACATTCTCTGGATTTCCCAGAACAGTCAATGGGAGGTCAATGAGCTAGTTTCTTCAACCTAAGAACCTTAGAGCTCTGGGCTGCTTCTCAGTAAACAAATATTTTCCTTAGGTTCTATGAGCAAGCAAAAGGCCTCATTATTTACCTTTAGTTATGAGATTTTCTTTACTCTCCCTGGCAGAACCTCAGATCTTTCTTGATCTGGCTTGGATATCAATGGAGACATGTCACCTTCGACCTTCCTTTCCATTTGAAAAGTTAAAACAGA
Organism: Pteropus medius; assembly: GCF_902729225.1. Taxonomy (NCBI): domain Eukaryota; kingdom Metazoa; phylum Chordata; class Mammalia; order Chiroptera; family Pteropodidae; genus Pteropus; species Pteropus medius. The sequence continues at coordinate 2,310,903 of NW_024344436.1, read as the reverse complement.
TGGATGGAAGGAAAAGGTTGGCCCTTTAACCTTCTCCCTACTCCCATTTCTTTTTCTTATGTTTGTAGGCGAGGAGGCTGAGAGATTGAAAATACCCACTGGCCATTCTCCTCTCCCTGGCAGCTAGAAAAAAGAAGGAGCAGGGCTATTGATCTTTAACAGCTGGAATGGGGCGAGCAGGAATCTGGGTACCACTAGTGAAGCCAGGAGCGGTGTTACTGCATACATCTTTAGATGTAACACCAGGGATTTTTTTTTGGGGGGGGGTGGTAATCTTTCTACTTGGAGGATTTCTGTCCTTAATTGTTGAATTGCTCTTTGGGGAAGTGAAATATTTTACAGTTCAGGGTGGGTTTTCTCTGGAGGTGGGATTGATGAGAGCATAGGATCTGATTAGTTTTTGTGTTGGTCTGGTAATCTCTGCTCCTTGAAAATAGGTTACTTTATTCTCCAGATGTTACTGAGTGCTTCTTATGGGAAGTCTACTTATGAGAATGAAAGGACCCATTCATAGGTATCTAACTAGGAGACAGAGTCCTCAAGATTGGCCCATGGGGAAACCTCTGGATAGGATTCTGTAGATAATTTTCTCATCCTGTAAAATGGGCATGACACACTGTGTCTTCATAAATCTGACATTTGTAAGAATATTTTTGAATAGCATTCTTCTGCATATGCCACGATCGCCTGTGTTCATGCATGTGTGCATGTACATGCACATGTGCACACACACAAACACACACATGAACAGTGCAGGAACAAAGACATTTTGTCTTGAAGAACTTACTTACATATAACATCAAGGTACAGAGCTCTAAGAAAGGCCAGCTGGGCAGAAGTTTGTAGGTATGGCTGCTGACTACAGTCATCATAGTTATGGCCTGAATTCCTGGAATGGGACTCTCTCTGGCCTCTCACTCAGAAACTGAGAACAGTTCTCTCTCTCTTCATTATGAGCCAAGCTGCAATTGGCTTGTCAGTCTTCCTGTTCAACCCATTAGACAGATAGAAAAATGAAAGCCCACATAATCAGAAGGCTAGTTTTACAGTAAAACCAGGAGAAGAGGATTTTATCCAAACAAATGGCAATTCTGACTTTAGATGAAATTTTAAATTCAACCAAGTTAGCTTATTAAGTTAGTTTATGGCTCCTTAGAAATGAGAACACACTAGAAATCATTTAGGCCAGCCATGTCCTTTTAAAAATGAAAAATTTAAATTCCAGAGAAGTTTGCTTTTATCGTTTATGTTGTCATCTTTCTCTAACAGTTTCTATCTTAGTGTTATACCCTCTCTCCAAGGTTCTCAGTGCTTCTATCTGCCTAGGGGAAAAACCCTATTAAAGACTCAAACTTAGCAAGTTTTGAGTCTTCAGGTATTTCTCTATCCAGAGGTTTTATATTCAGAAAGATCAGTAAGTAAAGGAAAAAAAAATTTACAAATTTAATCTTGATGTGGAATATTAATTTCAATGAGAAAAATTTGTAAAATAGGGGTCTTTACAGGTATTCTTAAAAATCACAATTTTTAAAATAAAAAATTCGTGATGATCCAATTTAATAATATTAATAATGACTGTTATGATAATGAATAGGACTTATTGGACATTTACTATGGCCTAGCATTAATTTAATGCTTTACATGCTTACACTCATTTAATATGTCATAACAATGAATGCTTGTGAGTTAAGTATTTTAATTATCTCTATTTAAAAACAAGAAAACCAAGGCAGGAAGCTAGGAAGACACATGTATTGTATGCTGACTACATGCCAAACTCTGTATTGCTAGACCAGATGGTTACAAAGATGACTTAAGTGGAATTTCTATCCTCATGAGCTCATGATCCAGTAATAGAGTGAAACTAGGAAACAAATCATGTCCCTGTGTTTAACTAACCCCACCCCAGAGTCAGAGAGGCTTCAGAGATGTTAGGGTAAGAGGAATCCAGAATGCATTTGTTTTCCCTGAAGGGCGTAGTCAGTAAAGAATGGACCCAGGCCCACAAGTGAAATTCCAGGAAAAGCTGAAGGGGACATTCAGCTATATTATCACCTGTATGTATATCTCAGAGAGGTGTATAGGGCAGACTTGTGGTGGTGAGGGGTGGGGGCAGCGATTAACCTGTCCCTGTTCTACTTCTGCTCTTGTCCCACATTTGCATCTGTTTGGCCCCTAAATGTCATCCTTAATTTATAGAGGTTTCAAAAAAAAAAAAAAATCTCTGCCTTCCATCAGACCAACCTGGCATTATGAAGAGATAAAGGAATTAGAATTATAGACTTCTCTCTATGTCTCAAGATTTTACCTCTTCTCATTCGCTGCAGGAAGGAGCAAAGTGTCTCTCTCTTTCTCTCTCTCTCTCTCTCTTTGTGTGTGTGTGTGTGTGTGTGTGTGTGTGTGTGTGTGTGTGTGTGTATGTGTAGCTTTAAAAGAAGCTCTATCAACTACACAGTTAGTTCTGGGCTTTTCTTAAAAGGGGATTCCAGCTGCTCTTTCCATTGGCCTTGCTGGAAGCTCTTCAGGGTTCTGTGATCCAAACTACCTTGGCTTTCCTTTCTGTTACTATAGCTTTGAGGTTTTGTGCTGTTTTCATTTGCTGCCTTCTGGGAAATTTCCAGAAGTACAAAGCTTCCATTTATTATAATCTCGAATTTTGTTATTTATACTCAAAATCCTTTGGGTATGAGCAGCTGCATATTAACTATATTATGCTTGCAATCTAGTAAACTTTTAAGAGCTGCACAGAATTTTTTTTTGCACCAATATCAACAGGTAAGAACCAAAGGGAAAGTCCTGTGACTATAGACAATGTTCTTCTTTTGTTGCCCTTCCTCTTGATCGAAGACAGGAAAAGTATTTCTAGAGCCATTCTACAGGGTCATATTTACCAGGCCAGTATATTTCGTCAGGTCCTTAGCTACTCAAAAGAAGTAGTTCCCACATCTCAGTGCAAAATTTCTTTTGAACCTTTAAAGTGAGCAACTTTGGCAAAACCCAATATAAACCAATCAGCATATTTGATAGCAAAAGTAGCAATTGTTTCTGAAAGAAGGTTCAGAAAGCATGCTTAAGATTAGAGATACTTCAGTGCTATCGCTCTATTGTCAGAGACACTGTGAGGTGAGATTAGTGAGAGAATCAAGTAATAAATAATATTTATGGAGAACCTGCTCTGTGATAGGCTCTATGACTATACAATAATGCATAAAGCATGTTTTTAATTTCAGAGAGTTTGAAATCAACTTTTATGGTGCAATGTGTATATTTCACAAAACCAAAACAAACTAAAGCAGTGCCTACTTGATGTTTTGAGGAAATGAGTAATGGTGGGCAAGGAAGCTTGAGCTATGCCTGGAAGGGTAATTTGGCTTTTGATGTGTGCAAAAGGAAAGGAAGGCTTTCCAGATAAGAGAAACACTGTGTGTGTGTCTTTGATTTCTCCCTTACTCATTCATTGCTAATTAGTTGATAGGTTTGCCAACTTATTTTCTGCAGTGTAATTCAATCCTTTCTCAAATGACTGGTTTTATGTTTGTTTGTTTGTTTGTTTCCTGATCACAGATCCCAGTACGTACTTGGTAAGGTGGAAAAAAACTTAAATAGAAGACTATAATTATACTGTCTTAAAGAATCAGAAGACAGAGTTTAGAGCATCGACAGAAGCTGGAAAGTGAGGAGAAGGGGAATTTTTGAAAAGAGAGTGCTGGAGAGAGGGAACCCCACCTTCTGTATATGAACAAACTTTGCCCAAATCTGTTACTAACCTCTGAAATATTCATCCACAGAACAGACTCCAAGCATTCTAGATCAGGCATAAAGAATGGACAGAGCAGAAATAACGTAATAAAAATACAGACCAGAAACACAACAGAAAAGATTAATGAAAGTAAGAGCTAGTTTTTGGAAAGACAAACAAAATTGACAAAGTTTTAGCTAGACTAAGAAAGAGAGAAGACTCGAATAATTACAATCAGAAATAAAAGAGGAGACATTATAACTGGCATCATAGAAATGCAAAGGATCTTAGGAGAGTATGATGAACAATTATGTGTTGACAAATTGGATGACCTAGAAGAAACAGATACATTTCTGGAAATATATGACCTACCAAGCTGAATCATGAAAAAATAGAAGATCTGAACAGATCAATAATGAGTAAGGAGATCAAATTAGTAATAAAAATTTCCAACATAGAAAAGCCTAGGACTAGATGGTTTCACTGGTAAATTCGACCAAACATTTAAAAAAGAATTAACAACGATCCTTCTCAAGCTCTTCCAAAATAAAAATTGAAGAGAAGAAAGGATTCCCAAATTCATTTTATGGGGCCAATATTACCCACATACCAAAACCATATAAAGATACTACAAAAAAAAATCCCTTACAGAACAATATTACTGTTAAATATAGATTTTAAAATCCTCAGCAAAACATTAGAAAACCAAATTCAACAGCACACTTTAAACTTATGAAATGTTATATGTCAATTATATCCCAATAAACCTAAAATAAAATTAGAAAATAAATGTACTAGATATAGGACAAAACAAAAAAATGTATTATTTTGTTATATTTGTTATATTTGTTTATTATTTTGTTATATTTAAGAGAAAAGGTAATCAATAGAGACTGACCCAGATGTTTAATTTAGCAGAGAAAGAGTTCAAAGTAGCTATTATGTCTATGTTTAAGAATGTAAAAGAAAACAATATGGCAATAAATGAACAAGTATAAAATTACAGCAATAAATTGAAATGATAAAAAAATAAAATGGAAATTTTAGAATTAAAAAAATTCACTCCATGAGCTTAACAGCATGTTGGCAATGGCAAAAGAAAAACAGAATAAAGAGTTAGTATACTTTAGAACATATCAGCGGAAATGATCCAACTTGAAGAACAAAGAAAACATATTTTCAGAAAGAAAAGAAACCTCAGAAACCTCAGATACTGTAGCAAAATTTTAACATAGATGTAGTTGGAGCCTCAGAAGGAGAAGAAATAGTAAATGTGGCAGAAAAACTATTTGAATAAACAAAATCTGGACTTTTTTTGTTGATAAAAATATAAAATCTAGATTCAGAAAGCTCTGAACATTTGGGATAAAGACCAAGAAAATCACACTTATGAGCATCATAGACAAACTGAAAAAAAAGTTAAGAGGAAATCTTGAAAGCAACCAGAGAAAAATGACACAATACTTAGAACAATAATAAGGTGTCTACAAACTTATCGTTAGAAACAGTGGAGGTCGGAGGACAGAGAAACGACATCCTTCAAGTGCTGAAGGCAAAATCTGCTAACCTAGAATTCTATACTCAGTGAAAATATCCTTCTAAAATAAAGACAAAATAAATATTGTTTTTAGGTAAACAAAAACTAAAAAAATGTATTACCAGCAGATATGCATGACAAAAAAATACTAAACTAAGTTCTCTAGGCTGAAAGAAAATTACATCAGATGGAAACTCAGATTTTCAGAAGAAGTGAAGGGCACAGGAAATGCTAAGTACATGAGTAAATATAAAAGTTTAATTTTTGATTTAAATTTTTAAAATATACATATCGCTAAGCAAAATTATAACATTATATTGTGGGGTTTATAACATATGTAGATGTAATATATATGACAAAGCAGAAAGGGCAAGCAAGTTTTAAATACATGTATATAATTGCAAGATCTTAAATTTTTTTGATATGGTTCAATATTAACTCTAAGTATACTGTGAAAAATTAAAAATATACACTGTAATCCCTAGTAACTACTAAAAAATGAAAAAGAGGTATAGCTTGAAGAACCAGTAGAAGAATGCTGGATTATATGGTAGTTCTATTCTTAATTTTTAAAGGAACCTCCACATTGTTTTCCATAGTGGGTGCACCAACTTGGATAAGAAGATGCAATATATATACATACACAATAGAATACTACTCATTTAATAAAAGAAGATGAGATATTACCATTTGCAACAACATGGATGAATCTTGACAGTATTATGTTAAGTGAAATAAGTCAGACAAGAAAGAACAAAAACTGTATGATTTTCTTTTCTATGTGGAATATACAAAAAGTAACAAGTGAACTAAAAAAACAAACACAAACTCATATATATAGACAACATAATTGGCTATCAGAAGAGAAGGGAAGTGGAACGAGGGTGAGCTGGATAAAAGAGGTTAAATATATGGTAATTCAGGAAATTAAGCTTTGGGTAATGAGCATACAATAGAGTACACAGATGTTGAATTATAATGCTGTACACCTGAAATTTATATAATTGTTATTAACCAATGTTACCTCAATAAATTTAATTTAAAAAGAACCAGTACACTAAAATTGAATCTAAAACAAAAGTAATAATAAGTTTAGAAAGGAGAAAAGGAGAGACAAGAAACAGAGAAACAGAAAGAAATATAATAATTTAGTGGACTTAAATACAACTTATTAATATATACATTAAGAGTAAATGTAATACAAATACTTCAATTAAAAGGCAGAGATTGTAAGAATAGATTAAAAAAAGCAAGGTACAATTAAGTGCTATTTATGAGAGATGCACTTTATTTTTTTAAATTATTTTTTAATCCTTCAATAATAGTTGGCATACAATATTATATTAGTTTTAGGTGTACAACATAATGATTAGACATTTATATAACTTACAAAATAATCATTCCAATAAATCTAGTACCCATCTGACACCATAGCTATTACAGTACTATTGACTATATTTCTTATGCTATATTTTACATCCCCATGATTATTTTGTAACTACCAATTTTTACTTCATAATTCCTTCCCTGTTTTCACCTCCCTACCCCCCCATTTTATCTGGCAACCATCAAGATGTTATTTGTATCTATGAGTTTCTGTTTTGTTTGTTTATTTTTTTTGTTGTTCTTTAGATTCCACATGTAAGTGACATCAAATGGCATTTATCTTTCTCTGTCTGACTTACTCCATCTGCACTGACATGGATGAACCCTCTAGGTTCATTCTTTCTTAGGGCTAAGTAATATTTCTTTGTATATATATCTATTATCACTTCCTTATCCATTTATCTTTATCTATTGATGAACACCCAGGTGGCCTCCATATCTTGGCTATTGTAAATAATGCTGCACTGAACATATGGATGCACATGTCCCTCTGAAGTAGTGTTTTGAGTTTGTTTGGATAAATACTCAGAAGTGGGATTACTGGGTTTTTCTTTGTCTCTTGTCGTAGCCTTTGTTTTAAAGTCTATTTTGTCTGGCATATGGATTACTATTCTAGCTTTTATGTTTGTTTGTTTTTTTCTGTTTTTATTAATTATCCTTTTTTATTCCTTTATGTTCAGTCTCTGTATGTCTTTAAATGTAAAGATGCAAATGAGTTGAAAGAAAATGTATGAATAAAAATATAACATACAAAGAGGAGGTAGAAGAAGGTTGGAGTGGCTATATTAATATCAGATAAAGTAGATTTCAAAACAAAGAATAGTACCAGAAATAATACAACACATTTTATAATGACAAAAGGGTCAATTTACGCATACTACAACATGTAACAATTATAAGGGACTATATACTAAAAAAATAGATCTTTAAAGTATATAAATACAATGTCGACAGAATTTAAAGGAGATATAGAAAGTGTCCAATATCAGATGATAATTTTAACATCTTTCTCTAAGTTATTGATAGAACTATTTTACACCCCCCAAAATACTAAAGATATAGAATATCTAAAAAAATACAACCACCTTGATCTAATTAATATGCATAGACTGCTATACCAAAAAACTGCAGATAGCATTATTTTCAAATGCACATAACGTGTTCTCCAAGATAGACTATATACTGGTCATAGATCAAGTTTCAATAATTTAAAAAGATTGAAATCATACAGAGCATGTTCTCTGACTATAATTAAATTAAATTATAAATTAATAATATAATTTGAAAATTATTTAGAAAACTTGAATATTTGTTAATTTAACAATTAATTTCTAAATAACCCATGGATTAAAAAAGAAATCACAGAGAACATTAAAAAATATGACTAAATGATAATGGAAATATGACATTTTAGAATTTGTTTTTTCCCCCAAAGCAGTAGCTAGAAGAAAATTTATAACATTAAAATGCCTCCTCTAGAAGAAACAAAAGGTATATCAGTGGCTTAAGATTGTATATTAAGAAGCTAGGAGCAAAGTAAACTTTAAAACAAGTAGAAAGCAGGAAATAATAGATGAGAAGAAGTCACCGAAGTAGAAAACTCACAGGTAGAGAAGATTAACAAAGCCAAAAGTTGGTTCTATAAAGAAAATCAACAAAATTGATAAACTCTTAATTAGACTCATCAAGAAGAAAAAAGAAAACCAAATTAGCAATATCAGGAATATAAATAGCTATCACCATAGATCACACACACACACACACACACACATATCAAATATCATATATATAAAGAATAAGGGAATATGATGAATAACTTCATGTTATTAAATTCAACAACTCAGTTAAAAGAAATGCATATTTTGAAAAATACAATTCCCAAGGTTGATACAAGAAGAGATAGAAAATCTTAATAGATTTGTTATTTCACAAAGAAAACTCCAGACCCAGATTATTTCACTGGCAATTTCTCTCAACATTTAAAGAAAAAATAATAGCATTCTTCATGAACTCTTTCAGGAAATAAAAGGTAACTTTTATTGAGTATTTATTTATCAGAAACTGTACTAAGAACTCTATATATATTCTCTTATCTTATTCTGCAAATATCCCCATAAAGTAGGTCATATTCCACCCCCATTCTGCAGATGAGGAAAAAGGCTTAGAGAGGCTAAGTGAATTAGCTCAAGTCACATAGTTAATAAATGTACCAGCTCAGATTTGACCTCAAAGAGTTTGACTTTGTACTCAACAAACATGCCACACTGTTTTCCCTATGGTTCATCATTATGCTTTCCACAATATAACACATAGTTGGCTCACAGTATATATTTATTCATAGTACATATATGAATAAAGGATGGACACAGTTATTCTTTTGGTAAGAAAATATTTATTCTTATTACTTAAAAGACAAGAATGCATAATACCCAAAGAGAACCTTGGATTCTGTCTCGTGACTCACTCTTGTTTCTTGACACTTTGAAGTAATTTCTAGCCTACAGGCTCTTTTGTTCCTTATACCTTAGATGCCTTTGCCCTTCTATCTACTTATCCCCAAACAATAAGAATGTCTTTATGCTCCAGGATAGCCTGATTCCACGTGCTTCCTGTATATTCACCTCCTCTGCTCAAATTGGGGAAGCTGAACTTAAGAAACTTTTATCTAGTTATTTAGAGTTTGATCATGACAGGGGTTGTAGTGTTATGTATTATAGTGGATGCCCTCACTCAAAAATTTATCTGTGTTATTTAAGTTAAAAAGGTGATAAAACATAGCTCTTTACCAATTTGGTAAATATAAGATTAGAAAGATGCCATTTATCACAATGAGATATTTTTACATGGTACTGATTAAAATCTGTTTCTGGGAATCTCTTGCTCTTCCTGTGGCCCTTATAAATTGCAACTACAACTCATTTACTCTGTGTTTATGTTACAGCAATAGAGGTGCCAAGTGTCAAGTGAAAGGAAAGAGCTGGAAAAAGTTGATGAGCTAAGCATGATGCCACTGGAAATGGAAAAAAAAACCCAAAAAACTGTGGATTTCTGACTGAAGAAAAAGTAAATCAGTTTAATTAGTTAGTTAAAAATAGGCAAGAATCCATTTCTCCAAACAGGCATTACTTGGGGATGGTTTTAAAGTGCTGTGGGTATTTTTTTTTTTTTTGTGGGAGGTGGGGGTGGGTGGGGTTGAGGGAAAGAGGCTAGCGAGTAGTTATTTTTATTTTTTAAATTTTATTGAGTAGTAATTTATATATCATAAAACCCATCCACTTTCAGTGCATAATTAAATGATTTTTGTAAGTTTACCAAGTTGTGCAATCATCAACATAATTCAGTTTTAAAACAGTTTTATTGCCCTAATAAGATCTCTCATCCCTATTTATAGTTAATTCCCATTTTTACCCCAGCCCCAGGCAACCACTAATCTACTTTCTGTCTCTATAAATTCACCTATTCTGGACATTTAATATAAATGAAATTATATAGTATGTGGTCCTTTGTACCTAGTTTTGTTTCAAACCTCATGCTTTTGAGGTTCATCCATATTGTAGCATGTATTAGCTCATTTTTTTTGTTTTCGTTATTTCATTTCTTTTTATTGCTGATTAATATTCTACTCTATGAACACACTCCATTTTGTTTATCTATATACCAGTTGGTAGATGTTTAGGTTGTTTCCACATTTAAATATTATAAATAAAGTCTTATACTGCAATTTAGGTTGTTGTTTGGTTCTCAGGCTAGGAGGCCATTGAAGCTCAAACTTACTTTTAAATGTAAGTAAATATGTACTCCATTTGGACAAGTGGTTTACTAGAGATAAAAATGCCTTCTACAATCCTCATTTAATTTACATATATTGAGTGTTTTCAATGTACTAAACGCTATTTGATATTGTGGAGAATACACTTAAGACAGAAAGGGTCTCTATACTGTGTTTCTTTTCTATTTGGGGAGATAATAAGAAAAGAAAAAAAGAAAGAAATAGAAGGAAGGAAGAAAGGAAGGAAGGAAAGGAGAAAAGGAGGGAGGGATGGAGGAAAGAAGAAAGAAAGAAAAATTGTTATAGAGACTATGAAATTAATGAGTAAAGTCAGTGGCTACTTTAGATTGAATAGTCAAGGAAGGCCTCTTTGAAGAATATTTGAGCTAAAGTCTGAATAATTTAAAGGAGTCAGCATGGAACAATAAGGGGAGAGGGCAGTATGAGTAAAGGCCCTACAGCAAGAATGAGCTTGGTTTATTTGAAGAATAGTAAGAAAGCCAGCCAGCCTGTGATGTAATGGGTAAGTGAAAAAGTTATAAGAGGTGAAGTGTGGGAGGTAGGTGGGGCTCAAACTGCATGAGGTTTTGTAAAGCAGCATTAGGAATTTGGATAATATTCTAAGTTCAAATGGAGACTGTTGAAAGATTTTAGATAGGAGAGTGTCTTCATATTCTTTAGGTTTAAAATTATATCTCTGGTTCCTATTATGTGGAGAATAGACTGTAGCAGTCAAGAATGGAAGCAAAAGACCATTTAGGAGTCACTGCATTAGTGTGGATGGAGAAATGAGGGTGGATCAGATAAAGGTGATACTGGTAGAGTTTAGGTTAAGGTGAAGCTAGTAGAGTTTCAGATAAGTTTTGAGAGTAAGGTAGAGAGAATTTGCATTACAATATGAGAGTGAGTGGTTTCAATAAATAAAAGAATTACAGAAAAATTCTAGTTTTCAAACTTGAGCAATTGTTTGGAAAATGGTGCCATTTATATTTAATAGGTAGTATTGAGATAAGCAGATTTCTACAAGGGGAAGGATGATGGGCAGAATTGTGTTCTGTTGGTCACTTTGTGTTTAAGACGGCTATTTGATATCTATGTGGAAATACAAGCAGGCAGTTGAAATATGAATCTAAGCTAGGGAGAGGTCAAGATTGAAGATATAGATTTGCGAATCATTGGCAGATAGAGTGTATTTAACACTCAAGTCAGAATTATTTCATCTGAGTAGAGAAGGTAAATAACAACAGAGAAGGGAAAGCAAGATGGAGCCCATACCTTTCATCATTTAGTTAGTGGTCTTTTTCTTTTCTCAAGTAAACCTACTCCAAAACGTCACAAAGTTCCATTCTTACCTATATGTCCTAGTAATAATACAATTTTCTTAGGAAAACCCTATACAAGTGGATTTGTTCCTTTACAGTTTGGGATAATTAACCATTTAATTCATTGGCTGGGTGTAGATGATTGGGCTTCTCTTTCAGCCTATGTGATGCTATATGTGATTTCTAAGGCCCCTAAATGAGAAAGTTCAGGGCTTGTATGTTGAAACTTAAACCATAGCCACAGAGGGAACATCAACCTGGATTGTACAATGAAACTGGGTACAAGATGATGATCTTGCCTCGCCTTGTCAGCTTGATTCCTGTTGACTCAAAAATCTATTTTATCATTAGTTAATTAATTAATTAATTAATTAAGACTGTTAATTTGTTCAAGCATTTCCCATGCATTTAAAAAATTAAATTATTAATTCTGGTAAGATAAGCATAACATAAAACATACCTTTTAAACCACTTTAAGTGTACAGGTCTGTGGCATTAAGTGTATTCACATTGTTGTATGATTATCACCACCATCGTCCATCTCCAGAACTTTTTCACCTCAAACTGAAACTTCATACACATCAAACAATAACTACCCCAAAACCCCACATACCACAATTCTGCCTTCCACCTCTGCGAACTCGACCTCACGTAAATGGAGTAATACAATATTTGTCATTGTGACTGCCTTATTTCACTAACATAATGTCTTCAAGATTTATTCATGTTGTAACGTGTGTCGGAATTGCCTTCCTTTCAATTTCTACTCAATTTAATGGAGACTACATATTATTGTGGTTACAAACACATGCTTTGGAGCCAGAGTGCTGGGCCATGTATCCTTGAGCAAGTTACTTTTCTGTAAAATGGACATTTTAACAGCAGCAACTTCTGTAGTTTGTTGGAAGGTTGAATAAGTTAATATATGCCAAGGGCATAGAACAGTACCAGAAATGCAGAAATAATTAAATTAAAGGTGGTTATTATTATTTATAAGCAGCTTCACAAGGTTAATTAAGGATAAAAATAAGAATTAAACATGAATACAGCCCATAGGAAGTTTACAGATGGGGAAAGGAAATACATCATGCCCATAAATACAACAATGCAAAAAAGAAATTGTTAAGAAACATAAACGAGGTATATAGAAAGGTCGGTATCACTCAGGGAGGGATAAATTAATACCACTTTCAGGAATAGGGAAGATTTATGTCAAAACTGATTTTTAAATTGGGCTTTGAAGGATGAGCAGGAAGGAATTCTGAGCAGAGGGACTGGCATTGATAAAAAGCACCATGGCAGGAAAGCATGAAACCAGAAAGTGTGTCAGTCAAAGGTGCTGGCAGGAATCAGCCTGAAGGGGCAAGAGGAGTGAGCAGTTACTAAAACCCAGAGAAAGGAGCTAGCTATAGGGAGAGAGCTGACTGGCAGGAGCTGTAACTTTTTTGGTGGATGGTGTTACCAACAGCAACCTTGATCTAACATTCTTAAAATCTGCTCTCATACATTTTTTGTACAGTCTGCAATACAAACTTAACTCTTTCTGCACATAGGCTAAGCCTTCCAGAATGAGGCTTTACACTTCTCCGTCTGGAACCTACTTCTTGGTATGATCCTGGAGGCACTGCAGGGTGGTGATTTTGGGAGGGGTAGTTCCTTAGGAGAATCAGTATTGCCTTGTAAAGTAATGCCTCACATATTACTAAAATTGTTATTGAAGGAAGGCAGTTTCTATCACATAAGGATAGGAATGAAGGGTAGCTGCTTCTACTGATAAAGGAGGTTCAGAAGGCTTTGCAGATTCAGAGTTCTCAGACTCTTCTGATTCATCTGCCTAAATGTCCCCACCTTATGTCGTGAATTCCATTTCTTTTCCACCAATGCCCTTATCTTGATGTAAGATGTCTGGTAAATTTTGATGCTCAATTGTCACTGTGACTCCAGTTGGCCATACCTGCCTGTAACTTCAAAGCTGCCATGGAGCCTTTCTGATTTTCCACCTAAGCACTAAGCTGGACATTGAAGTACTTCAATATGTCTTTTTTTCTTGTGGTCTCTTTCTATGGCTGCCAGGAGCAGTGTCATCTGACCTAACAGCTTTAGAATTGCTATTGTCATTAGACTGCCATGACTTCCTGATTGCTAGCTACGATGGTTACTAATTTGAGTAATCTTGATGCCCTTGAAAGCCAGATAACCAATGTCTGGTTTCCCTCTTTCAGGGTTATTTGCATGCTCCTCAAATCCTTCCCTTGAATCACACTGTGGGTTGGTTTCTCTGAGCCACTTCTGGTACCTGGTACTTTATTAATCAAGATCCCAGCCAGAAAAAATGGGTGCAAATCACTCAAACTGTATAGTTGAAGAGAGTTTAATAAAGAGTTTGTCTACAAAAGTGTGGTCAGATTTTAGAAAAACCAACAAGAAACAGTTTAGTATCCCAGGTCTTGCCTGAAGAGCAAGGAGAGGGAGTAGTTACTAGAAAGTTAATAGAGAGATATATGGAGAAATATTTCTGACAGCACCCCTGGCTTTAGTAGAGGAACCCTATACCAACTTTACTACAGTTCTCTGACTTCTTGTTTGTGCTTTCCAGTTTCAACTTCAGCTAGAAATCAGATAGCAAGAAAGCCCCCATTGGTCTGCTTCTTGGTGCACAAAGCAGGGGAGAAAGTAGAGAATGCATTTCGAAATATTGCACAAATATGCAAAGTGAAAATACTCAGCATAGCTTAAAAATCCAGTTTGACTACCAAAGAAGGTAAATGAAGAGAGTAGTGGAAGATAAGTTTGGAAAAGGAACTTAGGATTAGCACATGGATCGCTTTAAACGCTAAGATATGTCCCCCCACCTTCATGGGGTATCTACCTTCTATAATAGAAGACTTTTGAACAAGAAATGATATAATCAGATATGTCCTTAATGGATTAATATGGTAATAATGTAGAGGATTGATTAGAGGTTTAACAAACTAGGTAGGGATCACTGTTGAAAGTTATGATAGCCATCTAGACAAGAGTTAGTGAGGGTCTATGCAGTGGTATAGAGAACAGAAAATAGAAAGTTAATATAAAGCCAGAATTGATGAACATTGGAAATTGATTGGTTATAAATGAAAACAAAGGGAAAAGAGTCCAAGATGACTCTGATACATTCTTCTAAAAAGAAGGGTTGGAAGCTTGTCTGATCCATGCAATGTGCAGACTAAGTTGGCTATTAGCATTCTCATTAGGAAGAAAACTGAAGTCTTTACTAGACAAAGTTAATACAGTTTGATGAGGAATTCCTACCAGCCTAATTTGATTTTCTTATCACATTATTAAGATATTAAAGAAAATGATTAATAATAGAGAATCCTACAATGTGAAAGAAATCTCAGCTTAGAGGAAACATTCACACAATGATTTTAATCCTTTGATGTGAAGATGACATCTTTTCTAGAACTGAATGATCATATTCAAACACGGGCTGTTAATATTTGACATGCCAGTTGAAATATTTTCAACCTATGTTCTGAATATGTTATGAGTATGATAGGTTCTAGACATTTTTTTTCTAGTTTAAGAAGGCCATATGTTCACTGACACTCAGTTCCTAGCTAGGTCTTCAGTTTAAAATTTAATGGGTCTTTGGTTACAACATTTCCTTCTTTTTCACACTGTCAATGTTGAAAAATAACAATAACAACAAAAATAATAAAATGATAAAAATTAGCTAATGCTTATCACTATTTACTATATGCCAGGTACTATGCTAAGGACTTTATTATATAATTCTCACATCTTTCTGATGTAGGTACTGTTTTTAGCCCAATTTTACACATTAAAAAGTCAAGGCACAGAGAAGTTAGTTACTCAAGGTCACACAGCTAGCAAGTGGTGAAGCCTAATTAAGAACCCAAGAGATGCACTTTACCTGAATGACACCTGGGCTTTCTTTGAGATCAAGGTATAAAGCCAGAGAGAATAGGTACCTAGAAAGGATAACCTGACAAGAATTGTGAGCTTAGAGAGAGAGAAACAATCCATTAGTGGAGAGAGCTAGGGAAATTAACACTCTGGCGGCAGTCTCCTCCTGCCCTATGGATCTTCTGTCAGTTCCTACCTTTGGCTGAACCCCACCAGGAGCTGGAGGAGAAGAGGGTCAATTGATACAGACCATACAAATTGACTCCTTGAAGCACAAAGCATCTCTGGAAAGTATCCTAAGACTTCGGTGAGTTTCTCAAGAGGTATAATCCTTCAATTCCCTTCCCCTCAGAACTCTTGTCTTGCCACTATCTCTAAACCATGGAGACCCATAAATAAAACTCAGCATGTCTGCCAATTCTTCCTAAAGAATCTATAGCTACAAAAGCATTAGGGTGCGACATAAGAATAAACATCCTTTAGATAATGTTTTCTTAAGTGTTTGCCTTTACTCCACTTAGCCTTCCACGCTCCACAGGCTTTCTCCTTTCCTTCCTCTCCTCCCACCTCAGTGTCTGCTTACTCTTTTATTCAGTGCGATCCAGTTCTCTCTGGTTCCAAATCTTTGACTCATACTCCTGACAAATGGCTCATCAGATCAAATGTCCATCTGTTTCCACGTTCATTCTCTTGAGTTGCGATACATTTTCTTGCTACATATAGGGTGTAATGTGTATGTATGAGAAGTTGATGCATGATATTTCTGCTACTCCAGGACTGAAGAAGAGGTGGTTGACCACAGGTATGATTTGGACAGGCAGAATATGGAAAGTAGGATAGAATATGGAATGTAAAGTGAAAAGACATAGGTTTAAGTCTTAACCCAATCACTTACCAGTTTTTGTCTCACTGAATAGGTTGCTTAAACTCAAGCAAACCATAATTCCTGCTCAATGTAATATTGTGAGACAATTCTCCATCAGTCTCATATTTCTGCACATCTTGTAAACAAAAGTATTGGCTACTTTTTTTCTAGACTGTTTTTAAAAGGATGTATGTATGGAAAACAGTCTTCTGGAGAGAAGGGAAGATTTTTTTACTGTCTAGTATAATAAAGAGAATGTCTCCCTTCAGAGCAAATGGCAAGCATGCTTAATGCCCATTAGAAAAGGGTTGGGTTTCCTACAGCTAGGGTTACTCTCTTATAATGTTGCTTATGGCGTGTGCAGGAGTTATCTGATCCAGTTCACTGAGGTACCTGGTTTATAGGAACTGGGGATGAAATGTGGTTACTCTGGCTGTGAAAATTGCTGTGAATAATTTCTGTCTCAGAATCAGGAGTTTCACGTCTTCTGTCAGTACATCTATGAGACCGTGGCAATCTAATTTGTTAGCAAATGGGGTAAAATATGGCTTATATGCCTATGAGAATCAAATATGATAATGCATGTGCAAGTACTTTGAATGGTAATAAAGATACTTAATTATATTGAAAAACAGTCTTCCTAACATACACTTCATAGGAGCATGCTTCTTCTAGTGTAGCATTTTGGGAAAGACCACACTAGCTGTATAATGGGCATTAATGAGTGTGAACATTTCTCAATATTGCACTTGATTTGCTTCATAGTAAACTTAATAATGTTAACTCCATGTTCACTCAAAAATCTGAAGTAGTAATTTCAAATAATAAATATAAATAAGCAGAAGATATTTTTATGATTTAATTGCTTATAGTTCTTATTGAGAAAGATACATGAGTATATAACCAGCTAAGAGTGAAGTGTCACCAGACTAAGGATCAAGGGGCTGCATATGGCTTAGAAGCTCAAAGCTTATCCATGTTTGAATGAAGATGAGAGGTATGGAGTATGATGGTGACCAAGCCACTTGCTAAAGAATGATTCTAGAGAACTAGAGAAGTATGATTTAAAAAACATTTTAGAATGGAGAGGAAAGCCAGGTCTACACACTGAGAAATTAATTGGAATACTGTAGATAATCAAACCACACTTACACTATTCTAATTAATTTTCCAATGTCTAGATGTGACCCTTAACAAATTAACTAGATTGACAATCAGTTTTTGTGTCCTCTATAGCCAGGAAGAGAGTATGTGCTTCTCTTTCCTATCTAAGAATAACAGTAACATTTGCTTGTGGCCCCTTGTTTTTGTACTTGCTTATGCTCTCTATTGCTCTTCAGCTATTCCTTTGGTCTACATTTTATTCCCACGAATAGACTAAATTTCTTGATCATATAGGTTATGTCTTATGCTTTGCTTATAGCTTCCAGAATGACTTGCACAACACTGGGAATATCATCAACTCTCTGTGGTTCAGTTGAAGTGAATTGTTTAAAAGAAAAGCTGCTGGAAAAGCACAGAAGCTCTTCTTAAGCTCAAATGGGAGAATCGCAGTGAGCTATGCTAGATAAGGTGCTAGAGAAACATGAAGGAATCAGAGTGATCACAGGAGTGTTGGCTCTGGCTGCAATCCAAGTTGAGTAATTGCATCCTGCCTACCAAAAGCCCCCTGCAGTTCCAGTGAGATATGGTACTCGGTTTCATTTCTAAAGTCTGTGCTCTAAAAAGTAGAGGCTGTAGCCAAGAAATGGGTGAAAGGCCCAGGATGCTGAGTTAATGTGACATCAAGCCTTGGTGCATTCCCGCTGTTCCCTCCATCCCCACACTTGAATGGCATGTCTTAACTTCATCATTCTTATCTTAGGAAAGTGCCTTATATCATCCTGAAGAGAGGGAATAAAAAAAGGGTAATTAAAAAATTTTTTTTCCATGATATTTTTTAATATATACTTTTAAATTTAGTTTATATTGGAACAGATTTGTTCATAACATACTTGTTCCCCTAAGAGTAATGAAATCATGAAGTTTAGGGTATACTTTCTTTCCTAAGAATTTTCCTCTTCACCACTAACTCAAATTTTACTCAGGTTTATTATCTGCTCGAAGCTTTTTTTCCTGAATGAATTGAAAACACCTGGGGCAGGTGGTTATGACACAAGATGTTTCTATATTTATCTGCCAAAGCATTGGGGGACTCTGTTTCACTGCCATGACCAAACCTATAATTATTCTGCAAAGGACATTTCCTATATAAAAAAATTTTTCCAGGAAAGTACATAAGGGTAAAGGGGGTCCATATATGGTGACGGAAGGAAATTTAATTTTGGGTGGTGAACACACAATGCAATATACATATGATGTATTATTGAATTGTATACTTAAAATCTATACGATTTTATTAACCAATGTCACTGCAATAAATTTAATAAAGAGAATAATTCAAGTCATAAGAATAAAACACAAAAAGTGTCTCAGAAAATTAACTTTGTGAGATGAGGAAGTTCTGTTCTTTACAGAAGACAGAATATTCTTTTTTGTTGTTGTTAAAAGCAGACTATAGAAAAATAAATTTCACTGAACTATTAAAAAATAAGGGTAAAATTTTTGAAGAAAGCCAATTTTGGTTAAACAATCTTTTTTCCCTGCAAGAGAGGATAGTACAATTATCTGATGAATGGTGAGCCACACAGATATTAACTATTAGAAATTCAAGGTCTCCTACCATTTGAATTTTACCTAAATTAGACACTTCATGTACTTCTGGTCACAATGCTGCTCTCAAAGAGAAGCAAGAGAGGAGGTGGGGAGATGGACTCTCCCATCCCCAAAACACCCCTTGTTGCACTTAGGTCCATTAAGAACCAGCTCCTCAATGATTTCCTCTTCTTGGCGCATAATGAAGTCAAATTGACTCTGATTGTCATCAATAATTAATGAGGCCAATGGTTCTCTGCATCTCCAGGCCATTTGGCAGATGGCACTGTCGATTTACTGTTGAGCTTGCCATTCTGGAAGCTTCTCAGAGAGGCTTATATTGTGGAATCTAGTTATAAAAGGCTTTGCACTTCAGGCATTCTCCAGGTTTTGACATTCTCTGTGTTACTTTTTCTTCCTGTGACTGTGGCAGAAGAGAAATAACCAAGTTATATTGTTAGAGTTCATTCCTCCCCGCCCCCACTACTACAAGGTGAATAAAACAAGAAAACATACATGTATTTATACAACCAATAAGAAAGTACTTTGGTTAAGATAAATGGCATTGTAGAAAGATGTGAAGCACTCAGTGACCCAGTATCAAAAAGAAAGATTTATATTGAAGGTTGAGACATGTCCCAGGAACAGTATTCAACCACAACATGAAAGCTTACAAGCTTAAAAATTTAGGGAGAGTTCAAGCTAAGAAAAATGGTTGAAATGTCAGTGAGAGCTGAGTGAACCCAGGCAAAACTTTTAAATAAAAATAACACATCATGAGTGATAACTTAAGGAAAAATGATCCTCATAACTTTTATTATCATTAGGGCTGGGATTCTAGCATAAGATATTTATGTGACATCCCATACATTAATTCAATATTAGAAAAGCATCAGTTAAGGTGGGATGTCCAATGAAATGCACCAAAACACACAGCCATACCGAACAAAAATGTGCCCTATAAATGTTAAGGAGACCTAGGATAAATCCTAGGTCCATATTACAGACCAATATTCCCTATCAAAATTTCTTTTAGAAAATTGAAATTTGTGAAATGTCCACATACACCAAAGAAGATTATCTGAGATTCTCTTGTTTGGAGCAGTTCTATCATTAATAAATCAACAAACAACAAGTGTTGGTAAGGATGTGGAGAAAAGGGAACCCTCATGAACTGTCGGTGGGATTGCAAATTGGTGCAGCCACCATAGAAAACAGCATGGAGTTTCCTCAAAAGATTAAAAATAGAACTATCTTATGATCCAAGCAATTCCATTTCGGGGTATTTATTTTTAAAAATCCAAAACATGAATTCAAAAAGATATGTGCATCTCTATGTTCATTGCAGCATTATTTATAATAGCTGAGATATGGAAGCAACCTAAGTGTCCATCAATAAACAATTGGATAGAGAAGATGTGGTGCACATATACAATAAAATGTTGCTTGGTCATAAAAGGAGGGAAATGCTGCCATTTGCAGAAACATAGATGGACCTGGAGGGTATCGTGCTAGCTGGAATAAGTCAGACAGAAAAAGACAAATATCATATGATTCCCATTATAAGTGAATCTAAAAATCAAAAAACAAACAAATAAAATAGAAACAGACTCATAGATACAGAGAACAAACTGATAAATTTGACGGATGGGAGCAGAGTTGGGAGACTTAGTGAAAAAGGTGAAGGGATAAAGAAGTGCAGATTGGCAGTTACAAAGTAGTCACAGGGATGCAAAGTACAGCATAGGAAATATAGTCAATAATACTGTAATAACTATGTATGATGACAGGTGGGCACTAAACTTATCGGGAGAATGCTTTGTAAGTCTAACCACTATGCTGTATACCTGAAACTAATAAAATATTAAATGTCGTCTATAATTGAAAAAAAATGAGTCTGGGGATAATATTGTTCCTCCGAAAATAGGTTAATTTTTGTCTAGATGCTTAAAAAATATCTTCCAAGAATAGAGTTTCAGAAAAAGCAGATCCAAGAATGAAAGTTTCTCTGTATAGATTCTACCTCTGGAGACAGGTATAGTCTTGAAGTCCAAGACATTTCTTTCTACCTTTTGAGTCTTTACTTAACTTGCCAATCACTAGTTTCCCATTAAGTACTTGAATTACATTTCAAGCCATAGCTTCATAGGAGACCTACTTTCTGGTTATGACTTTATGTTGTAGTTCCTTTCGTTTCAGCCCGCAATGTTTGGAAGGTTTAAAATGCTTAAACTTTCTCTTTAGGAGAATATGTTTGTTTACTGTTCTCAAAGCAGAAACCTTTGATGCACCTTACCTAACACAGGAAAAGTCCTAGATAAGCAGAGGGAAGCCCCCTTCAACAAATAATGGGATCAAGATGGTTGGATCGAGAGGATTGGAGACTTTAGTGTGTAAAAATATAAAACAAGTGTGAGGGAGCTTTTCCCATTGTCTTTGGGAAGGTTGGGAGCTTGGTAGTGAATAAGTCAGTGTTTGGATAGAAATTGTATCTCTTAGAAGAGCAGTGAGCACATTAAAATACAGATTTTGCACAGAAAATATTTTCCATAAAACTTATCTTCTCTTTGTCTATTACCAGGTGCCACATTCTACCTAGATTTTATATATGCATGTATATATTTATTGCACAATTCTATCGAGGCCTTGATATATCACCAGTTCTGTCAATTCCACACTGGTTAAAACAACTGGCTAAACATCCCTCAATCGTCAGAGAACATCTCCTTCAAAGAAAAGTTCAAATGAATTATAGACTTTCACTGTCAGATGATTGAGAAAAGACATTAGGACATTCACATGAACTATGAATGTGGGCACTCCTTTCTTCATCTGCCTTGTATTGTACAGTAAGCCATCTTTGGACTCTCTAACATAAAATTCCAGTCCAAATTTTCTGCCTAGAGAGATCATTCTGTTGGTATGAGAGAGAATGAAAGAATTGGGATTTTAGGTGTGATATCTTAGAAATAAAGTGACTCGAATGCTTATTGGGGCCTTATGGGTTTTATGTCCTTATATTCTCTCATTTTCTTAGAAAAACTCAATATATTGGTAAGTATATAACCAGTTTCAAAAGTTACCAATATAATAAGAGCATTTTGTCAGGCTATTTAAACTCATTAAACAGGTAAATTTTAAGTTTCATAGGAGGTATTTCATTATTGGGCAGTAACATGTTTTATTTAGTTCTGGTAATTTTGAGAGATAGAAGAAATGGCTATTGTTGAAATGAAACATTGAAGGAAGTATCAGAGGATGTGAGAAGAATGGGAGATCAATTCAATTATATTCCACAACAATTCATTGACTGTCCACTATGTTCAAGGTCATTTGTTGATTCTGGGGCCACAAGGATGAGTAAATACATATCTCGTCCTTAAAAGAGATTCCACAAGTAGTAATAACAACATCTTATTTTGTTTAGCAGTCTGTAGTTATACTAATTTCTCCCACATACTATTCATTTGATCTTCATAAAGGCTAAGATGTAGGTAGAATTAATGGTGCCCATTTTAAAGGTAAATCTCACAGAGTTTAATGATAGAAGTACCAAGCAACTCAGTAGCAGAACCTGTCTTCTCTTCTAGTCCAGTGTTTTTCTATACACCTTGTGGTCTCAGAGCCCTGTGCTCTTTGCTCTCTGTCCCTGTTCCTGCATTTTACTTGTTTTTTTTTTTTTTATCCTCTGTTGCCTCTAACGGTTTCTGTGAAGAGGAATAGCTGGTCTCCTACTTCCTTTGGTCTTCATTCAGCACCATCCTCCTCATATCCTCAGGATGCTGCTCTTGCTGAGAGTGATTAGAACCTGGACCTTGTAACAACAGTCTATGAAATGGCTGAAAGGAAAAAAGGCTGAGGCTGTGAGGAAAGTTATTTTCAGAGAAGGAAGAAAGGAGAGAAGACAGATGGGACAATGGAAGGAAAGAGAATCTGGAAAACTAGGCAGCCGAATGGGGAAAACAAAAACATCAAGGAAAAGGGAGGAGTGAAGGGATGGGTTTATTGTGGAAGGCGGCTGAATAAGAGAGATAATGAGGACAGGAAGGAGGACTCCTTTAAGCCATCTCAGCATTCTGAGCCTTGGGTTATTTTGTTGTTATATTTTAATGGGCTTTGGCTCTTTTTCTCTTTCTCCCTCACTGCATTAGTGGTACCATTCAGATGGGAAAGAAAAAAAAAATAAGAAAATGGTAATAGTCAATTTAGGAAGAAAAAAGAAACCACACACACAGGGAAAAAATCACCAGACGCCAGCACAAAGATGCACTCACCTTTTCATATGGGTCTCCCTGCCAGCTGGTACAGCGCTGACACAGCTCTCCTCAAAAAGCAGGCACAGAACAGCAAGAAAGGGACCTGATGGGAGCACTGAAGGAAGGGGCAGAAATGGGGGCATCAGAAGGCCAGAGCAGGGAGTAAAGCAGTATGATGGATTGGAGGAGTCCATCTACAGGTTGTGGAGAATGTCTGACTGCCTTCTACTCAAGAGGCAGAGTTGTCATAAGTTAGAATTGGCAGAAGAGAAGCCAAGGAGACAGAATGCCCATGGACGTTCCCGGGATAGATTTCCTGTCTGAATTCTTGGTGGTTTCACTGACTTCTTCCTTACAGACTTTGTTATTATCATTGTCGTTACACTTTTGTCTCCACCGCCAAAGGCTTTCATTGCCAGCTGAGCAATTTTATTTAACCCTCCAGATGCCCTTCGCCCAAGAGGACTTGTGATGTACTTGATGTTAAAATCTGGCTCATTAGAAAAAAATGGACAAAGAGCAGAATTCCTAGTTTTATTTTTTGATCTTATTATAATTTGTAGACATACAATATTATTGATCTTATTGATTAAATATACTATCAGCATATGTTTGATGATGATATGATGGTGATAATTGTTTACATTTCCGAGCTTTCCCAGGAACTCTTCCTGAGCAAGCGACAAACATTGCATTTACTTTTCACAATTCTCCTGTAAAGTAGGTACCATTATATTATAATCTTACAAATGCATAAATGGAGTCCTGAACATGATAACATGACGGCTATTGAGCAAGATTAAAAAATCACTAGCAGCTTTTGTCTACGGCCATGCTACCCTGAACAAGCCCGATCCTGTCTGATCTCAGACGCTAAGCAGGGTCGGGCTGGGTTAGTACTTGAATGGGAGACCACCTAGGAAGACCAGGTGGTGTAGGCATAAAAAATATAAAAATAAGGGATTGCAAGCTGACAAGGTCCTTGCAATCTGTGAGGTCAACCAAAGGTTGCCTCACCTAAAAAATAAATAAATAAAAATAAATAAATAAATAAAAATCATTACGAGCTTTTCAGTAGAATAGCGACATGGTCTAATATATTTTAAAGAAGATTTCTTTGGATGATACATAGACTGTAGAGCATAGGACTGGAAACCCAGAAGTCATTTAGAAAGTAAAAGATGATGGTGGCTTGGACCAAGGTAGACACAGTGTAGTTGTTGGGAAGTGGTCATATTCTCAATGATTTGATGGCAAATAAAACAAAAATTCTGATGGATTGGTTGTGCAGTATGAGAGAAGGAAAGAAGCATGAATGAAATCATGTTTTTGGCCTGAGCGAATAAAGGATGAGTTGCCTTTAACTGAAATAGGAACAATTGTCAACAGCAGATCAAGATGTTAGTTTTGGATGGATTAGGTTTGAGATGCCTATGAAATATTCATAATTTAGAGTTATAGGTAGATGTCAGGGCTGGCTATATAAATTTGGGGGTTATCCACATGAATCATGACATTTAAAGCCATCATGCTGAATGACGTCACCAAGAGAATTAATGCAGATAGAGAACAGAGAGGAATAGGACTCAAGCTCAGGGACACTCAAATGTTTAGAGATCAAACTGAGGAGGAGCCAGAAAAGGAGACCAAGAAGGATCCACTAGCTAGGTAAAAAAGAAAACCAAAAATATTCTTTTGAGTCCTGAAAGCCAAGTGAAGAGAGTGTATCAAGGAGGAAGAAGTGTTCAATCCTGCTAAATGCTGCTAACAGATCAAATGAAATAAATACTGAAAGTTAGAAGTTGGATTTCACCATATGTTGGTCACTGTTGACCTGAACAAGAGCAGTTTTATTAAAGATGGGCAGAGAGTGTGAAAGTCCGATTGGAAAATGTTCAAGGGGAAACAGAAGAAGATAAATTGGAGACAGTAAGTATAGAAGTTTTGTTTGAAAGGAGTGTACAGAACGGATCAGTACATTGAAGGTGATGTAATGTGAAAAACTGCAGTATCTCTGGATGTTAATAAGAATGGTCCGATAGGAGAGAGGAAATAAGAAACGATGCGTAGAGATATTATTGAGTAAACAGAGATCACAAAATCTGGCACTCAGAATTAGGGACTGGTTTTGGTTAATAGTAAGCCCTGGTCATCAATATTAACATAAAGAAAATAGAATGAGGGCTCAAATGTGAAAAGATATAGCTTATGAAAGTTCCCCACTAGCTCTCAGAGAAATAGGGAGGAAGGTCATTAGATAATAATAGGGAAGAGAAGGAAAAAAATTGTTGGAAGTTTGAGAAGAAAACAGAAGAGAGGGAGTTAACTTATTCCTATTGATTATTTTTTGCTTTTATATTTGCTGCTCTTTTTTTATGGCCTGAAATATACTGTAGAAAATAACCCTGAAGACCTTTTTGAATCAGATGCATTTGGATTTTTTTTCCAATGATAAGCATATGCAGTTGACATATTATGTTGCCTTTCACTGCATGCCACTGGCTTCTTATAGGACCCAAGTGTGAAGCCTGTAGATTTGGTTACATCACAGGAAGATACCATAAAGCTACTGCTGCAAAATGCTCTTATGGCAAAGGGCACTCAGGATCAAGGCATGAGAATTATATAGCATCCTCTTGGTCCATGGTTCAGTTTTGGATTGAATTAGGTATTTCATATTTGGGATTCCTGTGGATTTCACAACTGTGAGTATGCAGCATAGCTTAAACAAAGATGTAAAATGCTGTAAAGAAAAGCGAAACTGAGCACACGAATACATTGCAAGGAGACACTGCTGGGAGCAGCTGTTACTGTATTTTAAAGTGCCACTTATTTTAATTGAAGGGCAATAGGATAATAACACTGTTCAATAATGGTACACCTTTGTGTGGGACCCTTGGAGACCTCCCCATGAATGATGTAATGTGTCCCCACATCTCCAAGGGAAAGAGTCAGGTATAGCTGCCTAATTTCTGCAAAACAAATGAAACTGGGTTATAGACTGAGCATACTTCCCCCAAGAATATTCTGAGAGAACTGTTCCTCTGGACCCAAGAATTAGCAGTTCAAAAAAAAGTGACTATATAGAGAAAATTGCTGTTGGGCAACTCTCCAGATAGTAGGGGTCAGAAGTAGTCAGGAGAGCAATCAGCTATGCATGTAAATTTACCTCCAGGTAAATATCTGACATATAGGGACATGTCAAAGATCAGGGAGAGCAAAAGTTCTGAAAGCTACCTAGAACAAGAAAGGCAAACCAAGAAGCTATGTAGAAACAGGACCATGGGTTTTCAGGAATGCGAGAAACCTTTAAGATGATCTAGGTTAAGCCTAGTTCATTCATCTTTGTTTCTGAAGCAAAGATTTCCCCCAACTATGGTCTCTTTATATATGTTCTGTCAAGGCAAGAGCCAACTGGGCTGGACTTATCATGGTGATGACTCACTTTAGGTATGAATAACTATGATGTACACCTGAAACTAATATAATATTGTATGTTACTTATATTTTAATAAAAAAAATTTTTTTAAAAAGTGCCAGCTGAGATTGAGGTGGACAAATGGATATACACAATTGGATGGATGTGCTCAGTGAGGAGATGAGGGTAGGTAATTAGGTAGGCAGATCTTAGAAGTCATCTTGGTCCAGCAGTGTAAAGTAAAGTTCTTCTCTGATAAGGTGAATTCAGGACTGTAACAATGGCAGAACGATTTTCTGTTTGGATTATTCCAAACCAGTTCTTCTCAAATATTAATCTGCATATGAATCACCTGAGAATCTTGTTAAAATGCAGATTCTGAGTCAGTGGGTCTGGAGTGGAGCCCAAGATTCCGCATTTCTTGTAAACACACAGGTGCTGCCGGTTTGAGGACTGCACTTTGAGTGAGTGGGGGAGAGGCAATTTCCTGGTCTGCATTTTCACGTGAACTGCATTTACTCCTCCACTGATTGTTTTGTTGTGTATTCTTTTCCCTCAAGGAGAATTCATTTGTATGAGGTATTTTTAGCTCACAGGTTCCTCTTGATACAGTACAAGTAGCAACATTTCTCTTCCCAAAGTGATGCCAGTGGCTGTGAGCCATCATATCACATACTCTGTTGTGGATATGAGGCCATTTCTAGCTGTCACATATTGGTTGCATGACCTTACATGACCTTGGGTGGGTCGCAAGCTCTCTGGTCCTCTGGTTCCTCACATATAAGAATGAGATGACTAGTCCCTGCCATTTATGTTACAGTGGAAGTGATCAGGTTGGAAAATGGATCTGAAACTACTTCACAAAGTGAAAATGTGTTTTATAAAGAGAGTAGCCTTTCTGTCATTTGTACTCAATATCCAAAGTCTAATCCCCTTCCTCACTGAAAGAACTCTATAAATCTGTAATGTGTGATACAATGTTAGACATAATGCTTAGTGCTGTGCCCTCAATGCTACATATTTCCTTAATTTGATTCATTCTTGCCTCCAGAGATGAGGTGTTGGCCCTCCCTATCTTCATATCTATTATTTTGAATCTTTTCTGTGGGAGTCAGGTTCTAGTCTGTCAGGGCCCAGGTCCCACATTCGGGTGAGGGTTATGATTGTGATAAATTGTAATTACTTTGTAAGCTACCATTTTTGAGTCCTAAGAGCAGCTAGGTGGTTTATGTACAATGTTCATTTTTCTGTCTTAGAATATTAAGTGTCATTCCCATTTTCTAAATGAGGCAGCAGGGGCGTCTGCGAGTTTAACTATAGTTAGTTCAATGTCATATAGCTGATATATACTGTTATAGAATTTCAAATCTTAGCATGTCTGACTTCAAAGTCTGCTTGGATTTCATCATGACAAGCTATTGCCCCTCTCTTGTCCAAGGATTTTCACAGTAAAGTCTGGTGATGAGCCTTAACCCAAAACTTTAATTCTGATGACCATATGGGAAGACAGCGAGAAAGATTTTGGAGAAAAGTGACAAATGTCATATTTGAAATCACTGACCTCCATGTGACAAAGGCTGGATTTGGGACTAAAAGAGTAATGTTCTAGCCTTTTTCTAGGGAGAAGTTATCAGTGACAGAAAG
Source organism: Pteropus medius (assembly GCF_902729225.1). NCBI lineage: Eukaryota > Metazoa > Chordata > Mammalia > Chiroptera > Pteropodidae > Pteropus > Pteropus medius. Next base: position 2,282,364 of record NW_024344436.1, on the reverse strand, counting down.
AGACCAGTGTTTGTTGGAAGAGGACTGAATCTATCTGTCATTTATAAAGTAAATGAGAACTACTGTCAGGTAAGGGAGAGGTGATCACCACTCACATACTGAATAGAAAGAGACAAGAGAAGAACCCAAGAGGAGAAGCTGAGGGAGATGCATGTAACTTAGGCTTCTTGTGAAAGGCCAGGTGGTCAACATCACTGTGGGTATCTATCTTCCCATCAATGGTTTCCATCCTTGTCCTGATATCTGTGTTTGTTCGTCACACTGAATTTGTCTTACTCTCACAGACTTACTTTGTGGAATGTGTTTTATTCACAATAACTCTCAAAAGTGTTATTTCTGTGATTTATTGCCCTTTGGTGTTTATTTGACTCTCCCCATTTTACCTTTTCTTCAAACATTCTCTAACATTTTAAAGTTTTACCTTCTGCATGGCCAAATTTATCTTCTTTTCATATTTATTTTAGCATTTGTCTTGTTCTCTCAACATATTTCATTCTCAGAATTTATCTTTCTTATTTTGAAAATATGTCTCAGAAGACGATCTCTTCTTTTCCCTATTTGGTCTTTATTTGTTTAATATTTTACATCTTTTCTATGTTTTGCTACTTGTCAGAAGCTTTGGCTTTCTGCAGGGTGCTCTCTGGGTAGGAAAGGCCTGGCTATTTCCAGGAGACATGGGTTTGGTGTGAGCTGCTTTATTTTTCCATGCACCTCAACTTTTCGATTCATACAAATGGGGGATATTAAAAGCCCAAGAGATAAATTGTGATCTTTGCTTTTGTCTCAAAATAACTTTGGGAGTTGGCAAGAATGAATATTTAGTTTGAAGACAGTAAAAGGGACATTCCTGCTAAGGAGATAGTTCATTTTTAATTTCTCTTATCAACATGAGAGAGAAGGTAGGTCTACTTCAGTCATGTTTTTATAATTTTCTTTTTGACGGATCTAGACTGCTATGGGTTCCTCAGCAGTGACTATGTTATAACATCAGCGTTTTCATAGCTTTTAATGAATATGCAAATTTTTGTGCCAGAATCACCTTTTTATCAAACATGATGATAATACCAATTATGGATATTAACATTTGAAGAGTTACATTTTATAGCTCACTAGGCAGATTCATAGGCTTTCCCTCCCTGATGCTCACAATGATCATGTGAGTTAGGACTATTATCTCATTTACTACGGGGAAACTGAGACTCAAGGAGCTTAACTAACAGCTAATAACTGGCATAGCCAGAATTTCTTCTAATTACTATTTTGTGCTCTTTTCCAAAATCATGTTATATTCGAATTAATTTTTTAAATTACTTTTCATTCCTTAGACTTTCTTTTATGGACTTCCTTGTCTGGTTTTACTTAGCCTGGCATTTTCTCCTCTATCCATCCCTAGTCAGACTCTCTTCTTCCAGCCTAGCAACTTTCTCTCGTGGACTTGACTGGCAAAGATACTGGAATGGGTGGATTGTGAATGTTAGTGCTTTCTACCATCATTTATTTCCAAGGTCTTTTCACACTCTCCTCTCTAGAAAATACTCTGTCCTTTCTTGATTATCTAGGGTTGTTTTTGTGATGACTGATGATAGAAAAGTTTACAAGAAGGAAAAAATAATAAAAAATGCCATTCAAAAAGCGGAATACTTCCCCATTCACAGTAATCAGATTATACAAATTTAGCCTGACCTTATAGTGAGAGGGGTTGCCCAGACCTGGCCTCCCTTTTGCTCTATGCCTTTAAAATTTCTCTGAGCTGGGACCCGAGCTTTCATAGGGATTGGTACTCTACTAGAGTTCCTGCTGATGTTTAATAAATATCAAACTGTTGGCCTGATATCCCTGAGCAGTTGAAAAGGCCCACGTGCTGCGATCAGGTTGTTCAATCCTGAGTATGTTTTTAACACTTGACCTTACTCCAGGGATAGCTGTTAGGGGAGTTCTGTCATCATTCCAATAAGGGCAGTGATGTTCAAATTCTTAGCACATCTGCCTAAATCGCTCGCCATTTCAGAGCGAACTCTGGCTGTGAATGTCTCAGGGCTGCTTTTGTTTTCCTAGTCATGCTGCAGCAAGTTCACATGTGCACTGGAGCTCTGATGTCGATTTGTATCCTACCGGTTCATACCACTTCCCCCATCCCACCTCCAGCTTTCCTGCTGTGATTTGGAGCAATTAGTAGAAAAGCCCTTCCATGACTTTTCCTCTCCTGTCCTCCCCATTGTGCCCCCTTTCCTGCCCTTGCCATCACTCCCTTTTTCTAAGAAAGGGGAAAAGGGAGAAAGAAATGTATTTCAAACAAATAAGAATATATCTACATTTAATATACTTTCACTTACATCACAGAAGACTTCCTACTCTAAATTCATCTTCCAAAGCTATTGTTTTCCTCTCTCGCTCCAGGAGTAGGTGCCATATATCCCTCCTAATATTATCCATCATCTTCACCTGCTCACTATCTATCTCCAAATCTAATTCAGAATTGTCCCCTAGGTTCACAGAACTCTCCACAGAAATACTCTTTCTAGCGTTTATCTTTAGGCAGAAATGCTTCTAAGCCTCAACTCCCTTCTTTCTTCATTCCTCCCTCTCCCTTTGTTTATTTTTTCTCTTATTCCATTTATATCCTTAGCATTTCCCTGGTCTTATGTGTCAAAACTGATGACGAATGTAAAACTGCTTGGTACACTATTGAGTGCTATATATATAACACTTTAACATTGACACATTATTATATTGATTATATATGTTATTATATTCAGGATACTTTGGCAGCACTTATTTCTTTGAACAGCCTGGATGCATTTGCAAATATTGCTTAAGAAAGACTCGGAGAACAACCACATGCCCCCAGTGAACTAGAAGGGATTAGTAGTCATCAAATTAGGTTGCAGATCATAACCACATTATCATTAAGACTTCGAAGGCCTGTTTTGTAAAAGTGTTATTAGATCGACTGCATTAATCATCCCAATTAATGCCCTTCCAGGAGCTACACCTCTGCAATTGACTTTGCCACTCTTCTCATCAAGGAGTGAAGTCTATTTTCCCACCCCTTGGATCCGAACAGGCCTTATGACTTGTTTTGGCCAACGGAATATGGTGGAAGTAATGATGTGCTACTTCTGAGTCTAGGCCTCAGGAGGTCCTACACTGTCTCTTTTACCTCTTTACCTTTACCATTATATCATGCCTATACTACCCCGAGAACAAGCCTGGGCTAGTTTGTTAGAACATGAGAGACCAGCCTATAGGCATTTGACGCTCAACATGTGAGAGAGCCCAGTGGAGCTGAGACATGAAGAACTGAGTACCTATCTAACCATGTATACTAGTCAGGATTCAACAGAGAAGCAAAACATCTCTCTATCTCTTTCTATCTTTATATCTAGCTACCTCTATATCACTTTATTTCTTTATCAATCTATTATCTATCATATATATGTGTGTACACACACACACACACACACACACACACACACACGTATATGAGAGAGAGAGAAAGAGAGAGAGAGAGATTTTAAGGAATTTGCTTACATAATTGTGTTGTCTGCCAAGCCTCAGGTTGGAAATTCGAGTGATAGTTACACTGTGGTTTGAGTACAAAATCCTATATGAGGGGCCGGTAGATGAAAAACTCAAACGAAGTTTCTATGTTGCAATCTTGAGGCAGAATTTCCTTTTCTTTGGGGGCCCTCAGTCTTTGCTGTTAAGATCTTCAACTGTTTAGATAAGGCCCACCCATATAATGGAGATTCATTGTTTCATTTAAAGCCTACTGATTATAAATGTTAATCACATCTACAAAATACCTTCACAGCAGCATTTAGACTGATGTTTGATCAGATAATTGGACTTCATAGCCCAGCCAAGCTGACTCATATAATTAAAATTATACCAGATACCTGTGAGCAATGATAAAGTTTAAGTTACTGAATTCATTATTGTGACAAAAGGCAACTTTTTCTAACAAGCCATAAGACTTCCTTGCTTTTCATGAGCTAACCTGATTCTCATGAAAAGGCCGATTCCCACTGATGTGGTGGGGCATAGAGTTCAGCGTCAAGCCAGGCCTCTACCTACATTTTTAGTCTATCAAAAGTAATGCTAAATGGAGTTGGGGGAGCAGGGGGGACATGATTGCTTGCTCTACTGTCTAGCAGAGGGGCTTGGCATCAGTAGGGATATCATTGTGCATTTCCAGATCAATACACAATTCAGGAACTGCCTAACTAGGATTGGTTAGATTTCCTCTTTTATTGGAAATAAATTATTCCTCTTTTATTTTATTTTATTTATTTAATTTTATGCTTTCTGAGTATGAGCATGACGGCCTTCCCTCAGCAGTGTTTTTGATCTGTAGAAACTAATGACTCCACCTCATCCTTCCTTTTCCTTCTACCACAAATAGCTTGTAAGACAGTCTGAGTTATCAGTCATTTACTCCTTACTATAAACTGCTTTGTTTCTATTCCAAGGAATATTTGCATTTTAAAGCCTTATCCTTAACCATGGTGTGAAAGGCTTTGCTCCTTAAAATAATTCTTAGGCATTATGAATAGGTGAAGGGGATCTCTTTTTAGAGACAAGGGGAAAAGGGTCTTTTTTGGATCCCTGAAATCATCATATTCTATGTATAATCCAGGAAAGACGACTGTACTCTAGCAATCTCAGGCTGTAGTGTAGTGTTCCCGTCTGTTGCCTATGTTCCGAATACCATCTCCTCTTTTTGGGTTACTAAGCTGAATTTCTATGGGAATGCTCGAAAGTCAACTTTCTTATAAAGCTTCATCTAATTTTCCCTAGCAAAATAAAATACTTCTTCTGAATCAATGAGAGATGTTTTTATAATTTTACTTAGTGCTGATTATTCCATCTTGAGCTGTTTACATCATGCTTGGTCTTCCACTGGACTGGGCACAAGTTGAATAAAAGATCTCTCTTCTTCTTTTTCTTTCTCTACTTGTATATTTGCAGAAAATTCTCTTACTATATCCTGGTGCTGGGCTTGGCCTCAGAGTATAGATATAATAGAGACCTGAGTTTAAAAGCTCAGTTCTCACTGTGAAGACAGTCTTGTACATAAGAAATTATAACATAATGTAATAGAGACTATGGCAGATATTGATTTGCGTTTTATCACCTATTAGAGCAAATACTTCATCCCTATATTTGGACTCTCCGCAGGAAAGGAAAGTATGAATTTGCCATTGTAAAACTTTTTTCTTTTTCATCCTGGCCAACAAGTCTTATAAATAATAATAATAAACCTTTAATCATCAAGTATATAATGGAGGTAAATTATTATTTTTCTAAACAGTTTATCCCTCCTCTCTTGTAAAATTTATTTGAAATTCCAGACATAGGCAAATATGCTATTAAGACCTACTGGCCACAAAGCTGGTGATGTGACCTAGTCCAGGCCAATAAGAATCTTCTTTTGGGAACTTCTTTTGAAACAATTCCAAGGAAAGAAACTATCAAACATCCTGGGAATAAAGATGAGAAGATATAAGGCCTGGACCTGCCAGTGGCCATGGTCCAGCCTCATGGAGAAACTTAGCATGAAACATTAAAAGTGACATTCATAAAGAAACATGGTGAGAACAAGAGTCTAGTCAGAATCCAGTCTTTGGATGAGTTGACTTAGATCAGCTTTCAAATATACTTTATCTGTGGTCTTATAATGAGCCAATGTCTTTCTTTTTCTGCCTAAGCTTGTTTAAATTGAGTTCCTTGGAAAACAAGAGAATTTGATTCATTCAAGTTTTGACCCATCGATCCGTCCCCACCCCCAAATCTGCCAATACCTCACTTTGCCACCTTGAGTATCAAAGGACTCATGTACTCTTTTAATTGAATAGTTGGTAGGGATGAGCATTTTAGATCTTCTTGAATTGTGTCAGGGCTCAGATTAAATGGCATGTTACAGGGTCTATGATACAGCATCGTTTAGCTCTTAAACTGCTTTTGGAACAATGGAACATGAGCAGAATTCTTGCATTTGATTTGCAGATCTTGAAAGAATTGGGCTTTTCAGCTTAGATGACAAGTTCCTGAGAGCAGAGAAGCAGACATATCAATATATTTTATTACCCAGCCGCAATAAAAAGAGAAAGAGAGCACAAGACATCCTCAGTTGACATTGAGGAGAAGGGAAAAGGTGTGGGGGAAAAAAGTAACAAAAACGTGTATTTAATGTATATTTAAACAATGAGCAGTGCTGCAAGTAAATTTTTCTAATTTAACTGCTATCACTTCTTCAGAACCATGGAGTAATTTACAGTAACTTCGGTGTCTTAATTGAACATTTGATATAATACATTCTGAATTTATGATCACATAAATGTAGTTTTATTATTATCACTCCAACCCTCAAAAGTTATTAAATTCTCACTGTTTGCTTAGTTCCATTTCAGGTCTGGTCATATATAAAGAAATATAAGGCATGGTTTTTGCACCATATTTCTTCCCGTAGCATTGAAGAAGGCCAGATATACACTAAAAGAAGATAAAAGAATTTGCAAGGCAGTTTAAACTAAGTGGCAAAGGGATCTTAGCTGCAAAGGTGTTGAAAAGAGTGGTCCAGGTAAGGTGATGGAAGTGAACCTTGAAGAGCGGGGCTTTGCTAAGCAGAATACAACGGGAATGGCTTTTTAGCTTGGGATGGAAAGCATACAAATACATGAAATAGAGCTGCTCATGGTATACATAGGCACTAATGAGACTAATTTGGCTGGAGCAAAGTGCAAACTTTGAGTAACGGGTTAATGAGAAATTATGTTAGTCAGGCTGGATTGGGTCAGATTGTTAAGTATCTTGAATGGCAGACTCAGTCATCAGGGGTTTATCATGTAAGACAAATAGCTTTTATCTTATGTAGTAACTGGTTGGCTCTGGGGAAGTAAACACAACAGGACATGGACCCTCACCTCATGAGGCTTACAAGCTTGTGGTATATATAAATAAAGATAATTAAGCAAACAACATAATTAGCTAATATATAATTTAAGTACTGATGTATCTATTAATTGAAACATTCACTGGATAATTATTATGTGCCAGGCACAGTGTGATGTTGTGAGCTCTCAGTCCAATAGGCACTGTAGGCACAAAAGGGCACACACATATTTCAGAATAGAAGAATAACTGTGCAGATCAAAAACTGGAAGTTACCTGCTTAGAACTGAAACTTAAAAAAAAAAATGCTTGAATAATTATGACACCTAATGTACAATGTTTGAAAACTGTTTCCTTATTGAAATAGGTTAAGGAGTTGCTCTTGATTTCTTTCTTTATCATTTCCCTTTCTATGATATTGTCAGACCCCAGTGTAGACCTTTTATTCATCCACTTCTACTCTGGCCACTTCTGATGGCCATTACTCAGTACAACAGGCTGAGTCTGGCCGAAGAGGGCTTCCCATTCTTCTCTCTTTCCCTTTGATTTTGTTTATATCATTCATTTGCTTAACAGATTTTTTTTCCATAGGTGGTATCAAGGTAAATTTCAGGCCTATCAACATTAGAATAATCACATATTCTTTTTATGTCTGAATTTTTTTTCCAGTTTTATTGAATAATTGACATATATCACTGTGTAAGTTTCAGGTACACAGCATGCTGGTTTGATTTATATATATTGTGAAATGATTACCACGATAGATTTAGTTAACATTTATCATCATATAGATAAAATAAAAAGAAAAGAAAAAATTCTCCTTGGCATAAGAACTCTTAGGATCTCCTCTCTTAACGACTTTCCTATTTATCGTACAGCAGTGTTAGCTCTAGTCATTACTCTGGTTACTAGGTAACGCTAGCATTTATTTATTTTATAACTGGAAGTTTGCGCCTTTTGACTACCTTATCCAATTCTCTCTCCCTCCTACCTCCACCTCTGGTAACCACAAATCTGATCCTATGAATTTCTATGAATTAGGTGTTTTCTTTGTTTGTTTTTTTAGATTCCACATATAAGTGAGATTATACAGTTTTTGTCTTTCTCTGATTTATTTCAGTTAGCATAATGTCTTCAAGGTCTATCCTTATCCTTACAAATGGTAGGATTTCCTTTTTTTAATGGCTAAATAATATTCTTTTGTATACATATCACAACTTCTTTTCTGTTCATTCATCAATGGACACTTAGGCTGTGTTTACATCTTGGTTACTATAAACAATGAGGCTATGAACATGGGGGTACAGATATCTTTTCAAATTAGTGTTTTTCACTTTATTTAGGTAAATTCCTAGAAGTGGAATTTCTGGATCTGGATCATATGGTAGTTCTATTTTTTTTTTTTTTGAGGAACCTACATACTATTTTGCATATTGGCTATACCAATTTACATTCCTACCAATAGTTCCCTTTCCTCCACATCCATGCCAGCATTTATCTCTTGTCTTTTTGATGATGGCCATTTAAAAAGATGTGAGAAATCACATCTTAATTGGTGGAATCTAAATTTAAAGTATCAATGCTTCATTTGAATCTATATCCTAGGTTACTTACTTAGCATTTTGAGTCTCTTGTTCTATTTTTTGGAAATAAAGTGCAGAAGTTTCATGGTACAGGAGAATGAGCCTGGGCTTTGAGGTTAGATATTAGTATTTAAATCTTGGTTTTGCTGTAGACCAGGAACCTGTACCCTCAGCTGGCACTCACGTAAGTCAGGGCTGGGCAAAGGAGTTGGATGTGTGGGCTCTCAGTTGCTATGAAGAGAATAAAAAGGAATTAAAGGCACATCATAAACAAAGGTGGGCTTTGAATTAAAGGTGGGGACTGAAGTGCTAAATCTATATAGGAGGCCAGCAGACGCAAATGGACCCCAAGCGAAGACCGCAGCAGGCATCAGCAAGCCAGAGGAATCAGGAAGTTCAGAGGGTAAGTAAGATGACATACCAGGAGAGGTGACTGGACTGTTCTGTAAAGAAAGAGACAGCTTTCTAAAGGATTGCCAAGGCCACACTCAAATTTGGGCATGGGGACCCTTCTGAAAACTGTGTGATCTTAGGTCCCTCACTCTGGTGTTCTGACACTTTGTATCTGCAAAATGAGGGTTATGCTGTCTACTTCACAGACTCCTATGAAATTATCTTGCACATAGTAGGTACTTCTTGAGTACTTCTACATGGCTCTTTGCACATTTGAGAAGCTTTCTGCCTGTGCAGCAGGCTGATAAGGGTCTCACTGAAAATCCCCAGAGAGGCTCAGAAACTCATAATGGCCCGAATCTGCTCACTGTCATTCTTGATGTGTTTGTACTAGTTGGGCACAGGTTCCAGATCCAAGTCTCTGCTGTCCTTTCAGGACTTTCCTTTTATATTTCTTTCTTAAACTTTTTACCCTCATTAAATTAAACTCCAGTTTTTGGCCAAACTCTGTTCTACGGGGAATTCTTAAAAAGTCCCACATCGAGTTGAAATAAAATATTTCTTCTACAAGTGCTGTGGTAGCAGATCTTGTCTCTATTGAAAGACCTGAAGTCCATACAGCCTTACAGAGCCCAGGATGCTTCAGTTTGATATTCGAAATTATCCTTTCACTGAAAACACCAGGGAGGCTGGATTGTAACTACCAGGTCCTTTTAAATTTGCTTTACTTCTTGGATAGAAGCAGCTCATTATAAATCCATTCCTTATCGTGTATTTGAAGACAAGAGAGGGGAGATCATGCTTCCCAAACACAAAGCTCTCCTTTTCTTTCAGTCATTTGAGCTTTCTGATGTTCTGTCCTATATCTCTGCCTGCATCTGCCAGAACTGAGAGACAGGGCTGTCTCTTAAAGGCACAGATCCATTAGGATAACAATGCCGTATGCTTTCAAACAAGCCTGCCCTAATATTCCTCTTTGGCATTTCTTCTTTTTCCTCTGGTAATCATGATTAAATCATTGTATTGGCTAAGCTGATCTTTTGTTATTTATTGTGTTTTCCGAACACTCACACATCTTATGGAAAGTGGACATTACCAATGAATTGTTACTATAACAATGCCTTACTGGGTCATAAAGCCAGTAGCAATTTATACAACTGCTAAGAATTGTGAAGAAACTTGAAACTAGTTATCTCTGTAGTGCATTGGAGCAATGTTGGGCCAGAGCCTGGATATCTACTGGCTGCTGCCTGAGACACCTCTTTGTACTGACTTCTATGTTCTCTGCTGGTGAAAGTTCCCAGTTTCTGCTCAAACCTAAATTACCTTTTGTCCTTCCTGAGACTTCAAGAATTTATTCCCGAAGTCATAAATGCAGTATGGTAGTTGACAAATAATTGAATTCCTTCATTCAAATATTTATTCATTCATTTACTCAGAAATTTCTCTAGCACTAGCATTTGTCTGAGTGCTGAGGAGACACAAAGAATAAGAGAAATGAACTGAATTGCAATATAATATAAAAATAGGAAAACAATAAAATGTTTTCTTGGAAAGTACTGAATACAGCACAAAATTCCAGAAGGGAGCTGCAGGAAGGGGTAAGAAATATTTGCATAGAGAAGATGATTTCTGAATTGTGTTTTGAGGAATGAATAAGGATTTGGAACATAGCTTGGAGGTGATTTGCAATTGAGATATCTAGGAGCCGGGACCAGGTATCCAGCCCTCGATGTAGTAGGGCAGACATTCCAAAACTTGTACATGGATACAAATCACCTGGGAATCTTGTTAAAATGTAGATTCTGTCTCTGTGAGTCTGGTATGGGGCCTGAAACTCTGTAATTCTATAAGTTTCTGGTTAAAAGCCTATTCTTCTTTCTTATATATCTCTTGAGTCTTTTTCGTTTGGAACTTAAAAAATTTGTTGATATTAATTTCAAACTTACAGAAAAGTTGCAAGAATAGTACAAGAAATACTATATATTTTATCCTAATTCAAATTTAACAATTGTATACATTCTTTCAATTTGTTTTATCATTCTTTCTCTTCACACTTGTATAATACATTATTTTGTTTCTGAACTATTTGGAAGTAAGTTGGTAACATCATGCTCCTCTACCTCTAAATTTTTCAGTGTATATTTCCTAAGAGAAAGAATATTTTCTTACATTTATCAAAATCAGAAAATTTAACATTGACCAATACTATTATCTAATACAATCCATATTTAAAATTTTTCAAGTGTTTCAATAATGTCCTTTATAAGAATTTTCCTCCTAGTCCAGAATCCACTCCAAGATCATGCATTGCATTTGGTTGTTGTGTCTCTTGAGTTTCCAGTAATCTGGTGCTGTTTCTATCTTTCTCGACCTTGACAATTTTGAATAGTACAGGCCAGTTATTATGTAGAATGCTCGTCAGTTTGAGATCATCTGATGTTTCCTCATAATTAGATTCAGGTTGGGTATTATTGGCAAAGATAGCACAGAGGTGATATTGTGTCCCAGATCATGTTTTGAATAGCAAAACTCTAATTAATATAGGCCTGGTAACTGATCATGGCTACCGAGATCTTCACCAAGGATGGCCTCCCTGCCAGGAGCTCTATGCAACCTAGAGGTTTTCTTGGCTGATCCTGGTTGAGACAGACCTGCTGTATCTGAATTCACTTTGAATCCTTGAACAATAGATCTTATGTAAGACAGTTCTTTCCACCTTCAGACTGGCCTTTGCATTTCCCCCTATGACTCTGAGTACCTTTTCTCAGGTAGCCTACCTTTGGCTTTTTTATGTAACCTGCAGTCCTAACAGTCAGGTCCTGTCTGTATCTCTTGCCTCATCTCTGCATAGTTTGGTCCTGGTAATCTAGGATGTTATGAGGATGGAAACTGCAGGAAGATTGACTCAATGCTAGACAGGCTGAGCTACTTCAAGTTCGCCCCATGGTGGTACTCCTCTTGTCTACATTCTTTATTTCTGCTGTTCCCGCTGCCTAAAATGCTCCTCTCGCAAACCTCAAGAACTTCTTTATGAAACCCTCCTTTTCTCCAAGTCACCCACAAGTAATTCACAAGCACATTAAAGTTTGAGAAGCTATGTGTGGATTTCAAGATCAAGAAGTCCAGTTCTGGAGACTACAAGCATTGGATAGATCAAACTGCAGGACAACCAGAGGCGGAGCTGGGAGACAGCAGTGTGTAAGGGGTTAAAAACGAAGGCTCCCATACGCATGTGATAGACTAGCTTCAATACTTCCTGGCTAACAAGAGATTTAGCCTCTCCGAGCTTCGGTTTCTTTATAACTAAAATGTGAATCATACTACTGCCTATCTTACAGGGTTGTTGAAAAGAATAAATGAGATAGTGCAGACCACTTGTTTATAGACTATTTGATTTAATAAATGTTGTTAGGATGGGAATTGCAGAAATTCTGACTTGATGCTTAATTAGGGAACTTCTATTTCAACTGCCTGGGGTCAGGATCAGTCTCAGAGGCTGGTGTAGGGCTGAAGTTGCAGATGGTGGCAAAGTGGCCCTTGCTTCACAGATCAGGGATATTCAGGGCTCAATAAACAAACCAATCCTTATGAAACTGTCAAAGCCTCAGCTGCAAGGAGATCAGAGCTGGACAGGGCACATGCCAGGACGTGAGCACTTGTAAGGCTTGCTGTCTCAGGAACAGTGTTTTGGACCAGAAATGTAAGGACGACATAAACAATATTTCTACATGATTTTTATGAGAACTACTGATAACTGTGTCGATCTGTTGTGAGAGTAAGCTTCCTGCAGTGCCTAAAGAGAGGTGAAAGGAAAACAATTCTGATCAAAGTCCGGATTCCTTTGTCATAGGCATTTTCTCGGCAACGCACCCAAAGGCATTTTGTAAAATAGCAGCAGCTTCTGAAAGGAAGATGTGTTAATAGGATACGGTTTGTGTGTCATCAGCTCATTCCCAGAATGGGTTTTGCATCAAGACAGACATCAAAATGGAAAGTGGAGATGAATTCACTCACATGTTGGCACTTGATGGAAAAAAAGGAAAAAATCAAATGTTTCAGTGGCCTGGATACTACGACTCTTGACGTGAACATTTTTAGCTCCATTTAGCTCTCTCAAACTAATGGGGTTATAAAATCATTCTGCAAGAATGATACCATTAGTGGATACAGTTCTATTCTGCCTTGAAACGTGAAAATATATCAATTAGTAAATATTTACTGAGTGTCTACTGTATGCCAACACTGTTCTAGGCATGGAAGGGAATCGAACACTTACATAAAATGAGTTCCTCAGTGGTAGGCAGGGACAGCGGTAACAACTACCACTTTCGGAATACATATACTAAGCTATTTCAAATCATTTTCTCATTTTGACTGAGATAGTGCTAATCCTCATTTTACAAATAAGAACGCTGAGGCACAAAGGAGTAAAACAACTTTCCTAAGGTCATACAACAAGGAGCTGAGCTGGTTTCCTCTTTTATCTGCTTTGCAATATACCCTAATGCCTTAGAAGAGAAGATATTGCACATATTAAAAGATGTCAAAGTATTTAAAACATTGATATGACAAACGTGAAAAATAATAATATGAATGTTATTCTTTCAGTTAGGAGTCAGTCTATTTAATAGATTGAGAAACTAAGATGGACAAATGTGCTCACTGACTCGAGAGAGTTTATTATCGAAAGAAGAGAGTCAGGTGCTTTCATGCCCAGCACTACCTTATGCAAATTAACCCTCAGCACCACTTTGGTTGCTCTGCAGGATAAGCTGTCTACTTTCTCGATGTCTTTCTCTTGCACAGATGGCATCTGGAGTATTTAGTGTGATTTCCCTCAGATACAGCTTGGAGGAGGCCAATGTCATCACTCATTCTAGGTGGTCCACCTCCTGCCAGGGTTTCTTGAGGTGTTGGAAACAAAGCAGCTAAACATTGCCAGAGAAAGACTGTCTGCATCACGGTAAAGTGGATGGAAAGCCTTTAAGGATGGGAAACAGACTGCTGGGAGATTGATGTGTGCCGTCCGCCCCTGCACAAAGAGGAATAGTCCCCCTGCCGTCACTTCCCTCTTCCTGCTCCCTGCCTGGTGGAGCATGGCTATTTGGGGGGCATTGAAGGAGTGTGTCTGGGGTGATTCAATGAGAGGCATGGCTCTAAGATGGAACATTTCCATCTAGAAGAGACAAGAGAGGCATGTAGAGGAATTGTGGTGGAGACATACTGCTATCTAATGCATTTATCACTGAGCATCCTGCTCCCATTCCTTAGAAGAAGAAAGAGAAGGAAAAAAAGCTAAATACCAGGCAAAGAGAATTAATCTGTGTCCAGAGCATTTTGAAATAACAAAATCAGAGCAGGCTCACTGGATACCATCCATTTCCATTTCACACTCTCAGAGCCTAAAGACAGACCGATGAGTTTGGCTGGCAGAGTTCTTTCTTTCTTTGGCCAGCTATCTAACTTAGTTTTTCCTTCAGGTATATTGGGAAGCAGTCTACAGGGCTTGGAAGTTCGACTTAGGAAAGCAGTGGGAGGAGTCCACATCCCTCCTCTGATGTGGAGTGAAGCCATTCAGGAAGTCTTAGGAGCTTCCCTCTTCTCCTCTCAGTCATTATACTCCTCCAGGTGTGCTACAAGAACACATTTCCAAGAGCACCGCCACACAGAGCTCCTTGTTCTGATAACTCCTGTGAGTCATGATGGACAGACTGTCAGGGGAAGCATAACTGGTATGTGAGTGGCTCAAGCTCAGTTAAGGCATAGCTTGCCCTGGTGTCCAGGCCACCCATATCCTGGAGTCTGTCACTCTTTGGCTCATGCAAGTCCACTGATATTCTGGGATCCAGGGAAAAGACAGGCCAGTGATAACCTGGTTGCTTTGCAGGACCCAGCTAACTTTGGTTCCACAGCCCAAGGAGAAATGGAATAATGAGCGGGGAAAAAAATGACATCTAAATCCTCCTTAATCAAAGCATTTGAAGGGACCTGACATGCAGTCATTGTACTCTAAATTTATTACTACAACAGAACTGTGGGTAATACTAATGAAATAGCAATCCTTGGGAACACAATGCACTATTTATGAAAATGAAACTCTGCCTGCAAGCTACAAAGAGAATACAATGGGGCTTGAGTGAGGTAAAGGAGTGTTATGCTTTGAGATGGCTATTGTCCCATCATCATATCATCATCAGGCCCAGAGCAAAGAGCATTAACACTGGGAAAGGACACTCCTTCTAGGCTTTGAGGGACCCCAGACCCTCCAGCAGGGTTTGCTGCCTGTAGTTGCTGCTCTGGTCTCAGAAGGCATTTGTGAATTTAGGAAAGGGATAGAGGTGTTACGTGTAATTACCTTTCATTGAGAGACTTCTATGGGCCAAGATTTACACACTTTGTTTTATTTGATCCTCAACATTTTTACCATCTCAATTTTGCACATGACACAATTCTAGCTTATAGGTGCTCAATAATTTTTATTCAAAGCCACAGAACTTTCAGCTAGACAGAAATTTGAATTCTGGCCTGTCTAACTTGAAATTTACGCATTTATTTTCTTCCCACAGATTTTACAACTCCGGATTAAGGTTTTTGGGATCCCTGTCAATAAACGAATGTAAGATTTCTTGTGAAATCCTCCTATCTCTTACTCATGTGCTATAGTTTGGGAATGAAAATCCTATCTTTCAAATCCCCTCACATGCTAGATTTCTTTCTACATGAATGACAAGGTTAATTAGTTAATTAATTAAACAAGTAAACAAACACTTATTGAACATCTACTATATTCCAAGCACTGTGCTCTGTGCTGGCCCTACCATGTAAAAGAAGACAAATAAAGTTCTATTCTGGTAAAAGGAATAACAAATTTTTAAAAAGCATTAAGAAGGTAGACTCAAAATAATTATTGCTTAAAAATACAGTTACTTGAAAAAAAATAAAACAGGTTACTGCGATAAATAATGGGAATGGGAAAAACATCTTTAAGCTAAGTCAAGGCCTACAGGATAAGAAGCAGCCAAGCAGTCACAAAACATGGAAAAAGAGATACTAAGCAGAAGGAACAGTGAATACAAAAGCCCTGAGGTGGGAAAGAGCTTGTCATGTTTAAGCTATGAGAGGAGACCTAAGAAGCTGGGCCGAGCGAACCAGAGGGGAGTTGCACACGCTACTGGGAGAAGGCATAGACCAGGCAGGACGTTGGTAACAGTGCCGTGGATTCGAGTTGGTATATCAAAGTGCAATAGGAAGCAATTAAAGAATTTCCAGCAGGAAAGTAATATGAGCTTATTTAGAGTCTATAATTATGTTTTTAATAGAAAAACATGTCGACAGTTCAAAATTCAAAAAAAAAAAAATTATGGTAAAAGTATCTTGCTTCATCCCCGTCCTTCAGTTCCCCTATCAGGTTATATATCCTTCTGCTTATATTTTGTACGTATCATCTGTATATAAATACACACACACACATACATACATATAACTTGTAGTATGTATAATAATTATTTCTATATATTTATGTATATTACATATAAAATTAACACACATACATACCATTCTGTAGCTTGCTCTATTTTTTTCTCACTTTATAATGTACCTTGGAGATCATTATTATACATAAAGGACCACATCGTTCTTTTAACAGCTAGAGCAGTCAGCACAGCATAGTGGTTCAGAACAGACTCTGGAGCCAGAATGCTGAATCTAAATCTTGTCTTGTATGCCGCTGGGCAATTTACTTAACCTCTCAGTTTCTAACAAGTTGATATGGTGAGTGTACCTATCTCATAGGAATTAATGAATTCCTAGGATTACCAGGATTAAATGAATTAATACATGTAAGGCATCTAGAACAGTTAGTGGCACATGAGATATAAATACGCCCCTGTTGTTATGGACGTACCAGTCTTCTGTAGATGGTCATTTAGGTCATTTCCAGTGTTTGCTCTTATAAATGTGACAATGACTATGTCATATGTATGCTATTTCAATCAGGTTTATATCCGTCTAATAAATATGCTGGAATAAAATTGTTAGGTCAAGGAGAGGTATCTGTAATTTTGATAGATATTGTCAAATTCCCCTTCACAGAAGATTTTTCAATGTATTAGTTCACCTACACTGTGTATTATCAAACTTTTGATATTCGCCAATCAGATAGGTAAATAATAAGGGTATCTGATAGTAATTTATATTCTATTTCCCTTAATTTGATAGCATCTGAACATCCTTTTTTATACGGAGTTATTGTGCTTCTTTTTCTTATAAACTCTGCTTAGATTCTTTGCCAATTCCTTTTAAGTTGTTGATCTTTTTATATTCAACTGTATTAGTGTAGCGGGTTCCAGTGGAAACCTAGGTTAGAATCATGGTTCTGCCTCTTACTAGCTATGTGATTCTGGGCAGGTTATTTAATCTCTCTGTGTCTCAGTTTTGCCTGGCTAACGTAGTATCTGTATCATATGATTGTTATAAGGCTGAAGTGAATTATGAGAAACTCAAGTATTCAAACGGGCAATGACCAGACCACATATAAACACAGAACTTGCCAACAATCATCAGTGACCAACTCAGGAAACCACACCACAACCTCCGTACCAATCAGCCCCAAATGGTCGACTTAATCAACAATTTGCAGGCTTCCCTGATTTTTGCCCCTGCTTCCAACTTAGGACCAATTGGAGAAAGCCAAATATGCTCCCCTAACCAGTCATATAGAGTGTCCCACAGCTAGTTAGCCCACCTCCAGTTTGCCCATACCAACAGCCTCCACTCAGGGCACACCTGAAGCATCCTGTTTTTCTCTATAAAGCTTTCCCACTCCTCTGCTTTCATCTGAGTCTGCCAAATGCTGTGATGGTGACTCATTCCCTTGCCATACCAAGTTCTGAATAAATTGCTTTTTCTCCTTTGGGTGGTCTTCATTTATTTCTACAACTAGTATATGTAAAATGCTTAGAAGAGTTTTTGGCATATAATAAACATAGTAAATATTCAATACCATGGGTTGTTGTCATCTGTCTTCTTGTGATACATGATATTATGAATAATTTTCTCCAGTTTAGCTCTCTTCCCAGAATGCAAGCTCCATGAAAGAAAATACTGCCACTAATACATTTTGAGATCTTTCAGAGAGCCTAAATAATGCCTTACACAAAGTGTAAGCATGTGGATTAAAGGGCAGAATGAATCATGCCAGGATCTGGTAGTTTAGAAAGTAGTAAATATATTGCAGCTTAAAGCTTTAAGCTCATATGTGAACCACAGGGAGAATTAGAGTCAGGGCCAGTGGTTCCATTACGTTTGAGTAGGGAACAAAAAAAAAAAAAATGAGAAAAGTTGAAAGATAGAAAGGTTTATAAGTCTAGATGTGTGAGCTCTGTTGCCTCCTCCCGTGTGATTTGAGGATAATAGTAACTGCACAGGGGTACTGTGAGGAGTGGATGGGACTATTGAGCAAAAGGTTTCTAATGAGCTAGTAAGCCATGGCCCTTGTTTGGTAAGTATTTGTTAATTCATCTACATTATGATACTTTACTCTTTATTAAACACTTATCTATATATGAACTCAATAAATACAATATGCCATTAAGATAGGCAGGGCCAGAATTGTCATTTCCACTTAACAAATGAGAAAACTAAGGCTCTAGGCCATAAAAGAAGTTACTGAAAAGCACGAGGCTAGTGATTGCAGGTGGAGTCAAGTGTTAGGCTCAGTCTTTTGATTTCAAATGCTATGTTTAGTCCACTTAACTATGTGGCTTCATAGCTTCTCTTTGCATATTTGCAGCTCTTTCAGGAAATTAAAAAAAAAAAAAGAAAGAAAGAAAGTTTGCTGGGCTCCCAAGACCCTCCTGGAGGAAATCTAAAGACCAATGTGCCCAAAGCTATGTGCCTCTGTGTCTCTGATGTCACTTCCACAGGATCAGAATTAACCTAGTAGGGAGAAGTCAGCAGAGCCCATCTGTGCCCACCACTCTGTTCCCTGCCCGTTAGATTCATTTTGTGCTCATTGCTGTTATTCCCCCTCAGGCCGTTGGCCACTGTAAGAAACAGCAGCTGTAGCCATCTCGTTCATGTCGCTAATTAAATGGAATTTATGTTTCAAATTTGAAAATAAATACCTTCTTGCCAAGGCACAACAGCTATCTGAAATCAAGCAATTGAGCTCACTGAGCTTCAAAAGGCTATTCTTTGGCCACACAAACCTCGTTCCATTCCAACCAGCATTTATTGATCATGTGCTATATGCCAAAGATGTAAAGACTAGATATCTTTGCCATATCAACCCCCACAAATGTTTCTTGAGCACCCACAAAATGTAAGGCCATGTGCTGTGTTTATGCATGGTGGGTGTATGGAGAAATGGCTGAGAAAATTCAGAATGCAGAGAAAATGGTAGCCCGGATTAGAAAGTGAACCTAGTGCAAAGTGAGACGCTAGGTTGTGGAAGTGCCAGAAAGGCAAGACAAAGTTAAGAAACGCTGAGATCCTTCTTCTCCATCCATGTGTTAAAAACCTAATAAAAATGCAGCCTGCACCATTTTAATGAACCTCTAAATTGTCCTGTTTCTGCTTACCTTTGAACACCTGATGACCGTTCCAGATGGGGAAGCTGAGCTCATAGATCCTGGAATCCTGTCTCTCTGCTCTCTCACCATTATGTCAGACCCCAAGCTATTTTAGGTTATTTTCTCTCTCCTCCCCAAGTTGTTCTGCCTGAAGCTTATTGGCACCACCCATCTTAGCCCTTGATAGTATACAACCGTGTGTCTCCTCGTTAGAACACTAACTGGTAAAGATAGACCTGCTTCTTTTGGGTATCCAAACTCTGCACCAAAACTTACTGCATTAACTTGACCTGTGGGTTGAGAGAGAAACTTGGGGATCCCCTCCTCTCCTGCCATCCTCAATAGATGCGGTGCTGCTCCCAGCTGTCTGCTTTTGTGAATATCTGCAGGGCTTTAAATAGAATCCCATGGGACTAAATCCTTTTAAAGGGAAGTTGAAAGCACTTGACTCAGCCAGGACTCACTATGCATCAAAGGTTTGTGTCTGCTCAGCAGGGGGTGTCCTTTTAGTATTGCTATATTCAGAATTAACCGCAAACGTGCTTTCATTAACTGGTTCTTAAAAGCCTCATTTTCGAAAGAGAGAGGGGGGGAAATATAAAGAAGAAATAAGTCTAAACGTTTTCTTCGGAGGCTACGTAATTCTAATATTATAGAAGTACTTTTCCAAAATTATGGGAATGTAAGGACAAGGAAGAAGGTGAGCTAAGTTATTATTATTAGTCAGGGTTCTCCAGAAGACAAAACCACCCAATATAATTATTTATATATATTATGTATTATGTGTACTATTATATGTGTATATGCATACTATGTGTTATACATTATATATGCATACATATATAATATTTATTAAATATATCATATTATTAAATGTATTATATGTGTTATTATATATGTTATATATTATATATGTATACATATATAATATTTATTAAATATATCATATTATTAAATGTATTCTATATATAATTGATTATGAGGAATTGGCTCCTGCGATTATGGAAGTTAAGAAGTCCTACAATTTGCCATTTGCAAGCTGGAGACCCAGGAAAACTAGTGATGTAATGCCAGTCCAAGTCTGAAGGCCCAAGAACCAGGGGAGTTGATAGTGTAAATCCCAGTCCAAGGTCAGGAGAAGATGAAATGAGCTGTCCCAGCTCAGCAGTGAGGCAGGAAAAAAGGAGCGAACCACTCCTTTCTCACCTTTTGTCCTATTCAGGCCCTGATGGATTGGATGATGCCCATCCATATTGGGGAGGGTGATCTACTTCACCGAGTCCACAGATTGAAATGTTAACTCATCCAGAAACATCCTCAGACACACTTAGAAATAATATTTAATCTGGACACTGTGTGGCCCAGTCAAGCTGACACATAAAATTAACTATCACTGTGATTATTACAGTTTTTAATACTATCTCTGAAGAAAAAACTTGATTAAAATTCTTGTTCTTAATTATGTGACTTTGGGTAAGTACTCGGCATCTCTGAGCCTCAGTTCTGTAATTTAACAAGTGAAGATAATAATTGAAGCTTTAACATAGGTTTACTGAGTGGATTCAATGAACCCACGAATAAGGCCTGACATAGTCATCCTTTATTAATGTTAGTTGCTCATATCATCATTATCATCATCACTGCTGTTAACATTTTCATTTGTTTCATGAATATTTGTTTAGCCTTTATTACATGTTAGTCACTGTGTTTGAGTCCATTAGAATATCGATGTGGTTCCCACCCTCAGGGAAGTTTAGTTCTAAAAGGAGAGATAAGACACATATGGATATGACATTAATACAAGATAGAAAAGGAGAGTACAGCAAGAAATAGATGTAAAGTGCAATGAGAGGTCAGAGTAGGAATAGTTTAATTTCAGCTGGCAGCAGGGTAGGAAGTGGGTATTTCAGAGAATGTTTGATGGAAAAGGAGCATTTGGTCTTTGCCCTGTTGAATAGATAAGATTCGAAGTAGGAAAGGGAAAACGGTCATTCCAGGAGGAGAAAACACCATGATTTGAGTAATGGAAATTCACAACATACTGAAGGAAAGTTAAATCATCCATTTGGTTTGAGTGTAAGTTGTTTAAGGAGGAATGAATAGACAGAGTAGAGGGGCAGATTGAGAAGAAATCATAGAAGCAACTTAATAGTTCTTAATAATCAATAATCATATTTCTTTAAAGACCCTCAGCATTTTGTAAAGGCAGTCAGAATGCTTGGAGCCAGAGGACATTGGTGATTGTCCACTCCACTTCCTAGCTTCTGGGGAGAGCCATCCTGAAAGACTTTAGATGTGAAATCATTGCTGTCTCCTTGCTAAAGATCTGCAGGGGACGATAAACCACATGGCTCTTAGTCACCTATTTGCGCATCTCAAGAACCAGGGGTAAGACATCGCCTGATCTCCTTTGCTGAAATGTGGAGTCATATTCCAATGTGGCATCTCAAAATCCTGCTTCTCCTTTCTATTCCTCTTTTGTTTGCTTTTCATAAGGCTTTAGGTCTGTGATAAGAATCAGGGTGTTTGCCATTTACTTTTAAGATGGGAAGTGAAATGGGAAAGAAAACAAACTTTTCCGAGTTTCTATTACACGACAGTTCTTACCTTCCAGCATTTCTTGTATTAAAGCTCATTTAATTGTCATAATTCCTCAAAATGTACATTATATCCAAATTTTTATAGAAAAGGAACTGATTTTAAGAAAGGTGAACTTTCTGATATTCCCAAGGTCTTTAGGTAACGAGCAGTAAAGCAGGGGCACCAACCCTTGTGGTGAGCTGCTTGCAAGTAAGCAAAACTTCTGTATCTGAAGCCACTCTCTAGCAATAGCATCACTGCCTCAGCTCCACCTCAGATCATCAGGCATTAGATTCTCATAGAAGCACCTGTTCCTTGTGCTGAAAATGATGGGGATCACTGCAGCAGAGGACAGATTTGCATGGAAATCTGTCTGGTTACAAAGCCTAAGCCCTTCCCACCTGAAAGTCTATTACTGGGTCCTTGGAGAGGTTAGTGATTTTTTCAAAATATTTAAAGCAAATTATCTAATTCCTAAAGGTGGGAGTTGAGTAATTTTTCCTTTTCCTTTTCCTTTTCCAGTATACAGTTCTTTAACAACTTTACCTGGGGTAGTCATTATGTTCGATTTGTTTATCATTATATATTTAGTACCCAGCATGTACCTATTGAATATTAACTGAATGAATGAATCCTGGTCTCAGTCCAGCCTCTGTAGTCACAAAAGGCAGTGGGGTGTACTGGTAAGTGCATTGACCATGGGACAATGGTCACTGGTTCAAAAACCTGACTTTACTAATATTTACCATGTGTACTTGAGCAATATTTAATCTCTCAGAGCCTTGATATCTTGTTACAGAAAACAAAACAAAGCATACCTAAACCTGTTATATCTACCATCCAGAATTGTAGCCAGAATGGTTAAATTAGGTAATTCTGTTTAAGAAATATTTTTCAAGCTCTTGCTCTGCACAGGATCAGGTCCCAGTCATGGACAATGATTACAAATACTTGAACCTGTGAAGAAAACTATTTTTATACAAATAAAAATCAAGGAGCTGTTATTATACACAGAACACCATCAGCTTAATTTCAAGAATCTCTAACCCCCAAGACCTGACTGAGTTCCTTACTAGATTTTTTTCTCCCTGTTGAAAAATTGAGCACATTCTTTTTCTTATGACATTTCATCTAAATCAAGTTGTCAGGAAGGTGTAATTTCTTCTAGGTGTACGTATGAAAATAGATAGGCTGCTTTTCCTTGAGGTCATTAGCACTTACCTATTTTCTGGGTCCCTGGTTTGCTGAAAGCAACAATGGATGACATTCACAACCAGAATGACTGGCTGAACGTGAACAGTTTTGTCCCTTGGCTTCCTCTAGTATGCTGAGTAACTTTATCCTGGACCACAGCACATTCTTTTATCCTCCTGAATATGCCTATATTCTTGTTTTAAAAGTTGAGACATATCTGGAAATTAGTGTTAAACAGAAACTCAGGGATTATATATAATATAGGTCAAAATTTCAAAATTAGAAAAGAAATAGGTAATCATTTAGTTTAATTCTCTCATTTTATAGATTAGGACATCCAGACCTACCCATACATCCATTAATTCATTTATTTAATCATTAATTAAACCCATATTTCATGAGCTTTTACTATATTCCAGGCACTGGGGGTAAAATATTGAATAAATTGGAGAAGAGGTTCTAAATTCTCAGAAACTTTGATAATATTTGATTATCCTAATAATATTAACAACAACAACAATAACAACTGTTTCTTGAGTACTTCATATGGTACAGAGAAGTGTTTTTCATGCATTTTTATTATTTTTATTTTCATAAGTATATATGAAATAGGTACTAATATTATTTCTATTTTAAAAATGATAAATCTGAAATGGAGGGAGATTAAGCAACATGCCAATGATCACATAATTATTAGTAGAGTTAGCATGGCAACCCAGCTCTAACTTTGAACCCATGCTTTTTACATTACACAGTGAAGTCTGATGGTCCAGAGAAGTAGAGCGATTGCCCACAAGAGCATAGAACAGCATATTATAAGAGTGTCTTCGGAAACACATTACAATGTGTATAAACGTGGATAGGCATGTTTAAACTTATATTTTCCTTAAACATTATACTTGTTGATCAGTTGAGAATCTGCCACTTGGTATCCATACTAAGAAAGACAATAATCTTATTTGTTTCCTTTTTATGACCTGTTAAAGTATTTGGTGTTCTTCTGAGTGTGAGAGGAGTGAGAAAGAACAGAGTTTGAAATATATTGAGGCAATAATCCAATTTCTGAATATTTCTATAAAGAAATCATGGAGGAGTAGAAAATTCTTTGAGGACTGGTAGAGGGCACATGGGGTGCTATCTTTGAAAAAAATAATTACTATGAAAATTGCAGCCCCATCAATATCTGGGCGATCATAAAGCAAATCATTAACCTATCAATTTATAATCCCTAGGAAAGCGTAGGTGATAAAGCATACTTTATAAAAAAAATAAATAATTTAGAACACTGATTCTTAAAGTTGAATGTGCATATGGATCACTAAGAATTTGCTCAATGCAGGTTTTTATTCAGGAGATCTGAGATGGAGCTTGCAATTCTGCATTCCTAAATAGCTGCCAGATGCTGCTGATGCTGCTTTGTCCATGGACCACACTTCGACAAGTGAGGCTACTAGACCAATATGATTTCTGTTAATGACCCTTAGATAAAGCAGACAACAATTTTTCTTAATCTCAGTAGGTTTTTTTTTAACTGTGTAACTAATATTTTTAACTATAAGTTTAAAAAGTATGATCTTGATTATTAGTTGAATGAATGATTCTTTTCAATACCATTCCAAAAATGTAGTTGTTATCAACTTGTAAGCAGACCAGAGATGCATTTTAATTGACATTTCAGAAAGAAGTCCTAGATATTTGTCATATTATTGAAGGTGCTAAGTACAGAGTGAGAAAATGTAAAAATAATCCTAACATGTACCTCATTGCAAAGAAAAAGAAAATTCAAATTGACCTTTACAAGTCATTTGGATAACCTTGACAAGCTGTAGTAAAACTAAAAATAAGAGATAGAGAGTAGTACACTTAAAGCTAGAAAACCTAAATATAAATATAAGATGTAGTAAGTCTGGGAAATACCAAAGGAACAATCTAAAGGATACACCGAATCAGAAGCCGCAAGTGAATCAGCAATGAGATGCTACCGTGGGATGGAAATAAGGGCACTAAGATATTTTAAAAATTTAAAGTAATCTTTCCACAAGAGCTTGCCCTGTGTTAGTAAAATTTTGCATATTGCATTTTAGAGAAAACAAATAAAATTGGAGAAGATTTTAAAAAGTAGCAACCTCACATATCTTTGTGGCAGAGGAATTTTATCCATCCCTGGAGAGTCCTCAACTCTACCCTCTTTGCTCAGATGATTTATTCCCCAATTGGTGTCATTTACAACATTACATAAAACCGAGCTGCAGATATACCCCTATTCAACAGGAGCCACTGTGAGACTTGGTTCACCTGTCAAGTACGCACACCTAAAATTCAAGTTATATAAACTAGTAAGTTTCTTTCTATGACAATGCAATAAGTTTGACATGTCATACGCTGAGTCTACTAAAAAATGACATTGATGTTTGTAGAATTCTCTCATTACAACAGAGATTCACAAAATTGGCCCACCGTCTTCAGCAAAAGCAGCTTGGGAGCAAATCCCTTTCCATCAACTGACTGACACTTGACATTTATTTAGGACTATGGGGCAGACATGCATCAGTGAATAGAAGTCCATTGGACACCTTAGAATTTGTGCTGAAAGCTAATACTCGTAAAGAACATTAGAGCCTCTTACATATAGTACTTCTTGTTTTCAATTTGTTTTAGTCTGGTTTGGGGTTGTTGTTGGGATATTCAATTTGAGCAGCGAATGATCTTGTAGGTAAGAGCTTAATGGTTGAGTTGATTTGATATGATTGTGGGAAGCAGGTGTTGACTACTTTCGGCTCTTTCCCATATAGCCAGAGGTTTCTTTGGATTCTGTAATGGTCTAAAATTTTCTTCCATGGATAAAATTAGCTGGGTAGCAGGGGCATCAGTAATGCAAGTAGAAAATTTATTCATCCATCCATCCATCCATCCATCCATCCATCCATCCATCCATCCATCCATCTATCCATCCACCATCCATCCATCCATCCACTCATTGCCAGTAATCTGAAGAAAAAAATATCTTCTGGGTTTTGTTCTACAGTAGAAACAACACATGTTTCCACCTGTATATCTCTAGTACCTCACTTTCTCTCCTCCTACTCAGCAAAGAAGAAAGTAACATTTTTCCTTCCAAGAGGGAAACACAAGCACCCATGGGCAGATCTATCCATGGGACCACATAATTGTTTTATTAGGCTCAGGAGTAGGTCTAGAAAACTAGCTGGATCAGAGTTTCAAATTGTTTCAGTTCTTGGATCATAGTTGGTACATGGAGTGAGTAGATGAATAGATAAATAAGCATTTTTATTTATCTTCAGTAAATCAGCTACTGTGCTTGCACTTTTCTTTCCCCATGAGAACCTTGATATTATTTTCTTTATTTTATGATAAGGGTGTTGCATTCCAGAGAAACTATAAATTGCCCAAGATTATATAATAATAGAACTTAGGTACTCCTTCCTTCCTTCCTTCCTTCCTTCCTTCCTTCCTTCCTTCCTTCCTTCCTTCCTTCCTTCCTTCCTTCCTCTTTCTCATCCTCTCTCCCTTCCTTCCAAGTAATAATTAAGTTCTATTATACAGCAGATACTCTTAATTGCTTGAATAAAAAGATAATTAAGACATATATCTTTCCCTTTAGGAAATTAGAGTCTACTGCTAAAGAGAAGCATTATTGTAGTTTATCAAGTGCTATTGTAGAAATGTGTCGATATTACCCTGGGAGTCCAGAGGCATGGGTATTTAATTGTTTCATCTGTGCTAAGAGTCAGGAAGCATTTTATAGAAAGACTGACATTTGTGTTGAATCTTGAAAGATGAGTTACTGCTTATAAATTAAAGATAAACAAGAAGGTAGGATTAAGAGGGAAGTTTTGGGAAGGGAACTTAATGTTAGAAAAAGGACAGAGGCTTGAAACATGGTTTATTATGGAAATCGTTACTGATTTCACATGGCTAGAGATTAGGATGGGGAGGTGGGCAAAGTATAACCAAGGGAGCCTCTTGGGGCCATGTTATGAATTTAGCTTTCAGTGTTTCTAAAACTTAAATAATGTATGTTCCACTTTTAAAAGAAAAAATAAAATTCCCCATTATTCTGGTTATTCTTTATTTTGTTGTGAACATTTCCTGGGGCTGAGAGACTGAAGGAAGAGTCCAGCAACTACAGAATTCCATCGAGTTTATTGAGGGAGTTTACAGACAAAAGCAGCATTTGGATGGCAGCAAGACGATGGATCTCTGCGCTCAAAAGGGGTTGGGGTTTGTTATGTATTTAGCCAATGAGCTAACACAGGCGGCATGTGCTGTTTAGAGCTGTATACCCCAAAGCAGTAAACAACTTAATGAACCCACTTATCTATGCAAGAACATTCCTTTCAGGTGATATGGGCCTATCTCTACAGGACTGAACTAGTGGTCAGCTTGCTTTGTAAAATGACATAGGTCACATTATGTACCGGGAAACATTTCACCTTACAATTTCCTCCCCACCCTACTCTAGTCTCTGCCTTCTTTGTCATGCTGTGGAGCCCAGAAGGCTTCTGCTATGGATTGCATCAACGAGGCTCCCTTGCCCTCTGGCTTCCAGGTGATTGGGCTAAGAGAAGGCGCTGAGATGATCAGAGGGTGATAGGAAGAGAGAATAGGTCAAGCCATGTCAGCCCTCAATGTTGCCTGAAATATTTTTATTATAACATAGCTTTAAATGTACAAACATAATAAGGAATGCAGTTCCTATAGCTCTAGTAAAACAAAAAATAAATCAAAAGAAAAGTATAACTAAATACTAAAAGCCAACAAAATAAAAATTAACAGCACAGTGTAATATGGGGCACCAGGTCGTTTGTCTAAATTCTGTGTGGGTTGCCGAATGCCACAGTGCAGGCTTTTTTGTGTTTGTCATGCTTCTATTACCATGTGCAGTGCGATGACTCAATTCTCCCATTATATCTCTCTGTTTAAGCTACTGGGAAATCTTCATTCATACAATGAACACTGAGGTCATTTGACCTTCACTTTGAAAAAAAGCATAATTTATGTATTTTGTTGGCCTCTGTTCTTGTCTCGTTAACTTCCAGTATTAGAGAAGTACAGCTTGTCACCATTACTATTGTAAACACAAACATAAGCACAAGCACTTTAATTGCTTGGCAGTACAAGGTGAGCATTCTGATGACTCAGAATATGCTCGTGTTAATTTTTTTATTATCAGGAATAAAAACATACATTAAACAACATCCCTAATATTACTGATTTATGTCTGAAGACCCCCAGGTGTCAAGTACCTAGGATCCAATGTGGAGCCACTAAAGATCAATAAGCAGGGGCCTACAGAATTAGATTTGCATAGGATGTGTCTGTGTGTGTTGGAGTGGGGGCGGTGGGAACTGGAAGCAGGGGAATGAGATAGAAAAGCACCCAGCTCAGTGCATCTCAGCTATAATTCTAAAATGTGATTGAGGGAAAACAATAAGATTTAATCCTCTCTCCCCACCGCCCCACCCTGAATTAATCAGGACACCCCCTTATCTCCCTCCTGAGTCAGAAGGAATACTGCAAATTAGGAAAGGAGGAACTCCAGGACTGACAACTGGGCAACACTGCAGAATAAGTAAGACTTAATCTTTTAATAATGGGAAATTACAGACCAAAAGATAATAATATGAGAGAGAGAGAGAGAGAGAGAGAGAGAATTAGAGAGGGAGAGAGAGTCATTAACAAGGCAGTAGGAAAAACACTCCACAGGGATTAGAAAGCTGCTCCTTTGAGGATTCAATTCTCTTATCTATAAAATGGGGGAAGGGATTTGAACTAGAGGATCTTTAAGGTGTAGCTATAGCGCTATCACCCAAGTTTCAGTTAAAAAAAAAAAAAAGGTGAGGCAGGTTTTGTGTGTGAACAGATGTGCATATGAAGAGGTTCTCTCTAAATTAACCTTCGAATTGGTTCCCAAACAAATTAGAGCTACATTTCAGTATTCTTTACTGGCTGTGTTGCAGCTCACCTTTCCTTGGCTGCACAGCAAAAGCACTTTAAAAGGAGGTGAAGGGTTCAAGTTGGGAGAGGAGATCAGAACATGCACTGAGTCCTGAAACAGATTTATAAGCAGCAAAGCCTCCTCAGCATCCCCTTCCTGGGGTGGCCCATGAGGAAACATGCTCTAGGTGAAGCCCCATGTTCTTAGTTGACCACTGTTGGGGTGACCATGTTGGAAAAGGAAACTCATTGCCTTTCTTTCCATTTCTGGAAAGGAGAGAACACTTGCTGCTTTTCTCTGTACCACAGAAATGTGGGAGCAATCACTTTCAGTCCCTTTGTCCAATCCCCTCCTACTCACAGGAGAAATAGCCAAGCTAGACATCTTGGGCTGGAGGACTGTGTGGTCATCTTTGTAAGTGGGTGGAGTCGCACACCTAGAAGGTAGGGATCAGTCCAGCAGCATCCTTCTCTCTGATTGTGGTCTTCCAGGCTTAGGTGCAATATTGGCTTTCATTGATTCTCTCTTCAAGGGAGGCACACCTGGACAAGGTATAGATGTAGGGTGGGAAGTAGGATCCTGCATTTTGACCTCATCAAAAAAGAAAAAGCTGTATTGTACAATGGAGTTTATCAAAAGCCCAGCATTATGGGGGCTAAAGGGTAGTTTCCCAGATTAATAGGGGAGTGGCTATTTGGTTCTCAGGTTGCTGGACATTCGAGTATGTCTCCATTAGTCAGGTCTCTGGAGGGCACACGATGAGGGTTTAGGAGACTTCAAAGCCCTAACATGTGTCAGTGCCCCTAATCAATCCCCATCCAATTTACCATCCAGCACTGTTGCTGCCACACAGGACTGGGTACAACTCCAAACCCTCTATGCAGTGCCCTCTGTTCATAGTTTAAGCTCCTGTGCCTCAGCTATTGATGCTACTTTGTGCTAACAGGTGCTGCAGAGTACCTCACTAAGCAGAGCTTGGATTGGCTAAGCGTTGCTAATTGTCCGCTGTTACCTCTTCTGGGAAAAAAGAAATCTATTATTGTTGAGCCTGATCTGCTCCCAGATGGAGAGCTAGCAATTACTATTCACTGGGTGGCCCTAAGCTTTTTCTTTGCTTTTAAGGGCAGAAGCAACTGATTGAAGTGTTAAGCTCATTAAATCTACCCCATGTGGTATAGGCATGTCATGGGTCTTTTTCTACCTGCTTTTGGGGGCAAACATCTCCCCACTCTAGTACTCAGGTAGGATTAACTAGCTCCACGGCGTTTTCCTGGACTCTTGCACATCCTGACTAGTGTTGCTGACAAAGGCTGTGCAGTCAGTGTCCCAGCCACACTATGGTGCCCTGTGCCTGCCAGGAGGAGGGGATTAACTTGCGCTTTTCCAAATTGCCAAATCCTCCTGAGGGGCCAGTGAGTCAGGTGATGAATTCTGTTTTCCACATTTAAAAATAGTTTCCTTTTAACCCAACCTGCCTTACATATATGCAGATAAATCCAGATAATTTTATAATGTCTCCCCGCACCACCTGCCAGGAGCAGAATCCTCTTAGTTACATTCATCCATGTGTTGAACCCTGACTGTTCAGAACATTAATCTCCAGGGTCTTCGGATAGCCTCTATTCAGGTTATTTTTTTTCCTAAACTTTCTTCCACTCCTATCTCAGAAATAATTATTGTTACAGTGATAAATATGGTCCCTTTATTTAATTTTCCTGTGTGAAAAGACATCTGTATATCTGTCTATTTATCATCTGTCTATTTGTTGATCGATCTATTATCTATCTATCTATCTATCTATCTATCTATCTATCATCATCATCATCTATTATACCTATGCACACACACAAAACCAAAACTAAGAACAGCTATCCAGATTTCAAAGCTTGTAGTTTATCATTTTAGGATTCTAGGCCTCTGGAAAGTAAGGGCCAGAATTATCTCCAACTATTTGTCTAGAAAATATCAGCTCTCCTCTCACATGAAAGTTGGTAAAATTGAGAACCAATGATAAAATCTACCTGTGCACTCTGCCCTCCCTATGTGCCAGGTGCTGTGCTGGTCACTGAGTCTCACTCTTTTTGCTTCTCATGACTCCAAAACAGAGTTATTGTTGTTATTTTTATTGTGTAGAGGGAACAAAAGGCTCAGAGCAATTTGCCTGAGGTCAGAGAGTTGAGAAGTGGTTGGGCAAAGTTCAGTCCTAGAGGTCAGACTCCAGGGTCATGCTCTCCAATACAGATGTTCACTGCATCCTGACGTGTTAGCAATTCCTTGAGAGGAACCTACTTTGTATTGTATTTTATTTCTTATTTTTAGAGCAGGAAGCTGAGTCTCTCATTTTTGGTCACTTTAAGCTTAATGATTGAGCCTAGAACTAAAATTTACCTATGAGAAATAGTTTTTCAAGCATTAGGAGAAAAACAAAACAAAAGTAAAGAAAGCCCTCAAATATGTTTGGCCAAAGAGCATTTACTTGAACCTAGATCACAAAAATCCTATTTTTTTTCTTTTACAGATGTAACTGTCACATATGTTCATTATGAATTCATAATGAGAGCCCAGAACAGATGGTGCACACTTAAAATGACATACACTGCAAGTAATGCTTGCCTGTAAGGGGGCTGCTGCTGCCCTCAAAGGCAGTGGGGGTGGTGGTGGGCTGTGGAAGGCACGCAGAGACCCTGTGGCAGCCTGGCTTGCCCAGGGACTGGGCTGGAGTTTGCTGGGCACAGAGCCATGTTTAACTGACTCTTAGAGCAGGCTTTGGAGCTGGTCCCTGTACCTGTCACAGCCTTCTTGGCATCTAAGAATACCACAGCAGCCAGAGAGGGCTAGGAGCCCAAGAATTTATTTAGTCAGAATTAGCTCAGGCAGAGTCATGGAGGAGAGAAGCAGGACCTGTGCCCAGTGTCGGAGACCCTCTCACTAGTGAGACTTCATCTGGCTCTGTGGACTTGGCCCAGCTCCTCCTTTCAAACCATCTCTTCTCCCAGTGAGAACATTCTGTTCTTTCTCTTATGCCCAGGGTAGGGAAGAGGGCAGGGCACTAATATCAGTGATCTGATGTACCAGATCATAATAATATTATGGAGTGAAGTGTCACATGTTGTCACATGTGTTATGCCACTTCATCCATGCAAGTTTTAAATCATGTATAATTATATCCATTTCGAATCTCATTCTAAGTGGGAGACACAAGATTTGAAATGAGGTCCATTGGATTGCAAAGCCCATGAATTGTCTAATATAGTCTATTGCTAGTGTTAAATTTTGTTAAAGATTACATTTGTAATCTTTTTCTTTGAGAATTTTAATGACTTTTTTCAGGAGATTCTTAACAATGAAAACTGAGATTAGACAGGTGACTATCAAATGGTAGAACCTCAGTTTTGAGGAGTGAGAATTCCTCTGGTTGGAGACTATCCAGATAATAATCCTCAAATCACATCACAAACTCTGTACTTACATGTCAGGATGAGCTTATGCTTGTTCTTCCACACCCGCCTTCTCTCCTCCAGACTACCTTGAAATGTCCATAATACGGACTGTGAGGTCTAGAGAAAACTTGCAGAAAAGTCCTGGTCACCTATGGGAAAATTAAAAAGAATTATGATTCTATGTTCTCATCCAACTATTTAGGTGGGATATGTGCAGGCTGGTTAAACAAAAGCAAAATCTAGGGAGTGACCTGTAACTGTGAGGCCACATACTTGGGCTTCCTTTAAAACTGAAAGTCCTTTTACAGGTGGGATTTTTTTTTAAATCAGATAAATAGATAACTATCGTCTCTCCTATATGTCAGTACCGAGTACTACTGAAGGAAGAAAGGGAAGCAGTAAATTGTGTGTTGGCCACAAAGGTTGTACTCATTGATTATAAGCATAAATTGTAGAACTTTCACTTATGTGCAATGTGCCTCGCAAACTTCAAATTATGAGGCTCTTTCACGCCACTGAGAAGGAAATAAACCTTTGGTTCCTGTTATTTTCATAGGCTGTTGGAAGAGTTTGTAACAACATAAACTTTCCTGGAAAGAGGCAGCCATATCTCATCTCATGGCCACCTCAGACAAGGCACCACTTGAGCGCAGCTCTTTATCTGCAAAATGAACGTGGTGAAATCTGTTCTTCTTACTTCAGAGACATGCCATAAGAACAAATGAGAGAACGTGGTCAAAAACCTTTTGTAAATTTTAAAATGCTTTACAAGTGTCTGCAGTTTCTAGAATATTACGTGAATAGAGTTTTGCAACATTAGCATTAATATAGTGGGCCAAATAATTCTGTTTGGTGGAAGAGGGCTGTCTTGTGCATTATAAGATTTTGAACAGCATCCCTGTCCTCAACCCACTAGATGCCAGTAGCATGCTTCCCCTGTGGCATCTTCCTCTGCCCAGTCATGACAATCAAAAGTGTCTCCAGACACTGCCAAATGTTCCCTGGGGAGCAATACCTCTCCCACTGACTGTGTGACCTTGGATGTTACTTAAAATCCTGAACCTTGGTCTCCTCGTCTGTGGACTGAGTCTAATAATAATCCCATCGACCACATAGATATTATTTAATCCTCATTGTGGAGACTAAATGAGTTAATGCGCATATAAGCAGAATCAATGCTACACATGGTATATGATCAGTGATTATTTGCTATTATTTGAAGAGCATGAGCTTAATGCTCCTTTTGAATGAGAAGATGATCCTGCTTAGCCACCATCCATAGAATATGTACCTAAGTGTCTAGTTAAGCAATGGTGATGGATTTTCTCCAAAGAACCCAGAAACGGGCATTGGCATGTGGCTTGCCTGAGTCGAGCTATCTTTTTTTGAACACAGTACTCTGGCCTCCCTTCCTTGTCTTTATCCTTTTGCTGAAAGCATCATCTATTCCAGCTCTCTCCAGTATCCTGCTAGGGCTTTGTTGCTATCTCCTCCTCCAGATCTGCTTCTAGGACAGGATCTGATCAAGTCTTTCATGTCAGAGCAGGCATATCTATAAAGCTCAATATGTACTCTTCACAGGTGCATTTGAAATTTTTAAAAGGATTTTAAGTCAAAGAATTTACTTCAGGCATTCACAGGCCAGCGAGCTATGTATTTAATTAGCAAAGTTGCCTTGGAGATCTTTCCGTGTGCTCTACTCATCACGTTGGTCCTGAGTGCATTCTGTGGTGAGGAAAAGAGGCCTGCTCCATGGCGCACCTATGAAGTGAGCTTGATACTGTAGTATCGGTGTTACTGAAGTTAGGCCGGGGGAAAGCACTGTTGTTGTTAATTAAACTTAGAGAGCCAATAAATTACCCTTCTACTCTCCCAAGTTTTCACCATTTAAAAAATAGATACAGAGATCAGAGATGAAGTTCCAAATGTTATCTGTTTGGAGATGAAACAGTTTGGACACTGTATCTTTAGAATTACTGTCAAAGGCACTTGCTAAAACTTCACCCCAGAACCAGGCAGACTTAATCTCCTTCACCCCTAGTCTTTGCCCCAGCTGCCCCAATCGGGGCATGAAAGAGAGCAGATCCAGTGAGGGAAGGGCGGACGTTCTGATGTATTTCTCTAGGGTAAGACCCTCCACATAGAAACGTGAGTCAGGGAAGCAGATATTGCCTCAGCATTGCAGCCTGTCCTAGTGACCTTGGCCTCTAACCCTATGTTGTAGTCTATGTAATGTGAGTGTTGACTATCTACTAGCATTTTCCAAATATGCTCCTATGTATAATTGTCCTGTTAGAAAAATAACTAAGATTAGGGGTGGAAATACTAAATACTATGGTGAAATAAGTTTGGGGAAATCTGTGTTTTCTTTTTGCTGGACTTCTCAGAGCCATTAGTGTATAGATAGGCACTGTAAATTTTCAAGCAATTGGTTCATCTGGCAGACTGCCCCACACTAATGTACTTCCCCTGCTCCAGCCTGGGGGCATCAAACATACCTTGATAAACGCTGTCTTAAGGATGAGGAGATTTTTCTTATTTTTTAAATTAGCAAACCAAAGAGGATTGGAACTCTACTAATGGAAAGAAAGTCATGTAAAATTAGCTAAATTTCCTTCTTTAGCATGAGAGAAAGACTAAGACTAGTAGCTTTTGGTGCAGTAATCTGTTATATCAAAAGGATATTTGTATAGGCATATGCAATGTGGAAAGTTGCTTATAGTTTTGAACCAAAAATACATACAGGTGCTCCTTGACTTAGAATGGAGTTATATTCCATTAAACCCATCATAAGATGAAAATATCACCACGTCAAAAATGCATTTAATTTATCTTACATACTGAACATCATAGCTTAAGCCTAGCCTACCTTAAATGTGCTCAGAACACTTTTATTAGCCTACAGTAGGGCAAAATCATCTCACTGCCACTGCCCAGAATTACAACAGAGTATGGTATAGCATCTTGCCAGACCCAGAAAAGGTCGAAATTCAAAATTTGAAGTGTGATTTATACTGAATACATAGCGCTTTCTCACCATTGTAAAGTCGAAAAGTCGTACGTTAAATCATCAGGGAAAGTTTGTATAGTGTATACATGTACACACACACACACACACACACACACACACACACATGCACAGTTTTCTGATGATAAATTGTGATTTTTATTCTCTGCTAGCTTTTTGTTTTACCTGAAGTCCCATGTGAATTTCATTTTTCTCTCCTGTGACTTGGGACATTTTTACTAATTTGATGAAGCACCATATGATTTTAGTATAAAAGCAGATCCACCAAGTAGTTTACCTCCTTTCGTGTTAAACAGCTTTTTTTTTTTGCAAAGACTTGCACTTTATGATGTGCTGTCTAATGGCAGAACCCAAGCCCATCATCACCTGATGATAAACTCTAATGGAAAGTTAAGATAACTGACTCTGGGACAGTGCCTGGAACTTACTCAGAGAGGCTCAGGGGCTGGCTAGGAGGGAATTCAACCCTGGTGAACTCTCCAAGAGCCCTGAGGTCATCATAGCCTCTTTGCGACAATTGCCTCAAGTCAGAGACCAGAGCCCTTCATAACTGATTTTTCTCCAGTTGCAAAACTTCCTGTTCATGCTTTAAGTTTTCCCCATAAAACTTGTGTGTCTTCTTAGCTATAAATGGAAGAGATTGGGAGAGGTGATAATCTAGAAAAAGATGACTACATGTCTTGGTTGTCCTTCCAAGCATCATTTAAATGTTTCTTCTTATTATAGTGCTTGTATTTGAAGACAGTGTCACACTTCAGTAGCAACGTAGTTACAGTTGTGATGGCACTTCCATTATAAATCCCTGTTTTCAGGTGCTCATGACAGCCTTGGGGGAAAATCACTCTTTGGGCTGAAATTTCTCATATCCGTTCTCACCTCCGAGGTGAAAATCTTGTTTTAAAGTCTGGCAGAAAGCTCTGATCTGTGATGGGCAAAGCCTCTCAAATGACCCATGGAAGTATGGATGGAGGAAATGGGGGTGAAGGTTAGGGATAGAA
The DNA here is from genome assembly GCF_902729225.1 of Pteropus medius. NCBI lineage: Eukaryota > Metazoa > Chordata > Mammalia > Chiroptera > Pteropodidae > Pteropus > Pteropus medius. Next base: position 2,245,721 of record NW_024344436.1, on the reverse strand, counting down.
ATTTTGTGAGATTGAGATTTGGGACATTCAGGGTCCTTTCTGTGTAATATTTGGGAGTTGGGACCCCTTGATCACTTTACAGATTCTGTCTTGGACCGATGAGGTCATTTTGCCAGTTGCCTTATTTCTCTCGTTCCTGGGTGTTGAAGAAAGTTTGTTAATTCTGGAAGTAGGCGAGTGAAGTAATCTGCAGGAAAAACTTGGATTTGACTGCATGCATCTAGGAGCCCTATGTCAAAATAGACATGAGTCTATAGGCTGTGGTTTGACCTCACTATCCCTCACCTCTCCATGCTATTGTTCATTCAGCTTTCTCAGCCTAGAATTCCTTTACTGTCCTATTCTACCAGAGCCCTAAGCTTTCTAGAAAATCCAACTCATATACCATCTTCTCTGTGTAGCCCTCTATCCATCTTCTCAGTCAAAACCTTCTACTCTGTATCCTTACAGCATGTTATTTGTGCCATTGATGTAGCACTCATTTTACTCTACCTTTATTCTGCTTATTCATGTCTTGTGCTTATGCCCCACCCTTCCATTAGCTTGCAAGCTTCCTGAGGGTAAAGGCTCTGGCACTTTTGTGATCATCACAATACTGTGTGCGAAGCGGGCACTCAATAGATGTTGTTAGGTCACTTCATTTCATTATCACCATTGATTAAACATAAGCCATATGCCTACCTGATAGCACAATTTGAGATTTTGAATGAGAAAAACCTAAATGGATGTGATTCTTGCTCTTTGCAAACATGTGACTCAGAATGTGTAGGGAGGAGGCAGAAAAATGGAAGAAAAATCTCTAAAAAATAAGCTAGCAGACCAATATGGGACCTGACAGTAGAGGTTCAGCATTAGATTTGTCATAGGCAAGGCCTTTGTTTGCGGAAGGGGTGGAATGGACTTGTGTTTGGGGAAATAATCTGTGAGGTCAGTTCTGGATCTCTCTGCTTTGCTAAAGTCGAGGAAAGCTTTTCTAGAAAACTATTAGTAGAGATTAATCTAAACCATTTTCTATGGTGGTTTTCAAATTCTTGAAATAAATCAACTTGCTGTTAAACCTATGGCAAAAGTTATTCTTTTTAGCAACAATATACCTCAGGAGGGCTCATTTTCTTCTTTAAAATGGGCCTACACTGTGCCCTCATCCATGTAAGATTATTGAAAAGTAATGATAACTCTAAATACAAAGATCATCTAAAAGTGAGGTTTAAAATACCTTCTCTCTCCTGTTTTCAGCATGTCTATTATTAATGCCTCCTCACTCATTGATTATGGCTGTTCCCTGTCTCTTGTTGTGTCTCTGTTGTATTGAATTTGAGGTTTGTTCTGCTGAGGAGACCCTGACAGGGAGGATGTGGAAAAATGATCAGAGCCAGCACCTGCTCCTTAATTCTGTCTGCTGCGTTACTCTCTAGAATGACACCAGCAGCCAGCACACAGATAAGCCATTGTAAGTTCCCGTCTCTGTGCAATTGTTGCATTTGTTACCCTATGACTGAACAAGCTATCTCTTAGGATAGAGTGCCCCTCCGGTCAATATTCAAATGGATTTGGATGTTGGAAGATCTTCTCAGCTTCTGTGATTAAATCCAACTCCGGATTTAAAAGCAGGCATTCTGCACTTTGGAATAATTAACTAAAGCTTATCCCACTTTATCCCAAATCCCTGTTGACCTATTTTTAGGTGTAATATTTCAAAAGTTGTGATCCAAAGGTGGAAACAGAATCAGTCAGAAGCATCTTGGACCCCTTTCATTGCTTGCTTCCCACCCACTCCCCACCCTCATATTTCCACTTTTAATGCCTAACTGTCCCACCTGGAAGTTAAACTGAGTTCAATGCTCTCTTTTTAGAAAGCCGGCCAGATGCAAGCTTGGCAGTAGGACTCTAGTATAGAAAGCACTGAGACTGGGGAAACAGAGAGGTTCACCTTGAAAGCACTGAAATGCTCCTATTCACATGACCTTGAAAATATTAGGTGTACACACTCTAGGCAGTATGAGAAAAATGTCCCATTCTCCAATGTTGCTATTACAATGCTGAAAGCTCTCTCTCTCTCTTTCTCTCACGTGTGCGCGCGCGCGCGCACACACACACACACACACACACACACACACATTTACCTGTACAAGCACAGAGTCAAGGGAGGACAAGGAAAAGAAGTAACAGGAATTTGGCAAGACTGTCTGAACACTTAGATAAAACAATGTCCTACCACTGTGCTCTCATTCTATCCTTAACTCCAGAAAGAAAAATTAAAAAAAAAAAAAAGATCTTATTAATTAAACAGTTCCAAAATTGTGTGATATGTCATTTAAAGGGGCATGGAGTTATTCTTTACACACAAAAAAGTTTACTATTATATAGCAAGCACACCTTCTGTCCCTTCTTTTCCACTTTTTTGACCTCTGCTGTTATCTCTAGATTTATCAGCAATAGTAGATGGCTTTTCACATCAGTAAGCACCATCCAAAATATATCAGAAAGAATCAGAGAAAATAAATCAATGTCCACAAACAACCAACCAATTTGGGCAAGTACTTTTTATTCATAAAAGCTATAGTTCACTGGAGACTCTCTTGTCTTGCATCCACAATGCCCTTGATTTAGATGCCAGCATGGTGAGCGCCAGGTGGCAGCCAAGATGGGAAAACAAGCATTGTTCCATTCGGTTGCTTTGTTCCTCTAATGCCTCTGGTCTCCCTCTTTTTAATCTCAGAGGCACACTTTATTCTAGCAAGTCTATAGGATTATTATCCTAACCAATTGAAGATAGAAATTAAAGGTAAGCTGACCATTTTGGCTGGGAGGAGTAAGGGAGTGGGGGTTGGACAAAGGAGGACTCCTGTCCAGTCAATAGGCTCATTGCTCAGAGAATTTTCGGTGCCTTCTGATCATGTGTATCATTCCTCCTCAGAGATCATAATCATGCCCCAGCAGAAACCATCTTAGCAGGAAGGCTTCCATATTTCAGCTTCATATTCCGTTTAGGATTAATTGCATTTTTCCCCCCAAAGGGACTCTGTGTTTCCTAGCTGACGCTATAGATATTTTGTCTCAGATCCTCTATTATTTTCCAGCTTACATTTATATTCATAAGGGTTTCTCTTCCTCTCTTTCTGAAAGCCTGTTTATGTCCAAGGTTCAAGAAGTAGGCTAAATGCTTTGTTTTCCAGTTAGGGACATGAGAAAAGTGAAGAGGAGAAAGAGAGCTGTAGCTGTGGATGGGAAAAGAGGATACAACAAAAGCATTCTTTTACCAGTAAACAAGAGCTCCTAGGCCTGAAAACCAGAGTAAATAAACCCACTGACAATAATTAATTAACAATAATAGTTTGCACTCAGAGCTCAGCTTTCATCAGGCAACCTCAGAGCATTTCACAAACCACACTTAATTAAGGCTCCTGGCCCCCTGTCAAAAGTACACAGGTATTAATAGCACCCTTTCTCTAGCATGGAAACAAAGGTACGGTGAAGGTAGAATTCAGTGGCTTATCCAACGGCTAGTTACTCTGAAATTGCTGCACAGTGGGGAAGAAAGGAGCTTTCAGTCAGGTTACCAGGATCCATGTTTGTCTCACTTGAAGTTGGTGGGCGGTGACCTAGGTGGGTGATCAGTGTGTACTGTTGTAATTTGTTGCCGACCTGACACAAACCTGCTGTGAGTGTCGTTCACTCGTTTCCTTCTCACCTAGGCTGGCTAGCCAGTTTGCATCCTCTTATCTGATCAGAGCGTGGACAATCTCGGCTTCCTGTTCTCAAAGTAAGATGGGAGGTGAACTCTCTTGCACAGACAGTATTTAATTTGTGCCAGCTTGATGAGGTGAGTCACCTTGCTCTTTACCTCTGTGTTCCTCTGGCTGTATATTCACTAGACTTACTTGCTGCTGGTGCCTTGTCATGGGGGTTGATGGAGAGGGACCTGCAAGGAACAGAGGGGAGATGCTTATGTCTGTCTGGGTGGCTCTGCCATCGGCTTTCCTGCTTATCCTCCTGTTGGCCCTCGGTTGGCAGCTGCTGCTGAGCTCCCTCCCGGGCCCCCCAGATGGAAGAAGGGAAGATTAGCTCTCTCTGCATCTCGTGCCAGGGCTATGTGGTAGATTAGGTTGGCAGGGAGACCCGCATAGCTTCATCTTCGGGAGCAGGAAGAGCTTTTTCAAGGTCACTTTGCAATAGACATATGTTTCTGAGTTGCTCTGGGAGGCTGCCTCCCAGGTCCACTCAGATCCTTTGTTCTGACCTATAAGAATGATTCCTAAACTGTTCTAGTCTTGACATTGTTTTTTATGTCAAACATTTTCAGCACACACTCCTTGCCAATTCCCCCATAATAAACTTCACGTTATTATTAATCCTTTTAATACTTATTTTGTAGGGAAATGAATAACGACAAATGGCTACTATAATTTTATTAATGATCTTATATAGATATACATTTATTTATAACAGTATAAATACACTGGAAAAGAAAATTAGTGTGGATTACTTGCAAAGCACTAACATTTTTAGGTAATAGACAACGCAATGTACACTCAAATTTGAAACCATTTGCAATAACTTTGTATCTTCAAGGGTCCTTGGCACATAGGTTGAAAACTTTAAATTTATAATATAAGGCTTATAAAAGTTGGGGTGACTAACATGTGCGAATCTCCAGAAATAAAGCTAACACACTCCCGGATGCTCCTTGGCAGAATTTCTAACAGCGAGAGTGCAATGGCCCTTTCTTTAAAAATCCACACAGGCTCATTTGGGAAAATGTCTTGAACTCTCAGGAAACACCTCTTCTGTAAGTTTTTTATTTATTTTTTTTTATTTTCACCTCTCATAACTCTCGAATTTCTCTTGCGTGTTGTTTTTTTTCCCCCTGAGGATATCAAAATATTATGCTAAAAGTAACTACAATAAGGAATACAAAAGCAATGCAAAATAGGACCATGGTGGATCTACAGTGTATTGGAAGAAACTCCAAATATTTTTTTTTATTTGGATTGGAATTCTTCTTTCCACGCATTGTCAAGGACTAAGAGGCTAACAAAGAGGGCTTAAGGAGATTCAGAGAAATAGTTGAAAAGAGAACAGATTGTTGTGCAGACCAAGCATAGCTTGATACCACTAATGGTGAGCATTTATCGGGCTCCTACTATGTCCATGTATTTATGGAGATTCTATAATGAGGTTTACGAAGAATGTATGTATCACTGCTATTGCTACGCACAACAATTGTGAAGAGTAGTTATTTTTATTTCCATAGTTGAGAAAACACAAGCTCAAGGTCACAAAGCTGGTGAATGGCAAAACTGGAATCAAATGCAGGTTCAACTCAAAGTTAGAAGGCTGGGCTGTGGCTCAGAGAGTCTGTTAGGAGGCTTACTTGTTCCTAAGAGTAATTTGAAAGCATAACTTGCCATAGTTGTGAGGGCTGTCGGTACCTGATGTCCCTCACTGTAGATGGCTGGCTGTCCTGTGGGCAGTGGGATGTGAACCCCCTCGAAGTTTTGCTACCCAAGAAAAGGAGCAATGACGTGTAGAGAATTTTCACAGAAATGATACTATGTGGTGGAATCAGAGATGCTAATTTGGGCTTTAAGGGAAAAATATGTGAACCAAGAAAGCCAAGAGTTTTGCACTAGATATATCAGTGTCCAGCTTTTCACAAGAGCTCAATTTCTCCAAACCTCAGTTTTCTTTTCTGCGAGTTAAGGATTCATTCAGTCACCAGATTATTTTTTGAATCTCAACTTTGCACTAGCCAGTGTTGGGTGACTTTTTTCTACCTTTTATGAACTCAATTCATGGTGGAAGAATAAAAAATGGTAATAATTCAGTGTAACAAGTAGAAAAATAGAGACTTTAAAAACCTACAGAGGATACATAGTGGAATCAAGAAAGGCTTCACAGAAGAGGTGACTTTCGAATAGGATCTTAAAGACTGACAAATTGATCAGATAGGGAATTTAATGCAATTTAACTGGGATGTGTGTTTATGTGTTTCTGTTAGATACTGATTACTGTGCTTGGCTTTGGGCATACCACCATGAATAAAACAAATATCCCCTCCCTAAGATGCTTAGTCTGATTAGGGAGAGAGATCAGTAAACATGGGACATTAACAAATGCAATGAGCATACACAGGAGCTCCTGCAACTCAGTCTAGGGGAGAGGGAGAATTTCCAGCAGAGACAACAGATTGTATTCAGGTGATATATCAGTCATGGGTGAAAATGCAGATAGCAAGCCTGAAGAGTGATGTAAAGGAAGACAGTAAGGAGCCACATGTGCCTAGTTAAAAGTGTGGATTTTAACATGAGGCAATGGAGAACTTTAATCAGTGGAACAGAGCAAATGGGAGCTTTTAGAGGAGGGAGGAAAAGGGATTTCCTCTGAAACTGGAAATAATCGCCTGGCGAAGAGAGTCCAGGTAGCATAGGACATCTATATAGAAATCTCTTGCAATAGTTAAATCCCCAGGAAAGGGAACATTTGGGGGTTATACTGATATGAATTAGCTATTGAGAAGATTGAAAGGAAAACCAGAGAGCTATGACGAGGATCAGGAATGAGTAAGACTCTGAGGTTGAAAGAGGATGGATGGTGGGCAAGGAAGCTTGTGTTGTAGAGCAGGATGGAGATGGAAGATGAATCATTAGATTGGCAATCAGGGACCACTGATAGACTCAGAAAGGACTAGTATCCTCCCTGTAAATTTAATGAGGCTGCTCTGTGGGGCTGATGAGACAACACACATGAAAGCAACAGACTGTGAAATGCTAGACAAGTATCAAGTATGTATTCCCTGCCTGCATCTCTTCTCTTTCCTCTTTTCACTCTTTACAAACTCTCAGACACTGTTTTCAGCTGCCAATCTCTTCTTGAAAATGAGGCCACCTGTATTGCTTACTCACCCCCCCTTCCATGCTGTTACTCTTCTTTTTCTTTGTTCATGCTGTTCCATCTCCCAGGAAAGCATTCCCAACCCTATCTTGTGCCTTATTAGCTCCTCTGTATCCTTTGGGACTCCTTTTGAACTTTTCTTCCAGCAAGCTTGCAAGATTATTAGCAATGGAAACTATTCGTTGGCCCCCTCCCACCACACAGCCAAGGCTGTGTGAAATCCTCTGGTCTTCCATAACCATATGCATCTCTGTATCATTACATGTCCCTGTTTATCATCTATTATATTTTTACAAAATGTTCACTTAATGCCCATTATCTGTGCTCTCTTCATGAGCAGGAGTCATGTCTTATTCTCTTAGAATTTCCACCTTCTCGCTCAATGCCTGACCCTTAGTAGATCCTCGACAAATAACTGTCAAACATGAATAAATAAGATGCAGACACCCTGGTGTTGTTTTTCTTTTCTAGAAATCAGAGCACTCAGCCTCTGAATAACAGCCTTGGACCATTCACCTAAGAAGCGAGGCGGTTGGTGGGGAGCTGTGACCAGACCAGCGGACAACACTAATTAAAACATCCAGCCCACGTGTGTGCAAATCCAGAAACAGCATGTCAGAGAAGATAACTTTTGATCCCATCTCATCCCCAGAGCTTTTCCTGAGCCCAGCTGTTTAGAAGCAATTTGCAGTGTGGCCACTCAGTACTGTAATTTCTGTTTGTTAAGTGTGGGTGGGCATGCAGGAGTGTGCAGCCAGGACAGTCAGGACAGGAGCTGGTGGCAAATCAAACTGCAGAGGCTTCAGGAATAAAAGCACAATGGAAACATTCCCAGAGACCTCACCAAGTTTGGGGTTAGAGAGCACCAAGCAGGGAAGAAAAATCTGATTGTCTTACTTCCCTTAGACTACCTGACTTCAACGTTCAAAGCAACGTCGAGCCACAAACACAGATTCATAGACACAACCGTTAGACAAATTATGTCAGCAGCTCTTGGCCTTCTGAAGCAGCTGCTTACTTCCTTCCAGGCACCTGGTTCAACTCAGAGCAAGTTTATTTGGCACAGAGAGTTGTCTTCTAAGAATCTGAAATGCTGTTCCGAGGAAGCATGGTGACTAAGATGAAGAGGGAAATCTGGGCACCCATCCCAGCTCTGTTACAAACTGGCTGTGTGACCCTGTGCAAATTGCTTGCTTTCTCTGAGCCTTTATTTACTTATATTTAAAATGAGAGATTTTGGACTAACAGATGTCTAGAGTTCTTTCTTATATTATGGGCTCTTCCAGATCAGGGACCCAAACCAAGTTCCTTCTGCCCAGTGCCATTCGTGCCAATGGAACAAGACAGAGTTTAGTTGAAACTTTATTCTCTGGTCAAAGAATGGAGAAGGCTAAGCTCATGCTCTAATAGCACCCTGTCCCTGACTGGGGCGAATCTTCTGTATTTATATGCCGTGGCGGCATAGAGTGATTAAATTCTTTAGGGCATCCATCGTTATTCTTCTGTTGCATTCGGCCGTTTTGCTCATGGTCCTTTTTGCACACGTTGTCCCATCGCTATCTTGGGTTTTGCGCTCAGCATCTTGGTCTTCATGGCCAGGAATCTTTTTTCCATTCCTGTAAGCAAGCATAGCTCCTGACATAATTCAAGTATTGAGAAACATTAGGGTCTTTAAATGATAGCCCAGTGACACTTACATTATGGCTATAAAATGCTACTCTCTCGATGCTGTAGGAGAGGATCAGCTAAGGCCAAGTTCATGCAGAGAGAGTGAACTGACCCTGGCATATCCATAGATGCACCATCCCCTCAACTGTCCATTTGGACCACTCTCTTCAGACTCAGCCCTGGTTTTGTTCTGTCCACACACCCCCGGTATGTTGTTTATTTAGCTGAGTCTCTATTATCTTCCTTCTTTTGGTCTTTGAAGAATCACACTTTTTTGGCTTGGCTTTTAGCACTGCTGCTAGGCAGTTGTGAGCATTTAGTCAGGTGACTGTCTCATCCTGTCATGAAATATATACAGAAAAGAGAGAGAGAAAATGGAAATTCAGTCCGTTTATGCCAGTGCATCCTCGTGGAACTCATACGGCCCTCTGAAGCTGCACACAAATGAGCCAGGATTTTCATCCCAAGGGCCTCCTGGAAGTGCCTGAAATAACATTGGATCACAGTGTCAGACCTGGAGGAATTCACCTTTCCACATTGGGGTCTGCACTGCTGTCTTCAGGCTGGCTCAGTTGATGGGGACACGCAATCTTCTGTGTGTGCTGTTGGCTGAGGTGGCACTCCATTCTTTTTCCCTATGGAGGTGGGGTTAGGGGAGGGCTAGATTTTTCAGGGGGTTGATAAGAATTACAATCCTTTCTGCTCACCGAGGGACAGGCACTGAATTGGTAACTCACTAATCAGGGCCTTCATTTTACTCGTGTTTCTTTTCGCATTCTCAATTGCTATCATTCTAACATTTCAGCCTTCATTATCTGCATTCAAGAGAGTCAGCAGGGGATCAGTAAATAATGAGAATCCATGGATTTGATTTAATAGCCTCAATTCATTTAACGAATATTTGTTAAATGCCTACTATGTGCCAGTCCTGCTAGATGCCAGGAATACAAAAATGAATAAGCCATAAACTCTGGCACAAGGGATTTTGAATCTAGTAAGAGAGAGCATCAAAGAGAGAATTTGTAATCAGAGACATGGAGTCGTGGGGTGCTGTTGGAGCAGAGGAAGATAATGGCCAGCTCTTCTGGGGAAATTGAGCAAGCTTCTTATCGGAGGAATTTTTTAACATGAAGAGTGGGGAAGGCTGCTGAAGGGAGGAGAGAATGGCCCAGCAAAGCATGCACAGGTGTAAAAGACGGTGCTCGGATATGACAAGAAGCTCACTACGGCTGCAGGAGAGCGGGGAGAGGAGGCAGCTAACATTTTTGGTGAGGCCCTCTCCACACAATGGTTTACTCTGAGAGGTGATAGCAGTAAGGGAAAAGATGAGACCACTGAGATTATATGTGCCAGCGTTGTGCCAGGCATACATCACATCACCTCCTGTGACCCTCTCAGATGACCAGGGCTCAGTTTCTTTCCCATCACTCTTCTCATGCACTTTAGGACAAATTGCCAAACCAGACCGTGCTTTTAAAAATCTCAGTGACAGGGGCATAATAATATCTTCCTTGCAGAACTGGTAAAAAAGTTAAATGAAGAAACAGAGGGATTTCTGTATCTGTCAGTGTAGCAATTTCACAGACTGGTAAAAATGGGCCTAGTCAACGTGTGGGTTCTGACCAACCAACTCCTCTTCTTGGAGATCCGTTTGGGGGCAGTTGAGCAGACACAGAAGCTGAGTTCTTTCTTCAATACTCAAAAATTGCAGGTCTGTGAATAATGATCCTGTGGGTCCAGTATAAGAGATGCCATAGAATAGCGGTCCCCAATATTTTTGGCACCAGGGACTGGTGCTCCTATGAGAATCTAATGCCCGATGATCTGAGGTGGAGCTGAGGCGGAGCTGAGGCAGTGATGCTAGCGCTGAGGAGCGGCTGCAAATACAGATGAAGCTTCACTGGCTAGCATGCCGCTCACCTCCTGCTGTGTGGCCCTGTTCCTAATATGCCACAGACCAGTATCAGTCCGTGGCCTGGGGGATGGGGACCCCTGCCATAGAAGACTGGAGTAGTGTGTGAGATTCCAGGTTTAGGTGCTGCTTCCCCAGGTGGGTGAGGGGGCTGGTGAAGGAAGAATGAACTAGTGGAAGGAGAAGGGCCGCTAACATATTCATTGTGTATTGTTTCAGACATATTAGTTACTTTCAATTTTCATAACAAAACCACAATATAAAATGATAACAATAATAATAATGATAATAATAAAACTGCATCTACCATTTGCTGAGCTTCAATTAGACCCAAGATGCTATACTAAATCAAATTTCACTATGTGATCTATTTATTTTCTGTTATTTAATTTAATCTTCACAAAAGCCCTATCAGGTAGGTGTTATTGATCCCATTTTATAGACAAGGAAATTGAGCTGCAAGTGATTAAGTAGATGTCTTAGGGTTGTTCAGCTCATAAGACAAAAAGTAAGGATTACAGATGCATAGGCTGACACATCTGGGAGGTGAAACTCAAAAGTGAAGAACTTACTTCAAAAATGAGCAAAAGGCCTCAGTCTTCCCTCTGCAAGGGGAGAATCCGGTCTCGTGAATTCTTCCCTGCTTGCACAAGAGAAAGGAGAAATGGTCCATTATCAGGACCAGGAACAGCAGACTGCCCTGCTGAGAGGAGATAACTCTATAAACAGCCACGAGGTGAAGTAACTCAGCAAAATTATAATGAAGCCTCTTCTCCGAGGCTACGCTGGGAAGCCCTGCTCCGCTAACCTCTCTGACGAGTGCTTGCTGATAACTATGTATTACCGTGCAGAATCACAGGCAATAATTACTAGACAGGGATTTAGTCTGCAAGGTGAGATGAGAGAGATTGGAGCTGGTGTGCTCTGGTTCCCTCTCCCAGGGATAATGTCTGGGGACAGAGGACGGCAGATCCCTTTGGATCTAGAGAAAGGGACGAAATTTGGAATTCTAGAGGCCTGGTGCCCCTGATAGTAGAGAAGTCAAAAACAACTCCCTCCAGTACTAAAACCAGCATATTCGAAATGCTTTTACAAAATGACAGTGGAAAAGATATTAGAAAAATTCAATCTAATTGCTCTGCTGCCTCATTAAAACAGAGCCATTCCGAGGGCCCCCGGCCCAGAACTTCAACTCACCTTATGATAATGCCCTACTTTGTATACTTGATGGGTCATTTTCATTTTAACTTTTGTTTTCGTTTTTATTCTCATATTGGCTCTTATTGCCTGAACCTCGCTGTGTTTCGTTTCGTGGCTACTGCTATTTTGGGTCTGTGAAGTCATTTCTTTTCCTAAGTGAGGAAGTGTGTCAGACAGAAGCTCCAGCATCTCTCCCAGCGGATGAGACATGCAAACCTACATCCCTTCTCCCCACTTTGCTTTCCAGGAGGCAGCTGAACTGATTTCCTGTTGAGGATATGCTAGGTTAGGGTTAGGCTTTGTGCTGGGCTTTGGGGCTACATAGCTGAGTTTCTGAATAGATATATCCGGACTCCTTCAGACTCTTGCCCAGGAGACAAGGAGGCACTCTGAGGGGCATGTAGCACACAGCTTGGGGATGAGGGTGCTCTGCACTTGGTTCTAAATATCTCTGCTGTGATAGCACAGCCAAATTGCCTCAGAAACCTCTAGAGCCTCCTGTCTGGGCAGGGGTTGGTCCTTCCTGGAGAGGATTGGGTCTTCTCTTGAACCTAAAGACAGCTCTCAATTACTGTCCCCGCCCTGACAGTACATCCATTCTGACCTCAGGCCCTGCAGACACAAGCCAAGCATCAGGCAAGCCAGCTCATCTCCCTCTTCTCCTTCCTGTTCCAGCTATAATTGGGAAAATGCCTTTCTGTCTTAAAAATGCATGGGCACAGAAGATGAATGGGACTGAGTTAAATTCACTATTACGATTCTACTCAACCCTGATGTTTATTTTCCACGGAAACTAAATAATGGATCTAAACTGTTTGCTATTACTTTAAGGAGCTGCTGATGCATCATAGAAATCTTTCAAAACATTCTCTTTAGATTCATGATTCTGCTTCAAATATAGCCATTTTATCCCCTTCTCCTCCTCCTTTATTTTCCTCCAAAATTTTTGCAAGGGAAAATAATTTTGCTTGGCCAGAAGTTCTAGCAATAGTTTTTCTTTATCCCGAGCTGGAGTCACTGGGTTTGGGCTTAGGCCTTGTCAATATGTCAAGGCATGGACTTCATAGCCACCAGTCCCATTCTTAATTTTAGGGACTTGAGTGCTCTGCTAGCACCTATTTCTTTCCTTAACATCCTCTCTCAACACGTAAATATGGAGAAGAGACTGAGCCAACGTTAAAAAGAAATTCTTATTGCTTGATTTCATTTTTAAGATTTTTTTTTGATTCTTATTACTTTGGGTTTAACTATTAGACCATGAAACCAAGAATTGATACACCAAAGGGAAAAAAAATATTGAATTTATTAAAGGTTCATTGCATAATTGTTTAATCACATAATGTTAGCATTGGTAGGGAACTTATTGTTTATTGAAACTTCATCTTATTACGGGGGAAGAAACTAAGATTAGAAAAGGAAGGGTTCAAGTGCATGCCTAGCTCACGGTCATCTGAGTACAAGGTGATAGGACCAAGCCTGGAACTGAGACATCTCGGCCTAGTCTTCTTGTCTCCCCTCTCCCTGGACTCATACTTTCCACAGGAAATGGCAATTCAGTGGGCGTACTTGGCAGTTTGTGTTGTACATCTGTTAGGCAATTGCTGTGCAAAGAACCTTTCCTTGAAGTGTACTGTACAGGTTCTAATGACCACAGCACATTCAGAGGATGTGGTTTCTGCCTCCTGGAGATCAGAAAGTGAGAGTCCACTAGGACTCACCCTGTTTTCCCTCCACTCTCTAAAGCAGTGATTCTTGTCCAGGAATTTCCATTCTAGACTCCAGGGAACATTTAAAAAACATCCACCCCCAACAGTCTGGAGGTTTCTCAAAAAAATTAGAAAAGGATATACTTTTTGATCCAGCAATTGCACTTCTGGGAATCAATCCAAGAAAACCAAAACAATAATTTGTAAAGATCTATGCACCCCTATATTCATGGCAGCACAATTTACAATAGACAAGATATGGAAGCAACCTAAATGTCCACCAACAGACTATCGGATAAAGAAGTTATGGTTCATATATACAATGGAATACTACTCAGTCATTAAAAAAATGAAATCCTACCATTTGCAATGACATGGATGGACCTAGAGGTTATTATGTTGCGTGAAATAAGTCAGACAGAGAAATATAAATTCCATATAATTTCTCTTATATGCAGAATCTAAGGAACAAAAAGAACAAACTAATCAAAAACAGACTCACAAATATAGTGGATAATCTGGTGACGGACAGAGGAGATGGGGCTTGAGGGGCTGGGAGAATGGGGTGAAGAGTTAAAGAAGTACAAACTAGTAGTTGATAGATGGTCACGGAGACAGGGAATACGGCATAAGGAACGCAGTTAGCATTAATATGATGGCTAGGTGGAGGGCCAGAGGAGAGAAAGAGCAATTAAGGGGGTTGTTTTATAAACTATATAAATGTCTAACCAATTTACTGTATATTTGACACTAATAAAAGAAAATTAATAAAAATTTTCTGCAGGGAAGTCTGAAGTATGTACATTTGCATAACCTCCACCTGGGAACTTGAGGAAGCTCATTGTTAAGAATCTCAGCTCTAAATCATCCTGATAACTGACAAGAATGGTTGTAGAAAGGAATAAAGTCTGACTCAAGGAAGGGAGGTGGATAGAGGAGTTTCTGTAGGGAATCCAGAGGAAATCTCTTTTCCTAATCTAACCTGGGAAATAACCTGAGTGGTTATTTCCCAGGTTAGATTAGGAAAAGAGATTTCCACTAGTCATCTATTCCAGCTAGTTTATATCTTGGCCCTCAGGACTTCCAGAAGGAATAACAAGTGAAGACTGGTCACAAGGTGCTCGGGTTTCTCCCAAATCACAAGGCATAATGTCAAAAGGTGAAACCTAAAGCATCCTCCTTTATTCTCTGTTTGTTGTTCCTGGTCTAACATTGACATAAATCTGAGTTGGGAGGTAGCCCTTGACCCTCAGGGATGGTCAGCATGAGTCAAAGGCCATTTTCAGTTTCTAACCTCTAGGATGAGGCTTTCTCGCAGAGAAAGGTAGAATCTCAACTAATTTGCTCCTGATCTGGTCCACAGGTCTGCTGTTATGAGACTCCAGTTCAGCTTCTGAATAACTAGGACGAGGCAAGCTTCTCTCCTGAAAGCCTAATCATACAGTGTGGTCAGGCTCTGACCTGCAAGAACACAGGTGAGAAGACACCGAAAGGCACTGAGCAGACACCTGGCTCACAGGCTACTGCGGTGAGCATCTTTGGCACATCAATTCTGATCTCTTGCCCCATGTGTCCCTGCCAGCCATCCTGTCAGTCTCCAGATTGGGCTGACAGTAGATGTGAGAGGGAAGAGGGAGGCAGAAGAGGCACCGCAGCAGAAGAAAGCTAGAGAAACATCTGGAAATAGAGGTTGTTTCCAACTGTGAATTAGCAGTTCTCTCTTGGTCTCAGTGAGGGAGGGCCTCCAGCTCTCCTAGCTATAGAAAGCAGCCGGGTTCAGAACAGACTCTGCTTCAGGCCAGGTGTCATTGGAGAAGTCGGATATGTCTGAGCTGGGGCTTCCCTTGAAGGAAATAACACTAACAGAACAACCACAGCTTTATTTTCTGGACCAGGCATTTTCTTATGGAATAAAAATTGGTGGGCTGTGGGCCATGCTTGACTACCAGATTCACATTGACTGGCTAGTTTTAAATTGAATTTAAAATGCTTTATGTGGAGCATACATGCACTTTTCAGTTTGCCCCAGTGCCCAGCTTTCTTTTATACTGTACCCAGTCGAGTTTAACTTTTATATCATTGTCCTTTATATTATGAACCCTATTGCCATTTGAGTTTTCTGACTCCCTTATTATTATTTGGGAATCCATACAAGGAATGTAGGGGAAGGCACTGTTATTATTCTCCCTTTTACAGGTGAAGAAGTTTAGGCTACGAGAGAACACGTTTTGGCTGAGGTCTCCTAGCTAGTGTCAGTGGCAGGACTCCAGCTCCTAAGAGACTCAAAAGCATTTACTCTCTCAGCCTACACATAATAGTCTCTGGGAATCTGTTGCTCACTCCCACCCCAATGTCCAACCTCTCTCTGCCTTGACCCTCTTCTACAAAAACACAGACGCACACACATGCACGCACACACACATGCACACACGCACACACGCACACAGGCTGTGTTGGCAGCCTTGAATCCGGAGATTCCCTAGTACATTTCTCTGCCTCTTGCTTTGGCCAAAAGCTGACCCTGACACTAAGGGGGGCAGATTTACACTTCTGTAATGATTAGTGTTGTTGAGCATCTTTTTATATATCTGTTGGCTATTTTTATGTTCTCTTTGGAGAAATGTCTATTTAATTCCTTTGCCCATTTTTAAATTTTTGTTTGTTTGTTTGTTTATTTGCCCTTGAGTTGTAGGGATTTCTCTGAATTCAAGAAGCAAAGAAGAATGATGGGTAAGTGGCAGAGAAATGGGGGTTTGTTGCTCCACAAGTATAAAGTTTCAGTTCTGCAAGATGAATAAATTCCAAGCCTTGTTCTACAACATTGTACCTATGGTTAAAAATATTAATTTTACACTTAAAAATTTGTAAAGAGAGAGATCTCAAGTTAAGTTTTCTTGTCATAATTAAAAAAAAGAAGAAGAAACTACAGGAGAGGATGTTCACAATAGGAGGATGTCACTTGGAATTAACACGGCCTTTGTATTTTAGTATCCTCAGACAAGGCAGCGGAGACATAGAATTGTTTGAATTGGAATCTATACATCCTTTACCCCTCTCAATCTTGTTACCAAAGATTGAACCAGCCCTAGTGTTGAAAATATTTCTTGTTAGAAATCAGAGTTGCAAGTTAAGCAATAGCTGGATTTGCATTAAAGTCTAGGCAATGGCATTGTGAGGGTGCACAAATTCTGGGGATGTTGTTTATGATTTAAAAATCCTCCTCAGTTTTAAAATGCATATGCATCTTCTCCTGGCAACCCACCTCACTGGGATCTGTGACAACCAGAGGGGGGTCACGTGGCAGCAGGTAACGCACAGTTCCGGCTGATGGAAATTGCTGGCTTTGCCTTCTACTGAGCAAAAAGCTATTGGGCCCAAATTACTTTCTGCACAAGTATGAACAGTGAGCCTGTCATCCTGACCCTTCAGGCTAACGTAGCTCAAAGGTCTAACCTTCCTTATCACCCCTGCAAAGTGTTTTTGTGATGAAAAAAGAAAGTGTGTTTACTTCCCTTTGAGAGTCATTTTTTCCCCATATTGAAGGCCAGGGGTCATTTTCGGGATAGCAGTGAAGCTTGAGGAGGATTAATGGCCACTGGGATGAGGTCTGCTAGGGTACTGGGAAAGGTTTCACATGCAACTGGTTCAGGCCCAGAAGAAGGTGTTGCCCTCTTGTTCCTGTGGATAAATTTATTTATCTATTTTTATTAAATTTATTGGGGTGACATTAGCTAATAAAGTTATATAGATGTCAAGCTTATAATTCAATAATAGGTCATATGTATATTGCATTGTGTGTTCATCACCCCAAGTCAAATCTCCTTCCTTCACCATATATTTGATCCTCTCTACCCTTATCGACCTCCCCTCTTCCTCCTTTCCCTCTGGTAACCGCTAAACTGTTGTCCGTGTCTATGAGCTTTTGTTTGTTTGACTTGTTCGTTTGTTGCTCTCAGTTTTATATTCCACATATGAGTGAAATAATATGGTTCTCAACTTTTCTGTCTGACTTATCTGCTTAGCATGATAATCTCGGGATCCATCTATTGTGTCACAAATGGCAATATTTCATCTTTTCTTACGGCTGAGTAATATTCCGCTGTATTATGTACTGCACCTTCTGAGTGGAGTCATTTTGAGGGGCTTATGCACAGGTGACATTACATAGAAACATCATTTCACAGCAAAGTCCAAAGCTCAGGATATATTTGCTGACAAATCTCACATCCTAACCATTCCTGATTTTCTCTTGTCCTGACTTAAATTTTGGACCACTCTCTCACACATTCTTGGCTTGGTGATTCTTGCATATGGGAGTGAGAACAGCAATATGTCCTCCTTAAATATCCGAGGTGGCAATACTGATGGCTTCCCAAGTGCTCCAGAATTTTCCTGCCTGACCCAGGTCTGGTTGATGGCTCCTTACAACACTGACTGTACCCAGAAGAGGAGCTAAGTGAAGGTGTGCACTGAGAGTCAAGAAGGAAGGAGCAGGAGGAAATGGCACTAGAAATAGTGATTGACAAATGGTCATGTGAAAGGACTGAATTTCCTTGACAGGATGTGAAAGTGAAGACCAGGGATCAGAAACAAGTTGGTGCCAAGGAGTTGACCTAAGGGTTGGGTGGTTTGGAAGAGAAGCCAAGGTCGAGAATAAAAATTTCTATTTTGGAATTGGAAATTCCCCAAATTTCCAAATTATTTTTACTATTTCCAAAAAATAAGTTCTGATTAAACAGAATTGTGATTGAACTAGAGATAATGGAAGATTAGGCTTATTTGGAGCTTAGACTGGGATCTGATGGGCAGCATGATGTAGCATAGCTGCCACTCATGTGACGTGACTACCACTTCTTCTCTCTATATACTTTTTCCTGTCTGCTCCAGCCATATGGGGCCACACCCTACCTCAACCGCCATCAGCAATTCACATCCTCTGTTCCTTTTTTCTAGAATAGTTTAACTCTAACCTCATCATGTGGCTATTTAACATCTCTTCATTTCAGGCACTGGTTTAAGTATCACCTCCTCTAGGAAGCCTTCCATGATCACCATTCCCTCCTCATTTTTGGCGAGATGTTTCCTCTATGTTGGTTATTAGCTCCTGTTGGTTATTCCAGCACTCATCACACCTCTTTATAATTGCTTATTCATTGTTATTCTCCCCCAATAGACTGGAAGGGCCAAGAAAGCTAGGGGCCATGTCAGTATTGATTCTGGCCTCTCTAAAGCCTAGCAAAGTGCTTACCATCAGTAAACTGAAAATTTTATTTATTCTTATAAGGTACTTTCTTTCTCACCCTGAAGAGAATGCACAGTGCTGAACCTACAGCAGATCCTCAATAAAAAAAAGTGTTATTTGATGGCAATAGTTAGCTATCAGATAGAAGGTATTATCTCTGCTTTAAGAGAGAAAACAATTTGCTTCAAACTTGTCTGAGTGTTTGGAATCAGACAAGAGTCCTTTTTAAATTGGGAAAATGGGACTTTAATAGGTCGTGCCCTCTTTCTTTCCCTACAGAAGATGAAGCAGGCATTTCATTCAGTTGGAGATGTGTGTCTGCAGCAAATAACCCTTGGGATTTGAGAGGGATTATCTGGCCACTGGAGGGCTCTTACATTTTTCCATGTAATGTAATTGAAACCTATTCAGGATGACTAAATAATTAATGCCACATTGTACAAAGTGTGCTCCCAAGTTCCTATCACAATTTTTTAAAACGCAGAATTTCAAGAAGACCAGACTTAATTTACTGTGTGTTTTGCTTCTTCGACAAAAATATGTAATGAATAATTTCCCCACATCATGGCTTTACATTTCCCCATAAATAGGGCATCTGTTAACATGGATTATTGTGTATGTGATGCTAACATGATTAGGCTCAAACACTCATCCAAAAAGCTAATTTTAAAAAAAGAATGACTCATGAAAAAGTGAGAATGAGAATCAAAGAAGAAAAAATATTAAGGAAAAATCTATAAGGGTAAGAAGTTAGGAATAAGTAAGCTTGGTATTTTGAAGCCAGAGGATGAGCACTATTTGTTCAACAATATTTATCATCGACCTACCTTGTGTCAAGCACTATGCTAGCTACTGAGTATACAAACAACAGCTGATAATAGTAACAATAGCAGATAGTCCACTAAGGACCAGGACTTTGTCTTGTTGACTACTAATCCTAGAAGCCTGGATCAAAGCCTGACCTGCAGTAAGTATGCAATAATGTTAAGTATGTAGGTAATGCTTACTGAACCCTGTATATGTGCTTTAGATTATTTTAAGAACTTTACATATGTTATTTTTAATTCTGATAATAATGTTGTAAGGTCAGTAGTAGTACTACCCTTATTTACAGATGAGGAAACTGGGGCTCAGTGGAATTAATTAAGTTGCCTGAGGTGTCTAAAGATAAAATTAAAACCCAAATCTGTCTGACATCAAGTCTGATATTTACTTCCGATCATTAAACTATACTCTATAAAGATGATATTCTGCTGTCTGGGCGTTCACACCTAGGGCCAGAAATAAATGTGCAAGCAAGGAGCCAAAATAAAAGTAGCATAATTGGAGAAAGATACTTCTGCTGTATCACTTGTCTGCTCAGAGAATTCTGGAAAAGCTTCACATAGGAGTTAAAATTTGATCTGGTTCATGAAGATAATGTGATGAGCCCCAGCTAATTCTCAAAAGCCATGTTGCATGGGTGAGATAGAAACCTTTGTTGTAATGGGCCTTTTGAAATTATTTGGTATTAAACAATAACCTATCTTATTCTGACTGCTGCACCGCGATAAAAAGGCTTCTTTCAAAGTATAATAAAGAGACGTTATACATACTTTTAACTTTTTTGAAGTATAATATATATATTGAAAAGTGCACATGGAGAAAAGTGCACAGCTCAATGGATTTTCATAAACCGAATGTAGAACAAGAAACAGAATTTTAACTGCAAACTATTAACCCCTCTAATGATCCTATATTAGTTTTTTAGGGATTCTTTCACAAATTATCAAAACCTGGGTGGCTTAAAACAACAGAAATTGATTCCCTCACAGTTCTGGAGGCCGGACGTCTGAAGTCAAGGTGGTGGCATAGCCAGCCTAGTCTTCCTCTGGAGGCTCTGGGGGAGAATCCTTCCCAGACCTGTCTCCTGATTTCTGGTGTCTGTCAGAAGTTCTTGGCATTGCCTGGTGTGTAGGTGCATCAGTCCAACCTCTGTCTTCATCTTCACATGGCCCACCCTTCTGTGTGTTTCAAATATCCCTCTCCTTTCTCTCACAAGGACATCAGCCATTGAATTTAGGGCCACCCTAACCCACGATGATTTTATCTTGAGGTCTTGAACTAAATTACATCTCCAGAAACCCTATTTCCAAAAGAGCTCACATTCACAAGTATCAGGAATAAGGACATGGACATACCTTTGTCTTTTGGGAGGCATGATTTAACCCATTATGTTTCCCTTTTGTTACACTTTCTCTAAGGATAATTTTTTTTTAACAGCTTTACCTATTTTTCTGCTTTACATAAATAGAATCATATAGTTTTTACTATTTGTGTTTGGCTTTTTTATCTCAAAATTATATTTTTGAGATTCATTCATATTGCCATATATAGCTCTAGAAAATTTATTATCAATGCTGTATAGTATTTCCTTGTGTGAATATAACATAATTTATCCATTATACTATTATGAGTATTTAGATTGCTTTCACTTAGGTGCTTTTATAAATAATGCTTCTCTAACATCTTTTTACATATTTTTATGCATATGAGTTTATGGGGGTATATATCCAAGAGAGAAATTGCTAGATCATGGGGCATATACATGATCAGCTTGAGTGGAACAACTGGTTTTCCAATGTGGTTAAACAAACACTGGTTGAAACAGAGAAGTAGAATGATTGATGTACATATTCAAAAGATCACTGGCTGGGGGGTTACAATGGCCCAGAGATTTAGCTTCAAGATAACATTTACACAGAAAAGTAGTAGGAAGCTAATCTAAAAAAAGGCTAAGATCAGAGTTTGGAGGGTTTTAAGTCTTAGCTTAGAAGTTTGGGCTCCTTTTGTTGGGAAAAAAATGTTTCTTTTTTTTTTTTAAAGTAAGAGAAGTTATTAGATTTATTCTTCAGGAAGGTGGATGGGAGCCAGTTAGGAGAAGGTATTAGACCTTGAGGGAGAGCCTGAGTATATGAACCCAGGGATACGGTGAGAGGGATGAGGCAGAGGAGATGGGAGAACCGTGAGTGGAACCTGCAGACCCTGGCAGTTCCCAGAATATGCTGTGTAGGAGAAAGGGAGCAGTCAGTGATGCTTTCCTGATTCTCAATATCCCTAGGACACTCTGTCCGGGGTAGTGGAACTGGGAGTAGACTTAAGGTACCATTTTCATGCCAACACTCAGGATGGACTGTGTTTTGATTAGAATAAATGCTGTCTTGGCTGAACTTATCAATGGGTTTTGGTCTGGGCCAACAAAGAGCTCTTATCACCAACACGTGCATCTGTCAGCACTGGACAGAGAACCCTGAAAGTACCTGGAAATGTACCATCATCTCTGTTTCTCAACTTGAGGAAGGAGAGAAAAGTGAATGTAGTAGACTCATTCAACAAACATTTAAGAACCTATTGTGAAACACAAAATCTCAGCGAAGTCTTATTTTGATAACAAAAGGGTGTCAAGGGAATTAGGGGTGCCTGGAGGAGGAGGCGCTTGATCTGACCAAGGGGTGTCAGGGAGGATGACGGTGGAGAATGTTTCACCTGGGTTTTGCAAGATGAGTAGGAGTGTTTGGAATGAGAAGGGGCTGGGGAATTGAGGCTGGAGAGTGTACTTGGGTTGTGACATCAGGAAAGAAGATGGTCATTTCCAGTAGAAGAAATGGCACGTGCAAAGATACTAATGAATGGAAAAAAATAGCTAAAGGGTATTGTGCTCTTACCGGGTATCAAGCACTGTGCTAAGATTTGGATTTAGGCTTATTCATTGGATCTTCTCTACAGATCATCAAAGCAGGTGTACTTACTATTTTCATTTTGCAGATGAAAAAAACTGAGGCTTAAAGAAGTCAAGCTGCTCAGTCTAAGAACACATAGCTCCTAAAGCAGAGCTGGAATTTTGACCTTGGGTTCAGACCTCTGATCGCTGTGAGTTCCCATCCCTGACAAAGAGGCTGCTATTGGTGTGGACTCTAACACAGGCAGCTTGCATCTTGCTCACAATGAAGTCACGGTGGGTAAACCCTTCATCCTGAACCATGGTGAGTGGCAGCGTATCATTTTCCAAAATTCTCTTCCAGTCCATGCCCAGAGGAATAGTAATGCCACATTAAGACTTTGAAAATGCTGGTGACATTTACCTGTGTTGGTATATCGGAATAAAAACAGTCCCTCCTAACCCTTCATTTAACCTCTTCTCTTCAGCTCAGCATCCCTAGATTTTGCCCCTGCTCCATTTTTTTTTTCCTCTTTGAAGATGCGTCAGGTCTCAAGTTCAGCTTAATCCAACTGCTAGATGTATTATTCATTTCTACGCTTTAATGATGTGATAAGGTTTCTGGAAATAGGAAAAGGCTCATTAAACTGTCATTTGAATATAGATCACACCTAAATTCTAAGGAAGACAAAGTCTGCCAGCTGGGGATGCATTTGCCTCCCCAACACAGCTCTCTACGAACTGAGGAAGCAGAAAGAAGCATTTCAAAGACAAGATCCTTCAGATTAACATGTATTCTTGATTTATTCTGTAATTAATGATAACTCACAAACAGAGTGAGGGATTCAGAGAGACAGCAAATGAATACTGCCCAAATGAAGAAGGAATCTGGGATGTTAAACATGGGGAGGTATGTGTTTTGTCCCTGACTGTGATCAGTGGTTTGATCAGGCAGGCTGTATTTGAAGTAGAGAAACATGTAAGAATTTTAATTCATTTTGCATAGCTTATAACGCAAAGTCATCCCTAGCTGAAGAAATTGACTTGAGAACACAACTTGCCAGCAGCTTTCCCTCTCTGTTTACCTTCAGGTTTGAGAATCCGCTGCAAAATGCAGGAATGCAAGAGAAGGAGTCAGGGTCAGATTCTAATGAAACTGGGAAAATGTCTAGCAATCTCTCCTCCTCTCAGTCCATAAGGGTTGTGAAATAAACCTCTGTTAAAAATTTAAGTTGTACCAGACCCTTGTTCAGGTGCTCCACACATATGTACTTGTTTGTTTTTTACCATAACCTTATGAGATAAGCCAGCATTGCCCTTCGAGTCAGGCAAGAAGGGCTTCTACTCTGACTCCCTGCTTTAGTGGGCCTATTTTAGTTCTCCTCCAGGTGTGTCCTTCCCAGAGGATACAACGCTGCTCCTTGGGGAGAAAAGAACATATTCACTGGGCATTTAAAGCCCTGGAGTTTCCTTACCTAATATTCCTGAGCCAAATCAGAGTTCTGAGTGGGCCTCTTTCTTGGATCTGTCCTTGCTGGCAGATAGTGTCCATAATGTGATTCTGGTCTCTAAGCCAAGGGCTGGCCCTCTGTCTGGTTTATGGACACACAGAGCGTTTCAAGTGGGCTGGGCCATCACAAACTTACTTCTATATGATTTGCAATATAGGATGGAGCCAGGGGAGGGAAGAGAAGGGAAGGGGAGTGAGCCGTGGGCAGAGCCTCAGGCAGGTTCTCTTCTACACTATCACATTTCAGCAGGGAACCCCATGGATCCCACGAGTTCTGTACTCATACCTTATACTTCTAGGTCATTATAAACGTGTACTTGTCAAACTAGGAGAATAGAACGTGTTTTATTCAGTGATTTGTTAGCCTAACTTTTCCTTTAGAATATTTGACATATGGTGTATAGCCAGCCATTTATACTCTTGCTCTGGGCCCTAAAATTGTTAGGGATAGGCTCAAGGTAGGGATATTAATATCTATGTTTTATATATAAAAAGATAGAGAGCTTAGTCACTTGCTAGTAAGTGCTGAACTCAGAATTTGAGTTCTGGCAGTCTTATTACAGGATCTACCCTCTCAAATACTCCTAATATTTTCCTTTATGAAGGCCTCTTGAGCATGTGCCTATTCAAATCAGCTAATATCCTGATGGGATTGGAGCCATGAGGCAAATATGGAGAACCTTCCTTTCCTGCCACATTTTAAGAGAAATGGAATGAGATCCCTGGGGCCTCTGATAGATGCATGGGTTGAAGGAGGCTGGAGAAAAACCACAGATGTAAGAGACAAGAAATGTTACTTGAACCACATTATTAGTATCGTTGCCAAAAATATTTAACCTGAATCTAATTATGAAAAAACCACCACCAACAACAATAAACAGACAAATCTGGCAAATCAAGAATGAAAGATGTGATGGATTCCTGAGATGGCCCTCCAGGTTCCTGCCTTCTGTACTGCATACCCTGAGTAATCCCCTACCTTGAGTGGGCAGTACCTGTGGGTGACGGGATAGTCACCTCCTTGATTATGTTGTACACGGCAAAAGTAAAAGAATTTTGCTGACGTAATTAAAGTCCCTAATCAGTCGCTTTAAGTTAAGTGGTAGGAAAATTATTTTGGGTGGACCTGACTCGATCAGTAGGAAGGCCTTAATCGGGGCTTCGCCCTTTCTCTGGAGAGAAAAGGAGCAGCAGACATTCTTCTCTTAGGCCTGAAGAAGGAAACTGCTGTGCTGTGGGGAGGGCCAGTGGCAGGCGGCAGCCCTTAGGAACTGAGAGCCTAGACCTACGACGGCAAGGAACTGAATTTTTCTAATGACCAGTGAGCTTGGAAGAGAATCCTGAACCTCAGATGAAATCACAGTGCCAGCCAATACCTGATTTCAGCCTCGTGAGACCCTGAGCAGAGGACCCATGTAATCCAGGCCTAGACTCCTGACCCAAAGAAACTGGACGATAGGAAATGGGTGTTATTTTAAGATGCTGTATTTGTGGTAATTTGTTTCGCAGCAGCAAGAAAGTAATACCAGGAGCATTTTTCAAGATAACTGGTTCGTACTCTTCAAAAAAGTCATTATCATAAAAAACAACTGATATGAGGGAGGTGGGAGGATTTTAGTTTAAGAGTGACTAGAGAGCAAACGAGTAATAAAGAATAACAACGATAGCAAACCCCCACTTGGCTGGCAGTGATTTATTTAAGTTTATTCACACTGAGTTTTAGAAACTCAATTTTTTATTTTCTTTCCATTAGAAATGTCCTTTTCCTTACAGAGATCTCTGCTCTGCGTTTTGAGCAGAGATTAGGCCTTATGGCCTTGACCTTTACAATGTCTCATTGTGAATAGAAACAGTTACTTGAAGATTATTACACAGTTCCTCAGCTGTAGAGAAGTTACCTCTGTCTCCAGAAGCTGCTGGAAGGTCGGGGTTTAATGGCAGTGGTAGGGTCCTAAGAATGAATGTTTATGACCCACACCCACCCTCCTTTCCCACAACTCTGAAGGTTTGGGGGCTGAGAGTATGAGCTACTATGACAAATTTGTAGAGATAGCACAATTTATTTGAACAAGACCAATACTTCTGCAGCATGGAATTTGTGCTCAGGAGGCCCTAGAAGAAGTTTGACTGCAATATCTGGCTTATCATTTCCCCACATATGGGGCCCTATTCCCCACTTAGCCTACTGTTTTTGCCAGGGAAGAAAAGCACAGTAAGCCCTCCCTTAACATTGTCAGCAGGTTTTGGGAAACTGCAACTTTAAGCGAAGTGATGTATAAGGAAACCAATTTTACCATAGGCTAACTGATATCAACGAGAATTAAACTCCTATGGTGTATTTCTGATCATAAAAACATCACCGGACTTCTAAAAAGAGACCCAAAACATTTCTAATATTAAACATTGAAATAAATGTGAGTTATAAATATATATATTAAAAATTACTCTCTTAAATATTTATATATTTAAATATATTACATATATATTCTTAAATATATATAGCTCACTTATTTTCCAACATGTTTATCTCAGTTCAGGGTCATGGGTGGCAGCTCATGGTGCAAGGCATGTCCCACCCTAGAGAGGACTCCATTCAGACACACTAGTTCACCTAACGTGCACATCTTTGGGATGTGGGAGGAAAGTGGAGTACCCAGAAAAAACCCACACAGACATGGAGAGAATGTGTACACTCCACACAGACAGTGGCCCCAGCCAGGAAGAATGTTTTTTTTTCTCATCAACATTATAACAAAACAATGTCGAACGAAACTCTGTTATTTGAGGACCTGCTATACCTGAAAATAGAATTTATATTAAGATGTGATCGACTTTTCTATGGACTGAATTGTGTCCCCAATCCCAATTTACATGTTGAAGCCCTAACCCCCAGTGTAGTTGTATTTTAGGAGATAATTAAGGTTAAATAAGTCTGGGGTCCTAATCTGATAAGATTGATGACCTTTTAAGAAGAGGAAAAGATAGAGAGAGATCTTACTCTTCACATGTATGCACCAAGGAAAGGCCATGTGAGGACACGGAGAGAAGGCAGCTGCTGCAGCCCAAGGAGAGAGCTCTCACTAGACACTGACCCCACTAGCACCTTGATCTTGGACTTCTCAGCATCCAGAACTGTGAGAAAATAAATTTCTATTGTTTCGGCTTCCCAGTCTGTGGTGTTTGTTATGCCACCCTGAGTTGATGAATAGCAACTCGATATAGGGTTTTTGCATTAAAAAAAAGATGGCTGAGTGAGTCCAATGCTTAACACATGTGAAAATCTCTCTAATGGTATAATTTTCCATTTTTGTAACGCCTTAGTATTGGGAGTCAATTTTAAGATCTCCAGAGAGTTCTAATTATTTTATGTGTGGGGGTGGGTCTTTTAGAGGAACTGCACCCACACAGAGACACGATACCAGAATAGCTGGATAGCAAATACTTTAACTGAGACAGGAAAAGATTTGTGGGTAGAAATATATTTCATTCATTCATTCATTCACTCATTCATTTGACAACTAGGTATTATCATAAACTCAGGGTATATAGAAAGAATGGCATTTTTCCAGGCCATGAAGCCTGCAAAGAAATATAAAGCTCCATCCTTGAATGTGTCCAGGCCATACACAAACCAAGACAACATAGCTGTTGTTTACTAAATGCCTAAAATGGCCACAGCCTTGTGCTACATGACTTCCCTCATATTAACTCATTTATATAACCAGTCAACATGTATATAATCACTTCCATTTTATATGTGTTCTATTTAGTCCCAGAGAGCTTAAATCACTCCCTCAGAGTTACACAGACAGAACCAAGATTTGTTTGCTCTCCAATATAGCATTCTATATTAATTATGAATAAGATAGTGTCTGATTAACCAAATCCCCAAAAGAGAAAACTGGGCTATAACGTGTTAGAGAAATTCAGGGTTTTCTATTGGAGCTAATAGTTAGGAAAAGCTTCATGGAGAAAGTGGCATTTGATTGAATTTATACAGATGAAGCAAAAGGTGAGGGAGGACAATTTAGGTAGTTAGAAAGGGCTAAGCAAGGACATTATGATGAGTGTAAGCTAAGTGGGAGTAGCGAGACATTTAGTAGGGTAACCAGAGTCAAAGTGAAAAGGAAGTGGTGAGCAGGAGAAACCTGTGGTGGGAGGTTCATGGAGGCAAGTGGCCAGCCTCAGAGCTAGTGTTCTAATCCAGGCAAGGACTGGCGAGAGCCTAAATTGAGATGGGGAAGGAAGAGCAGAGGGGTGAGTCCTCATGTTACTGCTAGGGTAAGAGGCAGGTCCTGATATGCCACCTTGTGGTGCTGGGAGGAGGAGGGAAAAAGAGGTGAGTGCTGTTAAGGATGATGGTGGTGACGAGAGGCATGATGTTTTATGGACCAGGCCCTTTAGGAAGTGTTGTTAGGGTAAACTTTGTAATGAAGGCTCTGGAAGATAGACACTGTTAACACTTCCATTTGACAGATGAGAAACAGATTCCAAGAGGGTAAGAAATTTGTTCAAGTTCCAAAGCTTCCAAGTGGCAGGAACAGGATCTGAGCCCAGACTGTTGAGCAAAGACCCAGAGCTGAAAACAGAGAAATTCTCCAGCTGTAAGATTCCAAATGTGGGAGGGTCTTCAAGATTCCCCTCTATATTTGTCATCCTGCAGCCCACACCAGACGGGCCATGGTGAATATGCAGAAAATATTGAGACTCCTAATTGATGAAAAGGGATTTGAAAATGTCTCCCTGTTCCTTAAAATAAGGAGCTCTGGCTCCTCATGCTGCCTCAGAACTTCTTTATCTTTTAACTATTTTTTTTTCTTCAAATTTAACTCTGCTCCCTTCTGCACTCAGGATTACCTAAAGGCCAAGTTTGACATTCTTAATCCGACCATTTCTGAGTTATCTGAGAACAGAAAAGGTACAGGGATAAATGTTTAAAGCATTAACTCTGGGCATGCCAGAGGGAAATGACACAGATGGGTTTTCCTCCCTGAGGACTCTACGGGCTCAGACCTGTGAGATCCTCCTATGAAATGGGCAGCCTTAAAGGATCCTTTGTGATCCCAGAGACCCTTGTTTGCAGTGGCCACATAGTTTATCTATAGGCAGTTTTTTCTAAAAACTGCCTATAGATAAACTATGTGGCCACTGAAACTGCTGGATAGATTTTTCCCAAAAAATCTTTACTGGAAGAATTGGACTCCTAGGAAGGCATTGACAGCCTAAGCTGTCAAGGAAAATCAACAGGTGTTTATTTGGCAGGTATCTGCCATGATCCCTGTGAAGTACTGGACCAGGAAGAAGATGCAGAAGAAATATCCTATAGAAATATTGCAAACCTATAAGAATTTCTATATTAATTCAGTCATTATTGAGCAGCTACAATGCGGCAGACATGTGCTCTGTGCTGACTGGTACACCAATGATGAACAAAACAGACCTTGTCTCCTGCCCTCATGGAATGTATATTTTAGACTATTTATATAAAATTAAACCACATTTTTTTCAATTCTATTCTGAACAGAAACAGAAAATAACAGGGAGGCACAACAGGACTATATTTACCACCTGAATTAAAAGGTAATATGAGATTCTAACACATTATTCACTGCATGATAGGGACAATGACAGTGGGCTATTACAGTCTTACACACACACACACACACACACATGCGCACACACACACATGCACTCCTTATGCATGAAGGATATATTCTTTGTTTAGAATTAGCTGAAAGAAAAGTTGTTTTTATGGTTTTATTTTTTTTAATTTTTTTAATTTTTAAAATTTATTTAATTAATTTATTTTAAGTTTATTTGGGTATCATTGGTTAATATAATTATATAATTTTCGGGTGTACTTTATAATTTGACATCTACGTATTCTATTGTATGATTCCTTCAGTTACCATATATTTGATCCCCTTTACCCAATTCACCTTCCCCCAATCCTCCTATATTTGACTCCCTTTACCCTGTCTACCTATTTCCTTCTTCCCCACCCCCTACCCTCTGGTAATCACTAGTTCATTGTCCGTGTCCCTGAGTCTCTGTTTGTCCTATTCATTTGTTGCTTTTAGGTTTATATCTCACATATAAGTGATATCATGTGATTTTCAACTTTTTCAGTTTGGCTTATTTCTCTTAGCATGATTATCTCGAGGTCCATATTGTTTCAAATGGCAGTATTTCATCTCTTCTTATGGCTGAGTAATATTCCACTGTATATATGTACCACAGCTTCTTTAGCCAATTATCTATCGTAGGACACTTCAGTTGCTTCCATGTCCTGACCACTGTGAATAATGCTGCTATGAACATCGGTGTGCAAATATCTTTTCAGATATGTGTTTTCAAGTCTTTGGGGTAAATACCCAAAAGAGGGATTGCTGGATCATATGGTAGATCAGTCATTAGTTTTTTGAGGAACCTCCATACTGTTTTCCATAGTGGCTGTACCAATTTGCAGTCCCACCAGCAGTGTATGAGGGTTCCTTTTTTTCCACATCCTCTCCAACATTTGCTATTACTTGTCCTGTTGATACCAGCTATTCTAACAGGTGTGAGATGGTATCTCATTGTGGTTTTGATTTGCATTTCCCTAATAGCTAATGATGTCGAGCATCTTTTCATATATTTGTTGGCCATTTGTATGTCCTCTAGGGAGAAGCGTCTGTTTCAGTTTTTAGGGTTTTAATAAAGAGGGAAAATATAGCAAAAATTCTTCTCTATTAAGTGACTTACAATTGGTTTGATAATACTCATGTATGAAAAAACTAGAGAACAATTTAAACTTAATAGTCAAGTTCTATTACCTAGGCCACTTCTACCAAATCGAAACACAGATTCTGCCTCTTTAAGGGAACAGACTGCTCTGAGAACTTGGCATTTAATTACTGGGATGTATATGGGTACAAATGGATGCTGCCAGCTACAAATGAGTCTTATCTGTTCAATAAATTAGACTTCATGAGGAATACATTATAGGTCCTGAAAGTTATAAAAGTACATTTCTTTATATCACATTCCCATCTCATTTCTGAGCTCATTTGAATTGCTGGAGTTCAATTTACCAAACTAACTAACCAAAAGACATGGTAATGGATACTGGCATAACCCAGTGAACAAAACAGTCCTAGATAGTGCCTGACCTCACAGAGCTTACATTCTAGCGAGTGATCCAAGAACAGGTAAATAAACACGTAAGTAAAATCACTGCAAGTTGTGAAAAGTCTATGAAATACAATAAGACAACAATAAGGGAGAGAATATAGCAGGAGTTTACTTTAGATAGAGTGGTCAGGGAAGGCTTAAGTCTAAGTAAGGGTTAGCAAACTGGACAGCAGGGAGAACATTTCAGCCATACGTAAAAGAATAAAAGGGCATGATGTTTCTAAGAAGTCCGAAGTGCCCTGTTTGCTGGCGAACGAGGGGAGGTGTGGTTAGAAGTGGGAGAGAGGGGTGAAAGCCAGACCCTGCAGGACTTGAAAGACCATAAGACGAAGTTTAGACTTTATTCTAAATAGAATAAGAAGTAATCTGAGAGTTTTAAGCAGAACTGGAACATTATACAACTTGGAAATTCACAAGATCACTCTTGCTTCTGTGTGGAGAATAAATTGGAGGAGGCCTGGTGTGGAAAGCAGATACTGATGAGAAAGCTATTGCACTAGCCCAGGTAAGAAAGAAGTGCTGACCTGATTAGGGTTATGACCATGGAGATGGAGCATGTGAACACATTCAAGAGACAGTGAAATTGCTGCTCCATCAGTTTGGGGGGGAGGGGGGTGTAAAAGAACAGGAGGAATTAAAGGTAAATTTTTTCTTCCACTTGAGTACATGAGTGGATGGAAGGCCCGTTTGTAACAGAAGGGAAGAAGAAGAAAAGTTAAGAGAAAACAGATTTGTAGATTTGATGTTCAGAGGACAGGAGACTTTATATGTGATGGTCTCTATTTTCTCAATAGAAGATGATGACCCTGATGAAATTTTTGTTGCAGAAAAAAATAGCGTTCAAAAACAATTGGCTTCCCTTTAAGACCCCCAAATATTTTTTGGTCTACAAATTTTCATTGACCATTTTTTCCAGAAACCCTCTTAGAATTTTTATTGCTTCTTGCCTCGTCTTAGTGCTTCTACCATCTCTTCCTGCTCTTCGGGTCACTTAGCTCCAAGAATGCAAGTATCTGAGTGCAGCAGATGTACTCAGAGCCTTCCCTAGATACAGATTCTACTAAAATCCAGACCCAGGGGAACTACAAATGTGAGGTAGAGTATGTTCGATTTCTTTTATTATTATTGTCAGTCTCCCATTTTAAGACACCCTTATTGCTTCAGGGGAATGTGGAGCAGTGCTTTCTTCTATTGTCAATTTAATGACCCTGTTATGCTAATTGTCTCTTTCACCATAATATTAACTTTTCCTC
Organism: Pteropus medius; assembly: GCF_902729225.1. NCBI lineage: Eukaryota > Metazoa > Chordata > Mammalia > Chiroptera > Pteropodidae > Pteropus > Pteropus medius. The sequence continues at coordinate 2,213,466 of NW_024344436.1, read as the reverse complement.
CCATAAGTTTCAGACAATGACCTAACCCTTCAAACACAATCCATAGAGGATTTCGCCATCCACTTCAGTAGACTGCAAGAAAGAAGAGGTGAGCAGAGGAGATGAGACAGAAAATGCATATATGAGCTATTTATCTATCTGGAGAGATATTCTTCCATGCATTTCATAAACAACTTTTATAAACACCTTGTAAACCTATGTTTACAAGTGTTTGACCACTCTGGATATTATATTTCTATGCATCTCACTCTTCGATCTTTATCTGCTTGAGTCTTCTTTTTCAGAATGATGTTCCATGTAGTTTAATTGGACCTAAGATCACTCCTTCAGACTAAAAGTGGCTCTCTTTGCCAAGACTGACTTCTAACCTTGTCACTTGTTCCCTAATCACACAGCACTATGTCCTGTGCACATGCCAATTCACGAGATTTTCATGAGCCGTGGTGGTGGCGTGGAACCGAGAAGAAGAGAAAGAGATGCAATGACCCAAAATAAAGAAATGGAGATCTGCTTTAGTCCTCCAATTCCTTAACATTGAATTGGGAGGAGAAAACATACTAATTTGAAGTGACTTAAGGGCACTTAAAAATAACCTTCAGACAACGATGAATTCTTATCGCCTCAGCTGAGTACCATAGTGGTAAATGGAAAAAGAGTAAAACTACTGTCTACATCGGTATGATTACTTCAGGAAAGCTTGCTCAAGCTAGCTTTTGAAGCATTCTGTGTCTTGGGGATGGTGCAAAGAAGGGTGATAAGAGGCAGAGAGGGAGACTAAGGGAAGAGACTGACGCAGAGGGACCCGGTGTGGGCGACACCGACTCAGGGCTTCTCGCATGCGAAGTGACTGGCACAGCTGAGAAACCAGCGCCCATTTGTTTTGCCTCGTTTGGAATCAATGTTCACAGAGAGATTAAAATAAAAAAATAAAATAAAATAAAAAAGACTTAGTTTCTCTGGCAAACCAATAACAGGCTTTGGGATTTTGCTTTAAATATTTTGAATAATCCTATTAGCAGCTTTGGAAAATGGGGTTATTTTAATGACAAAGTATGTATATCTATATATTTTCCATCTAGTGTCTGAAGGAGATTATCCACACTCTCTGAAGCCTACCCTTTTTGCGGGGTTTATCCCTGTCGCCAAATTTAGAGAGGCAGGAGAGTGTGAGAGCCGCTCAGCCACAGTTCTGGGGCAGAGTGTGCTGAATAATGCCTATTTTGCCCACTTGCTAAGTGGCAGGTAGACTGGTTTACTTTGGTATCCATCATCCAAGCCCAGTGGTGGCAACATGGTTCAGGGGCCAGAATCAAACTGCAGAGTCAGGACCCAAGCTCATGTCTCAGTTTTAGCTATGACATTTCACCTACAAAATGGAAGAAAAACAGTAATATTGAAATCATAGGGTTGTCTTGAAAATTAAGTAAGACTACATAAGTAGAAGCACCAGTGCAAATGCCCAGATAACCAGTTCTGCTTGTTATTTTTGCTAGCCTGGATGTCTCTGATGTCTGAGAGCCTATTTTGTAACTTTTTTTTTTTTTAAATCAAATCAACTGCCTTGACTCAGAGCAGGTGGGGTTTATTCTCTGACCCTTGTAAGGTAGAGAGTATAAAAAGACTTCTCATGTTCACTTTCAGCCCTAGGATTTGACCAATGAGGCTAGTCCCACTGTTCAGCAATATCATGTCTGAATGAGAATATCATTTTTTGTGTGTGTGAATGTGAGTTGTATGATTATTAAGAAAAGAATATTGCTGCATGGTTAGATTTTATTTGCAATCCTCTGTATGAGATCTGCACACTCTTTTCCCTCAACTTCAAGAGCCGCTTGATCCTCTGAAAAAGAGAAACATACATGCTTACATGAGAAATCAGCCTGAATTTCTTCCAAAGCCTTCCTCTTTCCCTGATGTCATTACTTGCAGGGATCAGACAGGCGTACTGCCAAAAACATTTCTTCTATATGTTGTAATGATTCAGGCTCCAGGATAATGAACAAGACTTGGCAAATGCCAGCCAGTACCTGAGCCAACAGGAGAGGCCCACATCAGAGAAGCTGAGAGTCAGAAGCCCCAACTAGAACTTCCAGTAGGAATTTGCAAAGAAAAAAGTCATTAGCCACAAAAATCTCTTTTGATTCTAACAAGTCCTATAGGTGTTTCTTAGATATAATTTCCTGACTGATCATTTAAATTTCCCATTACGAATCTTTATTTCAGTTGGTAAAAGAGACAAAGACAGCTTTGGGATATATTAATTCATAGTCAAGGAAATCTATTGAGAGGCATATAATATACTTTATTATTAGAAAAAATTGAGCACAATGGAGATAAAACTATTGACTTCTATTTCATTGAATAATCAGGTAAGGTGAGGGCAAGAGTGGATAAAGAAAAGGAATGTGAAGGCAGGCTCATACACATAGGAGGTGATGGTCAAATGAATAGAGAGTGAGTGGGAAAAAAGAAGGGATTGATGGAGGTAAGAGAAGAGAGTGACAGGAGAAGAAAGAAGAGAAAGGCACAGTCATAATAAAGGAAAGGGAGAGAGAAGACACAATGAGATCATAGATGAAACTTGAGGAAAATTCTAGAAGGTATACACAGATCCTCTGCTTATAGTTTCAGAGAGCTGTAACCTGCTGAAATGTAAACTGATTAGTTATTTTTGCCATACTTTGCAAATGTGTTAATCTTTACATCAAATCCCCTGTAAATTGTGTTACCATAGCCACCCAGTATATTGTAAATTGTGGTGGTGGCTGAAGGGCAAAGGAAATCAATGTAAATCAGAGGAGGCCCTTGAGGCAGAGGTCCCCACCCTGGCTGGGGAGATCATGTGATAGTGTCTCCCTGGCACCCTCTAGGCACTAGAGTCCAAATCTGTGATCTGGCCAGAAAAGGACCATTCAGGTGTGGGGAGTGGGGATGGGGGTGAGGCAGAGGATAGGGCCACACTAAGGAAAGGACTCTGTCTGCTCCTGCATGTCCCACATCTGGTTGGCTTCAGGGTTCAGCCATGCTCTGGTGCACAGGACAACGTAACGGAAGAGTAAGCAAGGACATTTGTTATTTCTATTCAAGTAGAAAACAAATAGCATCAAGCACAGCAGAAGATTCCATATAGAAACAGCCTAAAAACTGCAGGCTATAACCTCGATGGTATTGATTTAGTGCACCTGTCCATCTTCATTTTCAACCGAGAGCTTGATTGCTGGCAACTTTATAGGATTATGGGTTTAATTGGATGCCTGTGTTTTACTAGATGTAAGTGAAATTTATGGCTGTGGGGTTTGTGGTGCCAAGGCTTACTTCGGTCATTGCTTCCCAGTCGAGAGGGCTGAGACCCGCCAGCCAATCTGAGGAAGCTCTGGGGCTTGCGTGTGAGGGAAGCAGCTTCGGGGACTGCCTGTAGGCTGGGGTCATAGCGAGAGCAGACAGACTGACTGGGACAGGAGTCAGGAGCTCGAGCTGCACCCATGAGACCTGCTAGCTCTCTGGCTTTATTTGATGCTAAAAGAAACTTGTAACAGGCATTCTGGAGAAATTATTGATATTTAGTTAGATCCCCAAGTGCTTGCAATATGCAGAACTGCTGGGTAGGATGGCTACTGTGTTTTTCCTTATGCACACTGCTATTATAAAGTGTTTAGGGAAGGCTTCTGTGAGAGGCTGAGGGATCTGGGAAATTAGAAGAGTATACGGAAGTTCTTCTAGCCTTTGAACCTAAGCAGTTGGTGTATTCATTACCTGCTATTTAATAACATGTAAATTTAAATTATAGTTTCATTTTTCAAAGTGTGATTGCTCCTAACAACTCATTTGCCTTCAGTGCAGCTATTCATTCAAGTACTCATGCATTAATTTAACTGATTATTTATTGAGCACCAAATATATGCCATTCCCTGGGCTTTTAGGTGAGGGTAGGGGAAATTCTTATTTTCTTTATTTTGAGGTTGAGAAAATATATGTACTTTACCCTGGTCACATAGTTTTTGTTCAGAATTAAAACTCAAGATATTTTGTTCCAAGAACAGAAAGAACCTGTTCAGCTGATTGGTAGGTCAGGACGTCGGAGCTGAGCAAACAAACGAGGGAACTTCTAATTAGTAAGTGAGCTCTCGGACTTCTATTTTGGCTGCTCAGAAAACCCAAGTGCTCATTTTCTAGTTTTATTTGGTTTTAGACAGTTTTATATACTTAAATTACATGGCCTCCAGGCAAGTAAGAGATTACATAAATCATTGGGTCAGATTCTTCCAACCAAGAACAATTGAACAGTGCCTGGTGAGATTCAATCTCAATTCTTGGTTATATAAACGTATCGCTCGTTTATGAAGTGGGCTTGAAATAAAGGTTCTTTGGGTGGGGCCTAGATTGAAGTAGTTAAGATCAATCATTATAAAAAAATTTGTAAGGTAAAAATAAGAAGTACTTAAAATGTTACTTAGGTTCTAGGAATTCTGGACAGGACTTAGCTTGCATTATCTCATTTGATTCTTTACACACCCATTTTATAGATGAAAACATTGACATTTAGAGAAATTATATAAATTGTCCACAGCATACAGCTTCAAATTAAGAGAGACTAAGATTCTAAGGTTTTGAATAGGATCGCACAGCCCATTTCTTTAACACCACACTCTCAGGAAGAGTATGTGGAGGCACATTGATAGGCACCATTGTTTTGTAAATATACCAATGATGCACTGTTTTTAAAAAAACTTAAACTCTTCACACATTGGCCTATCAAATAAATGAATAGATATGTAATATAAGAAGAAATAATGCTGAAAACAGGGTGCATAAGAGCATGGAAGAACTTGATTGCTAGTTCAAAGAGGCTGGATTTGATGCAGGGGCGGTAGAGAAACTTTAAAGGTTCTTGAGCAGAGGCACATTCTGATGACAGCTGCATTGTACATATGAGTATAATTGCTCTCCAGTCAGAGGATTAGTGACCTAATTTAGAAAGAGAAGAATGCTGAGGCAAAGTTAATGAACCTGACAACAAGCAGGAGTAGGCTAGTTATAGTAAGAGGCTCACTTTGGGGGTTCCAGGTTTGGATGTTGGGTCTGAAATGTCTGAGCGATTCATGGAGATATCTGGGAGCATTAGGAAATGTCAGACTGGAGATCAGAAGAAAACAGGCAGAGGCTGAACATATCCGTTTATGTATAAATTTGCAGAAAGGTGACAGTTTGAAGGAGGTTAGGAAAGGGAAGAGATCTTACGAAACCAGGTATAAGAGACCTGACCTTAGAGATCTTTTTTTTTTTTTTTTTTTTTTTGAGGAAGAGGAAGAGAAAAGAGAGGAAAGTGAGAGAGCAAGAATTTCCATGTAGGATACAATTTCATAATATAGATGATCATTAAATGTTTCAGGTGCTTTAGAGAAGTCAGGGAGTGAAGACTAATAAACGATTGTTGGTTTTAGTGATTTGGAAATCACTGGCATCCTTAGAACCATTTTGAGAAACTGGTGAGGGAAAGCCATCTCACAGAGTTGATTAGTGAGGGGATGGTTAGAACATGAATGCAGTTCTCTTTGCTGAGGGTAGGGAGGCACACTCTATTGAGGGGCTAGGGTAGCAGCTTAAGGGTAAGAGGTAAGATAGCAAGAGAGCAGAGGACATTTTATTTTATGGGTGATGAGAGATAGAAGCCTGTTTCTAAATAGAACAAAAATAGCCAGATAAAAGAAAATGATTGAAACTATAAGACAAAAGATGGGGAGATTTTGGTAGAGCGAGACTGAGAAAGGAGAAAGTGGTGGGAAAAGAACCTTCATGGTGAACTTGATCTTAAGAAGCAGCAGGAGGCTGCTACTGGTAAAAAGCTTTGAATGAGAGGGTGAGCAAAGAAAGGCATTCTAGCCTCCTGGCAGATTACCTAAGTAGTCTCAGGGTCTTCTGCTGGAGTGTAGATCGGTCAGGTGGGTGAGGAAATACAAAGATTTCAAGCAACTTCAAGAGGAAATGAAATGTGGAGTTGATCTAAGTAGGAGATGAGAGTTCAGATGAGATGAAAAGGCCAGCTGTGTTGAATTTAAATGATTTGTGGTTAACAAAGACTAAATATGTTTTCGTGAAATTCTCTAGTTGCATTTCATAGCCTGGAAGGGTGAATAAGAAAAGCAAAGGGTAGTTTCCCAAAGCTGAGTACAGTCTCACTCACCTTAATGCTATGCTGAGTCATTTCAGCTTACCCTCAAATACCTTGCTCTCCTTCAATAAGAATCTCCTTCAATAAGAATCTCCTTCAATAAGAATTGAAGAAGAGCAAGGTATTTGAGGGTGATGGTGAAATGACTCAGCATAGCATTAAGGTGAGTGAGGAGAGGACTGAGCTAAGAATGAGTTACAGGGGAACAAGGAATGGCATGATTATGGGAACTTATGGCTAAAACAAAAACCATTTTTAGTAGAAGTAGAAGCAAAAGGGAAGAAGACAAGGAAGGAGAAACCAGAAAGGACTGCTGCAAGTTTCAGACCCTAGAGGTAGGAGAGTCAGTTCTGAGTGGTGGTGATGTGTGGCTGTGATGGTAAGATCAGCCAGTCTCTGAAAATCCTAGAGTTACAAAATCATCAGCATGAATGCTGGCATATAGGATCAGGGTACAATTGCAGAAGTATAATGGCATTCGCACGTTGAAGTCAAGAAAAAACCTGTGAGTATACTGGAGCAATTTAGATAATGAGAACAAAATGGTGTTGGCTTCAATGATTAGCAGATGCCTTGGGATGGTGAGGAGCCACTGGTTTGGATACTACAGTGGACACATGCAGACTGCTTCTTCTGGTTCTGGGTGTCCGGAATGAAGCTTGTTGAGAGGCCTATAGGGGAGACAATAATGCATGATGGTTACAAGCGGGGGATTTTAGACAAAAAATTTGGTTTCTAAACTGGTTCCGTCCCTTTCTAGTTGGATGATCATGGGTAAACTACTCAAGTACCCTGTTCCTCAGCCTCCTTGTCTCTAAAGTGGTGATAATGGTGGTATCCACCTCATTGGATTGCTTTAACCATTAACTGAAATAATAAAAGAGTGTAGCATAAATCCACTATATAGTAAAGACTCAATAAGAATTAGCTTTTGTGTTATTATTATTTTTTAAGTTTTTATTATTATTAGAAAGAATGTACAGGAAATGGTATCATCAGGGAGAAAAGTAGGTCTCAGTTTATGTGGCCACATGGGAAGGAGTATTTAAAGTAAGTATTTAAAGAAAATGCAAGAGATTTTGTCTATAATAGAATTGGGGTTCCAGGTTCTTCTGGTCTGCTCCTCAGGGGAGCAGTGGCTTTCAAGAAAGATGGGAACAGCTGGTTGAGGGAGTGACCAGGGGCTAAGAAAGGAGGGAGGGGCTCATTGGAACATTAATGTAGATTATACAGTAAAGAGAGCCTGGAGTTGGGGTTCAGAATAGAAGCAGGGAATCTGTTGATCGAAGCTTTTCTTAATGTTCCTTTTTTTGGCTTGCTTTTCTCTATGATGAATTGGAAAAATACCTTGTTTTCTTTTGATAGAGAATAATAATTGATAGCTTGCTTTGGAAATTTTAAGTTTTAAATGCAGAAACTCTTTTGCCCTTGTTTTACCAAAAAATACTAAATTTAATGAAGGTCTCCTGTTCTATTTTACTCATCTTAGTAGTTTTTAAAAATCTTTTTAAAAATTATGGTATTAATTTGAAGAAAACATATTAAAGTGTTAGTTATTTTAATCCCAACCCCTTCTTCTGTCTTGTAAAATGACAAATCTTAAAAAGATAGGTAATTTTGCTTTCTGTTCTCTGGGAAAGGCACAATCAAAGAATGAGTGCTCCTGAAGGAAGAAGGAAGAAGAGGCAGGGCCATTCAAAGAGAGGGGCATACAGAGACTGGTAAGAGGTCAAAGAGATATGTAAGTGATAAATTTAGGTTTTCCTGAAGAACAGAACTTTGGGGAAAGAAATGTTTAAAAGTGCATTTTAAATAAAATTTTATTGTAAAAAATTTAAAAACTTGCAGAAAAGTGGAAAAATAGTTCAATAATAACAATGTATTCATTGTCTATATTTGACAATTGTCCATGTTTTGCTGAATTTGCTCAATCTATGTATCTGGCTATCTTTGTAGGGACATTTTTAGGAAGCCGTTTGAAAGTAAACTAAAGATATCATGGAACTGCATCTCTAGGGTCTTTAGTGTACATCTCTGAAAAATATCAAAGACAGTGGCAGCTCCTATATTTGCTCAACAAACCACTCCAAAACCAGTGGGACAAAATAGCCACCGTTTTACTGCACTCACAGATTCTGTGGGTCAGGAATGCATGGAGAGATAGCTGGCCCTGATCCAGAACAGCAGGGATTTCAATTGGGAGTAGTCAACTGGCTGGGGGCTGGAATTATCTGGCAGCCTATGCAGATAAATGCAGGAATGACTCCAAGTCTGGTTTTAGTTGGACCTGCGGACTGGAGCACTCACATGTAATCCTTCCATGTATCTTGGGTAGCTCATGGCAGGCATTTGGGATCTAAGAGGGAGCATGTCAAAAAAGAAAGGGCCATTCCAGGAGGCCCAGGAGGAACCTTATAGGCCCTTCTGATGTAGCCTTGGGACACTTGCAGCATCACTTCTACTGAAGCCTGTTGGCCAAAGCAGGTATAAGCACTCCAAGGGAAGAGATGCAGATCCTCTTCTCTCGATGAGGTGAGTGTGAGAGACTTTGTAGCTACTTTAAAAAGCCATCACAAAGACAATATCCTACATAACACAATGTTATCATCATGCCAACAAAAATAATTTCTCAATATCATTTAATACCAACTATCCCCTGATTATCTCAAAAATGTCTTTAATAGCTGATATTTTAAAAAGTAGAATCCAATCAAAGAAAATGCATTAAATTTCTTATTCTATATCTTAGTTTTAAAAAGGGTAAAAAAGTCTTCTGGCATAATATTCAATATAGCATCATTCTCCATTTGCCTAAGTAGCTGACTTTTAATGAAAATCTATAATAACACTTTAATGTTTTCAGGGGCAAATTTGAAGTCTGTATTTTTCTGTTTTGGATGCAGTAAGTATGCTGAGACTGGCCTCAAATCAGACTGATCACATCTGGACTATTCATTCATTCATTCATTCTTTCATTCAATAACTCTTTGAGGGCACGCTATATTCCAGGCATTGTGCTAGATGCTAGGAATGTAAACCTGAACGAGACAATTATAACATGGAAAACAAAACAACATCCTCACCCTCAGTGAGCTCTGTTAGGCAAGGTAGACATAAATGCAGTAGGCAGATATAATAGAGCGGGACATTAAGTATAACAAAGGAAGTTCAGTAGGAGCTATGGGAGCAGAGAGATAGGAAGTTCTCACTCTCCGGCATGCAGTTCGGAGTCTAATAGGGATATAGATAAGTGTGCAGATAAATCACAAGACAAGCGCTATAACAGATATAATAATAGAGCATGAATGTACATAGTGAAGAAAGACATATAAAAATATTTAATGACTCATTTCCCATGAAATAAAATCCAAATGCCTTAGCACATTTTACTTTATTTCTCTTTTCTTCACTCTTCTCTGATTCACTTCCTTATGTCCAAAGTGTGTTCCTAAGAGTCTCAGTCCTCTTGTGTTTCTCTCTGGCCTAGCCCAATGGCTCAATTGGCTCATTTGTACATTTTATTTCATTAAGTTTAGACTTACCCCCATTACATTTTAGACTTATTTTGGGGCCCAGACACAAAGCCTGAAAATTTTACTCCCCATCTCTTTGCCTGCTTCCTCTTGGGTTTTTCTGTGGAGGTTGGAAAGCTGATGGGCTCCCACTGACACTCTCATTTTGGACAACATCACTGCTTCCCTAGGGAAGCCATAAAGCCTGGCTCATTTGCATGAATCTCTGCAGTGGCTCCTCTGACCCCAGGCCTGTTAGAAGTATTCATTAGATCCTCTTTAATTAAATATGTAACACACATCATGCCATCAAGCATAGGAAAAAAATAATTACAAATCTAACAACAGCTCTTGCTCCTAATTAAAAGCAGGCTGTCTTTGCCTGAGAGCAAGCTGGGGACAGCACTTTTATCCTGGGCACAGCCGTGGAACCCCTGGTGCCAAAGCCGGGGGGCACAGACACGAGACTTTGGATGTTCCAAGGGGGCTGAGCTTTGTTGGGTGACATGGGCTCTCTTCCTTCTCAGTAGGTGAGATCTAATTTCAGCTCCTGATATATGATTCAAGGTAAGGACGAGCTTTCATTTTCTTTCATCCCACTTTCAAATGCTTTTTGACTCAACACCAGGCAGTAGTATTGTAGGTAAACAGAGTATGAACACAGTGGGATGGTCTTATCAAGCAAAGCCTCTTGAAAGCTTAAAGAAAATGAGTCACAAGCATCAGTTGTTCATATGTGATGCCAGTAGGAAGTGAAGGAGCAGATTGGCACAGGGGCACAAAGAGTAGGCTCCTAGAGAGTCTTTATTGTATACAGAGCTGAAAGTTGAAAACAGCATCCAGAAGTAGGAGACTCCTTCACTCACCTTCTCATGACCTTCGTTCTTATATACCCCTTGAATTTTCCTCCATCACTCTCCTAATCTCTTTTCATCTCCACTCCACCCTAGTTAATTCTCCTTTTTCTAGTGAAACTCAGCAGAACCTCTCCACTCCTACTGTTCAACTGCCTTTCCTATTATATATGAGTCTTGAAACAGCTTCCCCATTCTCAAGTAAATCAAAATACCTCTTACTCATCTTTTCAATATGATGGTTCCTAAATTATTATATTGGAGAGATAATCTTGTTGGAAGGGAGGAAGGGCGGGAAGGATGGCTGGAAAGGAACTTATCCTGACACTATAAATGCTTTGCAAACCCACTTTTATTGATTGTGTTATTCATTTGTTTGCTTGTTTGTTTGTTTGTGGTAGCCTTAAAGGGATGATGAAAACTCTCACTTTAGGCACTCATCTCAAATTAAGTAGGAATTATGGATCCTTTGTAAGATTTACTTGAAGTATAAAGGAAGTTTTTTTTATCTCTTTTGTTATAATTTTTTACTGCAGTCCTCATGCAATGTAGTGCCCTAATGACAATTAGGGAAAGCAAGGTATTCATAGTATTCGTTTGCCTTAGAAGAGTTTAGGTACTTTAATAAATTGAATCAGTGGATAATAGGAAATCCTAAGAAACTTGTACTGGGTGAACTTGATTTTTTCGGTAAAATATGAGGCAAGGTTCTCTGCTAAAAGTAAGGTAAATGGTTGAGAAGTTGAGATTTGAAAAGATTTTGGAACTATTTCTGGAGAAAGGAGATAGGGAGTCTTCCATGTAGAAATAAAGATATTATTGACTGTTAGAGTCAAGCTTTAATTAAAAAAGATGTGAATGTATTATGATGCCAATAGGCATGATTATATTACCGTCTTTAGAAATGCTTACTATCCAGTCTTTAGTAGGCCACATGGTGGCCCCAAGAGTATATATTTATATTATGTTATATTATATTATAATATATTATAATAAATAAATATTACCTTATATGGCAAAAGAGTGAATATTATCTTTTATAGCAGTTAACAATCTTGAGAAGAAAAACTTATCTTGAATTATTTTGGTTGGCCAAAAATGCAATCCCACGTATCTTTATAAGAGAAAGACAGAATAAGTTTTGAGACAAGCAAATGGGATGGATAGGGGAAGGGAGAAGGTGCATATACAGAGAAGGCAATGTGAACATGGAGATTGGAGTGATGCAGCCACAAGCCAAGGAATGTCAAGAATTGTTAGAAATTATCAGAAGCTAGGAGAAAGACATGGGACAGATTCTTCCCTAGAGCCTCTGTAGGGAGAGTGACCCTGCCCGTACCTGGATTTCAGACTTCTGGCCTTTGGAACTGTGAGAGATTGTATATATGTTATTTTAAGCCACCAGTTGTGATAATTTGTTATAGCAGCCTTAGGAAAACAATACAGATTTTGGTACTGGAAAAGTACAGTTCCTCTATAACAAATATATAAAAATGTGAAAGTGGCTTTGGAACTAGGTGATGGAAAAAGGCTGGAAGAATTTTGAGGTGCATAATAGGAAGAGCATAGATTGCCTTCAGAGATGGTTGGTAGAATGATAGCAATTCTGATGAGCACTAAGAAAAAATTGAGGAGCACAGTAGAAAATTTTCTATGCTTAGGGAATATATTATATATACAGTGGCAGAACGTTTGCTGAATTACATTCTGCAGTTGTGTAAAAAACAGAATTTGTAAATGATGAGCTTAGATAGTGAGTTGAGTACATTTCCAAGAGAAGTGTTGAAAGTGAAGACTGGCTTTTGTTTGTTTGTTTTGTTATTGTTGTTGCTTATATTAAAATGGGAGAGAAAACCGTTAAAATGAAGAAAAGCTATTACGCAAAATGAAACAAAAACCTGATGTTTTGGGAATTTCTCAGCCTATCCAGACTGAAAAAGATGAAAAGATGATGGCATTAGGAGATTTACTGTTAGCAATGTGTACTCTGGAGAGAAGGACAAGTGTGTGGCCGAACAAGCATTTGCTGAAGAGATTAAGTCTGTGACAAATGGATCTTCAGCCAGAAACTTACTAGAAACTAGAAACAGAGATGGAATTATACAGGAAAAATCTGTGAAGGATTCTCTTGTTTAAGAGGATGTGAACTCCCATTGCATACATGGAAAATCCATAAGACTTTGATAAATATTATACCAGTAGAAGCACTACCAACTGAACCAACAAGACCAGAGACACGACGATATTCAAGGAGGCTGTTGGACTCCTCAGATTCTATACACAGGAAACTAATACACAATTAAAAAAAAGAAAAAGAAATTGTTATACAAACAGTAGCTTTTACCCAAGGTTGAGGGATAACAAAGTAAGTGCAACAGCTTCAAGTAGAGACACACTAGGATATTAATAAAAGTACAAATAACACAACTTACCAGAGGTCCAATGAAAGAGGGAGGCAAGCAGTTCTATGAGTATACAACTAATGAGGGGATCAATTGGCTGGAGTCTCAATGAAGTCAAAAAGGATGTCAATTTGAAGAAAGACTGTGAGAGAAATATAGGATATTGAGGTCAAAGAAAGAATTTGTTAAATTTGAAAGACTGAGGATCAACGGTTTTTAGTGAAAATGGCATCCAGTGGATGATCATACTATGGATAGTTATAGCATAGTAGAAGTGAAAATCATTCAAGGGAATACGACTGAATAGTAGAGAGATTAGGGTACATGATAAATGTGTAAAACACATTTTAGAAATGGAAGTGATTTTTAATTAATTAATTAATTGGTTTTTTTTTTGGTGACATTGGTTAACTAAATCGAATAAGTTTCAGCTATACACTTTAACAGTAAGGCATATATATTTACACTGTGTGTTCACCTCCCATACTTAGATTTCTCTCTGTCACCACATATTTGACCCCCTTTTCCCTGTCTACCTCCTCCCATCCTCCCCCACTCCCTACCCTCTGGTGACCACTAGGCTATAGTCCATGTCCATGAGTCTCTGTTTGTTTGTACTGTTCATTTATTGCTTTTAGGTTTATATCTCACATATAAGTGATATCATGTGATTTTCAATTGTTTCTGTCTGGCTTATTTCGTTTAGCATGATTATCTCAAGGTTCATCCGTGTTGTCACAAATGGTAGTATTTCATCTCTTCTTATGGCTGAGTAATATTCTATTGTATATATATTGGAGGTGACTTTTAGATACCATATTTATACCATGGTTGATAGGATTAGGAGTGAACTCTCTCTCTCCCCCTCTCTCTCTCTATCTACACACACACACACACACACACACACACACACACACACACACACACATAAATTCTGTCCCCACAGATTTGAAGCTAAAATCAAGACAGATTCAGTCTCATTCTCTTTGTATTCAGAAATTTAGCAGAAGAGAGAAGTGAAGAAGATGCTCAAAGAAAAGCCAAGATAAGAGAGAAAACATTGTGTAGATCATCTTTTTAAGACCTGGCTGTACTTAGACTGCTTGACTCTTTATACCCCTATAACCTTATATCTCTGTTTAAATTATGATACTCGGTGTTGGTTTTGTGGCTTAAAGAAAGAAGAAAAGAACTCTACTCAATATACTTTGTCCATTTTTAAAGTTTCAGAATCATCCTCCCTTTTTATTTTTTAAATTCTATTAACATTAATTTAGTCCAGGCGTTAAGCTACCCACCCCACCATGCTGAAATGGAAATGTGTTACCTTATTATTTTATTCAGTTTCATCTTAATCATATAAGTTATAATAAAATTTTGTTGTTGAAAATAGTTTGATCTTTAGAAAGGCAAACCATCTTCCTTTTTACCATATTATTTAAAAAATTCAATTGTAAGTATGTATTTTAACCTTTTTATTTTTAAGGTACGTTATACAAACAGAAGAGTCTACACAAAGCATGCATACAATTATATACAATCAAAGAATATTTATAAAGCAAAATCCATTAACTGCCAGCCCTGTTAAGAATAATTCATGGCCAGTTTTCTGGAAGCCATTCCTCTGGGTTCCAAACCCAAATATATTGTTACCTTTCCCCAGAGTAAAAATAATTTTTCTTATTTTCTGTGATAATTATTCTTTTAATGTTCTTTTTAGTTCCTTCCATGTATGTTTTCTAAGCAACATATCGTTAATTTAAAAAATTTTGAAATTTAGAGACATGATATTACATGTACTCTTTGGAATTATCTTTCTTTCCTCAATATTATGTTTACTATCCATTCCTGTTGATGCATATAATAGATGATTCATTTTTCTCCAGGCCGACTTTAAGCACCATCTCTTCCATAAAGTCTTTCAAATCCTTCTTCCAAATCTGATATGTTCTTTGGTAGAACATTTAATTTTATTCTGATTTTTCAGGAGTTCTTATATTCTGCCTTGTGATATAATTTTTCTCTCATATTCCTTCCTGGGTTATTAAGCCTTTAAATGCAATGTTTGCCTCAGATTTCTTTGTATCCTCGATGTCACTGGACCTAGTGATTATGTATAACTTATGCTTACAAAATTCTTATTAAATACATGATATCAAGACTTGCAGTATATTTTGAATGGTGGACCCTATATTATGTATTCTCCAAAGTCTAGATAGCTTAGTAATAAATACAGTTCTTCTATTCCTCATCGACTAAACCATTGTGCATGATCTGCTTAGTGTTTGCCTTCAATTACATTCTCAATAACATTTTTTTCATCTCTCAGAAGCTGTATTTTATATCTGCTAGCCTACATCTGGTTAATATCGAAATCTTTGATCAAAAGAAACAATTGAGTAAACAAAATGTAAGTGGGTGAAGAATCAATCAGAGTTAGGGCTTTTAATTCTATGCCTCTTGGACTAAACAAATGGGACTAAACAAATGTAATGGGGGGAAGGGGGAGTAGAGAGACCCAATAATAAAAGCATAAAGAGTGAGAAACAGCCCTTGAGAGGATGGGTGCAGATACAACTCTTTCTTGTAGTCCCTGCTGAAAAGAGCACAATGCCCCGGAGCCCCAGGATGACAGCCTTTCTGAAATCCTTCCAGAAGATGCCTTCACCTCTTCCGAGCCAAAGAACAAGTGTCTCTGGGAAAGCCAAAGTGAATTCCCCTAAGCGCAAAGCATACAGAGTAAAGCACAACTTCCTTCTGAAAAGGAAATGAAGTGTTTTATTTCTTTATTTATTAGATTTGCTACTAACTGCACCCTGTGCCAGAGGCCCCAAGGCAGAAAAGCTTATTGTAAAATAATAGAGATAATTAAATTTTATATTATGAAACATAGATCAATGCAGCAAAACTAGTATCTGGTCTGCTGGGGATATCTAAACTAAAGAGGTGGGTTCTGCCTGATATCCCAAGGCCAAACATCATTACTATCTCTATTTCTCTCTCTCCTCTTCATCTACTATATTTATCAAAAATTGTGGTTGCTGGGTACTTCATATATATATATATATATTTTTTTTCTTTTTTTCCAGCAAAGTAAGATCGGAGATTAACTGTATAAGCAACAAAAAGAAATCTCTCCTGGATAATATTTTGGGTATTGACCCATAGAGAGCTTCAAGGGTATACATCATCACTCTAAGACAAATTTCTAAAATGGGTTAACTTTTTTCCTTGGAGAGCTTTCACCCCTTTGGTGCGTGGTTCTCTTCTTGGAAACTTCTTCCTCAGAGCTCCCAAGATCTATATCATACTCCCAGCTCATTTGTGTAGAATTCCATGTAGTACTTATCACACCTTATTCCAGCGCTCTTCTAAATCCCTACTTTTCTTTTAAATTTTACCTGCTTTGAGTTAGGCACTCGCATTTTTTTCAATAAATATATTTGCAAATATGTATTTCCCATGAGAATAATGGTGTAGAGGTTAAAAACATAGGATTTAGTGTAGAAAACTTGGGTTTAAGCCTAGCTTTCTTATCTAAGTCACTGTATGAACTTGGAAGAATTTCTTAGCCCCTTTTAGATGCATCTTCTGGTTTCAATAGAAGACAAAAATATGAATTTACTTTTCTTTAAAAGAAAAGTAAAGATAACTTGTTTATTGGCCAACAAGAATTTGCTCTCACAAAAAAATAAAAGACAGATCTTGTAAAAGACAATACATAGCCATTTCAGAGACAGAGAAACTGAGGTCTGGGACTATATGGATGGATTCTTGTCTAAAAAAGGTAATTGTAGAGCTGAACAAACTGGTGAGCTGAGCCATCCCACCATCACAGTAGTAATGCAGTGAGAGATATGAAGTTTACAGAGATTTCCAGAGCACCCACAGCAATTCTCACTAATTTACAAACCACACAATTCATCGGCATTGGAGATTCCAAAGGGACTGTGGATTTATATGGCAGATGCAGATTTGTAGAAGAGGAAGTTGTAGTACAGAGAGTTTACATAACTTGCTGAAGAACATGTAGCTAGTAAGCAATGGAACTTGGAATCACATGCAAAGCCCTTTGATTTAAAATCAGCTCCTCCGAAAGAATCTGGGATTCTTGATTTTGTATTGACCCAACTCAACAGAGACTTAGTTTGACAGTGCAGACATCATCCATGTCAGACTCTGGTCTTCAGGAAAATGAAGTTAAATGAAAATTTAAGTAATAATGACATTCATTTAGGTAAGAATTTCTTTTCCATCATCTCCTCAAGTACTTGCAAGTGGGCAGAAGGACTCTAAGATCTGCTGTTTGAACATCACTTTACAATGTTCAACTATTTTCATTATCAATTAACTCATTTGTCATGCATCTTTCAGTCTGTATTTCCACCACTGGGTACTAAATATAACAACTACAAAAGGTCTACTTAGGAGATTAGGGTATTTTCTAATAGAAGACTAACCAGAATTTTTGCAAAAGCAGCAGCATCCTGTGCTACCCAGAAGAATAGAGCATGTGTAGAAAATCCCATTATGGGCCCAAGAGGGCAAGTTGTGTAATGATGAACACCACAGAAACGGCCGATGTACACATGACGTGCAAATCTCAAAGCATGCTGCCTTCCTTGTGCATTTACATCACCAAACACTCAGAGCACTACTTATTTCACATTTTAATAAAGAAAAAAAGTAGAGTTAAAAGAGAAATAAAAAATATCTTTATTGAGCTGGACTAGCTGACTAAATACCTAAGCTTAAAAATATATTTTTTTTCCTATCGTCCCTGTGGTAATAGCGACCAATCGACATTAAAACAAATTTGGAAGCATAATCAGCAAATATATTACAGTGGTAAGAACAGCAAAAGGTTTGAAATCAGACAAATTTAGGGCAAATGGTAGATCCACCACCTACTCGTTATGAGAACGCAATGTTATTAACTGCGAAAGGGTCCAGGATTCATCATTTGTCATGGTTGTTATGAGGATTCGATATAATGTACATAACAACACCAAGTCTGGTGCATCCAAAAAACTCAATTACCTATCAGCGCACTGTAGTGTTATTTTTATTATTACTAGGAGGAGGGTATGAGAAATAATCTGCTCACTACACTGATAATAAGGAAAACAATTGGTTTTCTGCAGCATAACTCATTATCAAAGAATGATGTTCTCTGAGGAAATGAAGGAGAACATCACTGAAACACCTGGAAGAATGTGGAAACACAGTTATCAATGTGATCAAAATTAAAATAATAACATTTTGTGAAAAGGCTGAGGAAGGCCCACATCAAATTGTAAAATTAATACCATTATGGCTGATATTAACGCTGTCATTATATGTGTGTATTGATGATAGTAGTGATATTGATGTGTGTATTGTGTGTGTATGTATTATCTCATTAAATTACCACTGAAATTTAGTTGGATTTGGACATGCTACAATGTACTAACAGAGGGGGTACCTTGCATCAACAGAACTAATCTAACAGAAATGGCAGAGAAATAGCATCATGTAAAAATACGCATATCAGTATAAATCTTCACCTTAAGGTTGGAGCATGATGACATATATTTGAGTGTTGGATAAAAGCAGAAATAAACAGAAGTGTTATAATGGCAGAGGGATGCTACAGCGTCTCTAAAATATAGATGCACCTTAAACACAGTACAAAACTCCTCAGGAAAAAGATACTGACCTAATGGGATATGTTGACCTAATGGGATATTGTCTAGGTGGCACTTGAAAAAAGAAATCTTCTAAAAATGAAGCATCTTGTTAAAGCCATGACATGATTTGCTTTTATTTTTTTTATTTTAAGTAGTAGAGAAAGTCACAAGGAGAAAATTGTACTGACTTAATTCTGACCATTGATGGAAATCCGATCACTGTTATGAGAAGGCCAAGGACCTTGGAGAGTGTAATCTTGTGATATTCACAAAAGCCTCGAAAGACAGACTTGACTTCAGAACAGCAAAGTTAAAAATAATCAGAGCATGTGTGTGGGTGTGTGATCCCAAGGACAGAGACTTCAAAGATAACATGGCTTAAGAGAGATAGGAGGTAAGAAAACTCGGTCGGAGCGGGGGCGGGGAAGCTATAATCTGAAATTATTCTAATAATAAAGAAAAGGGATATAAATCTAAAGGAACTAATATAGCTGAAAATCAAGTTCATATTTTGAAAGGACATATATTAAATATTGAAGGAGAATAAACATCAAGAAAATACAGAAGAGCAGTACCGGGCTATCGGAATAATGTTAGGGAGACTAAATGTTAAAAAAAGACAAAAATTTGAGAAAGATGCTTTAAAACTCATCAAGAGATTTAAAAGCTATGTGTACTGCAAGATGAGTAAGAGAAGTGTTCCAGCCTGGGTTTCCCAGAAAACAGAGCCGGAGACAAAGGCTCAAGTGCTGATAGTATATTTAGAAGTGATCTCAAGGAGCAGGCTTGAGGGCAGAGGGAGTGAAACAGGGAGGGAGAGAAAGCCAAAGCCCACACAAGGATGCATTATAGAGCAGGTCATGGTCTAGAAATACGGATGCTAGAGCCATTGGCAGGTCTCGCATGTGGTATGCTCCGTCAGTCCTCAATCTTTAGTGTTGAGGGTAGTGCCGTGTGTTCATTCTCCTGCGATTCTGGGTTGTGACTGGGGGAGGATTAAGCTGGCTACACTGGTCCTCAGAGTAGAACTGGGTGAGAAAGGAGAGGGGCAGCACAGAGGTGCCATGGTTTAGGTTGGCGGAAGTCTTCTTGAAAAATATTGCTAAGATATGAGGCCGAGAGGACTTGAAGTCTGTCCAAGAGGTATTTGATAAAGAACGGCAAAGCAGCCTGCTGGGGGAAGATTGTGTAATGGGTACAGAGAGTAGAGAAGCAAAATAAAATGACTCAACTAAAACTTCTGTATTAAGGAAGAAATCATGAAATTGTGAAGACTAAGGCAAGCCTAATTAAAGGAGAACTGAAGCCATTAAAAATGTGGTTCCAGTTTCTTCCATTGTAACATTTATGAAGACACAATAAACTGTGATACACTAAAACTACAATTAAAAGAAAAATGATAAAAAGCAAAGTATAAAGCCATGTGTATGGAAAACAATATTTATGGAAGCATTTCCATTTAGGTTAAAAAGTGGGGGCATATATATGTATATATGTCCATATAATCAACTCTTATATCTCTTACTGTGTGATCTTGGGTAAAATATTCAGTTCCCACAATGCTTCAGTGTTCAGCCCCTGACCCTAGAGGTCTTCCCACACCATGGGAAGACCTGTCCCTAGTACTGAGAAGTGAGCCTGGCACAGAAAGGTGCTCTATAACACTTGCTAAATAAATAAATGAGAAATTGATCGAAACATGATTGTTACAGGAAATATTAAAACATACCTTGAAGACACAGGCAATTTTAATGTTAAAATACATTTTAATTCATGGATATATTGAATTTTATATGCTACCCCCAGAGACTATATCTTATTTTCAAATTTCAATAAACAATTATAAAAATTGATTAGAGTCTAGGTCACAAATAAAATTCTCAAATCAGAAATTGAGCAGGAAAATGTCTTGTCATATATAGCAAACTGTAAATTAATAACCAATTTTTAAAAAAAGAATGCAAATAAAACCCAGCAATTTGGTAATTTAAAATAATGTTCTTTAAAAATACCTATTAGAACAAAAAAGAAATCAAAATTACAATAATAGGCTATTTAGAAAATAATAGAAATTAAAAAAGCATTACTCATTATTGTAGTGCGAGGCAGCCAAAGTTATTCTCAGAGGCAATAATCTTAAATGCTTTTATTATTAAAATAATAAAGAAATAAAGAAATCTAGCAATCAACTCGATTAGTTAGAAAAGCAACCACAAAATAAACCTGAGCAAATGGAGGAAAACATGTAATAAGTATAAAGACCGATTTTTAATGAACTCAAAACCAAAAGAATATAATTTCTCAGTAAATCCAAGAGCTGTTTCTTTAAACATAACACACCAATACCAATGAAAATGGCAAAAAACAAATCCCATCAAACAAAAGAGAAAAACAAAATAATTTTTTAAATGGGACATAATGAGAGAGATGTTTTTAGTTCAAGAAAATATTACACACAAGTTATGCTAAATAACTTAAAAACTATGTGAAATCGATGGTTTCCTGGAAAAAATAACGTTGGTCAAAATTACATTAAGGAAAATTAGAAAAATTAATTTGAGCAATAATATAAAATAAATCATCAAAAAGTCTTTAATGACAGATCTATGATCAGATAATTTTACTGTTAGAATTTCAAAGAGGAGATAATTCCATGCTACATAAGCTGTTCTAGAGATTGAAAATGATTATTTCCCACTTTACTTTATTATGATTGAATGCCATAAAAAGACCTGCACAAGAAAGCTCCCACCCACCAGGAATAAAAACAACCAAACAAACCCAAAACCCATAAATGAGTTCACTGGAAAATACTGATGCAAAACTTTTAAACTATTAGCACATCAAATTCAAGGTACCTGCAGATAATCACCCTTGACCAAGTAAGATTTGTCTTAAAATTAAAAGGCTGGTATATTATTGAGAAAGATGATTAAAATATGCGATATCTGTAAGTCCAAAAAAATTTCCAAAGATGTGTAAAATGTTTGATAGCAATAAATATTCTTTTTCCTCTCCTCCTCCTTCTCCTCCTCCTCATCCTTCTCCTCTTCCTCTTCTTCTTCCTTTAGAAAAGCAGGAACATATTAAGGAAACCAGGTTTCAAAATTAAGCCATCAGTTGAAAAAGCGTGTCTATCTGAAATTAACAGCTAAGACCATACGTGATGGTGAAACACTACAGACAATTTCATTAAAACAAAACAAAACAAAACACGACAACAAAAGTAAACATGACTCATGTCCCCTGTCTTCTTTATTATTTAACTCTATTCTTTTTTGAAAAGAAGGAACGGAGACAAATAAAGGAGAGGAAAACAGTAATACTAACTGAACCAATAAAAGAACTGACTATATTAATTGTGTTCATATTACTTGGTATAAATATATATCCCAAGGTCTTAAAAAAAATGGTAGAAACAATTCAGGAATCAATTGTGAAGGATGAAGCCATGTCGGAGATAAACAAACTTGAGATAAATAAACTTTGTTTTATTATTTAAATATGAGAAAAAAAGGTGGATTCTAAACTACAGATTAGGACCATTGACAATTATCCCTAGAAAATTTAAAAGTACATAGTAATGATATGAGTTTAACAAAAGAGACAATTTGAATTGAATTTGAATTTAAAAGGGTTACTAATAATTTTTAGGTTGTTAAGAAATGTAGTCATATTAATTTTAGGTCACAAAAATTCAGGATTAAATGGTAGATGATAAAGTAATGCTTTAGGTTCAGTGCATTTTTAATTGTAACTAGTTTTTTGGCATAATTTATTTTGATATTATTTTGGATAATATGCTAAATGTGGGCTAAGAATCATTTATTGGGTTTGTGTTAGTTTAGCAACTGTAGCCAAGCCAGGCTGTGCAGAGTTGAGGCAGTGCAAAAGAAAGAGTTTAGGTTTGAGAGCCAAGTGGGCCTGAATCACCAGACAAATTTCACTGTTAACATTTGTCGAACTTGGACAAGTTGCTCAATTTTTGTCCATCTTTTAGGAAGAATAAGTTACCTTACCTGGAAATAATAAAGATTAAGTTAATTCATAGAAAGCACTTGAGACAGTGCCTGGTGAACAGCACAGTTCCCAGGAAGTACCTCTTGTCTTAGTGGTTATTCTAGGTGGCTTAAATAGAAGACTTTAGTGGCATGTGTATTAATTGTATTTCCTCATTTACTGTATTCTTTTTTTATTTTAATTTTTAAAGTTGATATTCAATGATATTTTATATTAGTTTTGAGTTTACAGCACAGTGGTTAGACATTCATATAAATCACAAAGTGATCCCCCTGATAAGTCTAGTACCCACCTGGCACTATACATAGTTATTTTTTAATTGACTATATTCCCTATGCTATACTTCACATCTCCATGACTGCTTTGTAACTACCAATTTGCATTTCTTAATCCCTTCAACTTTTCACCCAGTCCCCCAACCACTCTCCCATCTGGCAATCACCAGTTTGTTTTCTGTTTCTGTTCTGTTTGTTCATTTATTTTGTTCCTTAGTTTCCACATATAAGTGAAATCATATGGTATTTGTATTTCTCTGTCTGACTTATTTCACTTAGCACAATACTCTCTAGATCCATTTATATTGTTGCAAATGGTAATATTTCATTCTTATTTATGGCTGAGTAATATTCCATTGTATATAGTACCACTTCTTTTTCATCCAGTTGTCTATTGATGGATACTTAGGTTGCTTCCATATCTTGACTATTGCAAATAGAGCTGCAGTGAACATAGAGGTGCATATATCTTTTCAAATTAATGTTTTGGTTTTCTTTGGATAAATACTCAGAAATGCAATTGCCGGGTCATAAGGTAGTTCTATTTTTAATTTTTTGAGAAATCTTCAATCTGTTTTCCACAGTGGCTGTACCAATTCGCAATCCCACCCATGGTGTATGAGGGTTCCCTTTTCTCTACAACCTTGCCAAAACTTGTTGTTTTTTGATTTATTGATGATAGTCATTTTGAAAGATATAAGGCAAAACCTCGTTGTGGTTTTAATATGCATTTTTCTGGTGATTAGTGACATAGAACATTTTTCATATGTCTATTAGCCATCTACGTTCACTTTGGAAAAATGCCTATTCAGGTTCTCTGCTCATTTTTTAAATTGGATTCTTTGTTTTTTGCATGTACATTGAGTTGTATGAGTTTATTACAGATTTTAGATATTAACTCCTTATCAGATAAATCATTGGCAAATATATTCTCTCATTCAGTAGGTTGTCTTTTTATTTTGTTTATGTTTTCCTTTGCTGTGCAAAAACTTTTTAGTTTGATGTATTCCCATTTGTTTCTTCTTTTGTATTCCTTGCCCAAATAATATATCAGAAAGAAATATTAATAAGAGCAATGTCAGAGAGTTTATTGTCTATGTTTTCTTATAGGAGTTTTATGATTTGGGGTTTACATTTAAGTCTTTAATCCATTTTGAGTTTACTCTTGTATATGATGTGATCCAGGAGGTGATCCAGTTTCATAATTTTTTGCATGTATATGTCTGCTTTTCCCTATACCATGTATTGAATAGCCTATCTTTTCCCCATGGTATAGTCTTGCCTCCTTTGTCATAGATTGGCGAATTTATTTCTGGGCTTTCAATTCTGTTTCATTGATCTATGTGCAAGTTTTTAGTTTGATATCAGATAGTGTGATTCCTCCAACTTTATTCTTCTTTCTCAAGATCGTTGTGGCTATCTAAGATCTTTTATGATTTCATATAAATTGTAGAATTATTTGTTCTAGTTTTGTTAAAAATGTCAATGACATTTTGGTAGGGATTGCATTGAATCTCTAGATTGCTTTAGGTAGTGTAGGCATTTTAACAATGTTAACTTTTTCTACTCGTGAGCATGATATATACTTCCATTTATTTGTAACTTCTTCAATTTTTTTCTTCAATGACATAATTTTTCGAGTGCAGGTGTTTACCTCTTTGGTTAAATTTATTCTAGATATTTTAGTATATTTTGATGCAGTTATAAGTGGGATTGTTTTCTTAATTTCTCTTTCTGATAGTTCATTATTGGTGTACAAAAAGGCAACTGGTTTCTGAATATTAAGTTTGTATCCTGCTACTTTAGTGCATTTATTTATCACTTCTAATAGTTATTTGGTGGAATCTTTAGGGTTCTTTATATGCAGTAACATGTCACTTGCAAATAATGACAGTTTTACTTCTTCCTTTCCAATATGAATGCTTTTTATTTCTTTTTATTTTTTGTCTGATTGCTGTGGCTAGCACTTTCAATACTGTGTTGAATAAAAGTGGTGAAAGTGAACATTCTTGTCTTTTCTTGATTGTAAGGAAAATACTTTTAGCTTTTCCTCATTGAGTATGATATTAGCTGTGGGTTTGTCATATATAGCTTGTACTATGTTGAGGTATGTTTCTGAGATTCCCACTTTGCTGAGACTTTTCATCATAAATGAATACTAGATTCTATCAAATGCTTTTCTTGCATCTATCGATATGATCATATAGTTTTTATCCATCATATTATTTATGTGGTATATCATATTAATTGATTTGCAGATATTGAACTGAACTTGTATCCCAGGAATAAATCTCATGTGATCATGGTGTATGATCTTTGTAATGTATTGCTTAAATTGCTTTGCTAAAATTTTGTTTTAGGGGATTTTTGCATCTATGTTCATTAATTTGGGGGAGGCAGGGAATAATGTCTCTGTCTGATTTTAGAATCAGGGCAATAGTAGCCATAAATGAGCTTGGGAGCCTTCCCTTCTTTTGAATTTTTTGGAATAGTTTGAGAAGGATAGTTGTTGACTCTTCTTTGAATGTTTGGCAAAATTCACCTGTGAAGCCATCTGGTCCAGGACTTCAATTTTTGGAAATTTTTTGATTACTGATTCGATTTCATTAGTAGTAGTCGGTCTGTTCAGATTTTTTTGTTTCTTCTTGATTTAGTCTTGGAGGAGTATATGTTTCTAAGAATTTATCTACTTCTTCCAGATTGTTCAATTTGTTGGCATGTAATTGTTCATAGTATTTTCTTATAACTCTGTATTTCTGTGGTGTCAGTTGTCACTTCTCTTTCATTTCTGATTTTATTTATTTGGGTCTTTTCTTTTTCTTTGTGAGTCTGGTTAAAGGTTTATCAATTTTGTTTATTTTTTCAAAGGACCAGCTCTTGGTTTCATTAATCTTTTGTGATGTTTTGTGGGTTCATATTTCCCTTATTTCCGCTCTGATCTTTATTATTATCTTCTTTCTATGCACTTTGGGGTTTGCTTGCTGTCCTTTTTTCTAGTTCCTTTAAGTGTAAGTTTAGATTGTTTATTTGAGATTTTTCTTATTTTTTGAGGTAGGCCAGTATTGCTATGAATTTCCTTCTAGGACTGCTTTCATTGTTTCCTGTACATTTGGGGTCATTTTGTTTTCTTTTTCATTTGTCTCAAGGCATCTTTTGATTTCTTTCTTGATCTCATTGTTATCCCTTTCAGTGCATAGTAGCATGTTATTTGACCTCCATGTGTTGGTGTGTTTTTCAGTTTCTTTCTTGTAATTGATTTCTGGTTTTATACCATTGTGATTGGAGAAGACAACTTATATGATTTCAATCGTTTTAAATTTACTGAGACTTGTTTTATGGTCTAACATGTGATCTCTATCTTGAAAAATGTTTTATGTGCACTTGAAATGAATGTACGTTCTGCTGCTTTGAGGAGAAATACTCTAAAAATATAAATTAAATTTATCTGGTCTAGTGTGTCTTTTAAGGCTATTGTTTCCTTGTTGATTTTCTGTCTGGAAGAGCTCTTCATTTATGTTAATGAGTTGTTAAAGTCCCCTACTATGTCTCTGTTACCATCAATATTTCCCTTTATGTCAGTCAATATTTGCTTTATACACTTAGTTGCTCCTATGTTTGGTGTATAAATGTTTACAAGGATTATATCCTCTTGCTGGATTGCTATCTTTATCATTATGAGATGTCTTTCTTTGTCTCTTATTATAGCCTTTGTTTTAAAGTCTGTTTCGTCTGATATAACTATTGGTACCTCAGCCTTTTTCAAAGCTTTCCATTTTTATGAATTATCTTTTTCCATCCCTTTATTTTCAGTCTGTGTGCGTCTTTTGATCTGAAGTGGATCTCTAGTAGACAGAAATGGGTCTCATTTTCTTATCTGTTAAGCTATCCTATGTGATTTGATCGAAGAATTTTATCCATTTACATTGAAAATAATTATTGATAGGTATGTAGTTATAGCCATTATATATATATATATATATATATATATATATATATATATATATATATATATATATATATATCTATATATATATGTTTTTTTCTCTCTTCTTCTTAAAGAAGCCTCTTTAACATTTCTTCCACTACTTCTGGCTTGTTGGTGATGAACTCCTTTAACTTTTTTCTGTCTGAGAAACTCTTTATCTCATCTTCAATTTTAATTGACAACCTTACCGGGTAGAGTAGTCCTGGTTGTAGATTCTTTCATTTCATGACTTTAAATATTTCCTGCCAATCCCTTACGGCCTACAAAGTTTCTGTTGAGAAATCAGCTGACAGTCTTAAGGGAGCTTCATTGTAGGTAACTAATTGCTTTTCTCTTGCTGCTTTTAAGATTCTTCCTGTCTTTAACCTTTAGAATTTTTATTATGATATGTCTTGGTATGTGCCTATTTGGATTCATTTTGGGGTTAGGGGATTTTTGAGCTTCCTGGACTTGTATGCCTATTTCCTTCACCAGGTTAGGAAAATTTTCAGTCATTATTTTTTCAAATAGATTCTCATTCCCTTGCTCTATCTCTTCTCCTTTTGGCACCCCTATGATGCACATATTATTCTTGATGTTGTCTCAGATGTTCTTTAAACTATCCTCAATTTAAAAAAATTTTTTTTTTTGCTGTTTTGATTGGGTGTTTTCTGCTATTTTTTCTTCAAGATCGCTTATTTAATCTTCTGCTTCATCTAATCTATTGTCGATTTCTTCTAGTATATTTTTCATTTCAGTTATCGTAGTCTTCATTTCTGACTGGTTCTTTCTATGTCTTTTTTAATGTTTACTATTTCTTTGTTTAAGTTCTCACTGAGATCATCTATTGCTCCTCTAAGTTTATTGAGCATCCTTATAACTAGTGTTTTGAACTCCGTACTCTGTAGGTTTTCATTTCTTTTTCTGGAGTTTTCTCCTAGTCTTTTATTTGGGACATGTTTCTTTGTTTTCTAATTTTATCTGCTTCTCTGTGTTTGTTTCTATGTATTGGGTAGATCTATTATGTTTCCCAGTCTTTGCCAAGTGATCTTATGTAAAAGGTGTTCTGTGTGGTCCAGTGGTGCAGTCTCCCTGATCACCTGTACCAGGTGCTCCAGGAGTGTTTCTTGTGTGAGTTGTATGTGCCCTCCTATTTTAGTTGAATCTTTATTGTTGTTGGCTTGTCGATGGGTAGGATTGACTCTCAGGCTTATTTGTCTGACTATGAAGATTAGCCATGCCCACAGTGTATGAGCTGCTATGTGAAGGCTGACCCCATGGAGTGGGATTCTCTCCAGCAGGCTTATGTGTCTGTTAAGACCACCCTTTTGGTGTGTTGCTTGCGAGACTAATCAGGTGGTGCTCTGCTGTGGTCTGATGCCAGCCTCTGAGTGTGTTGATTCTGAGGTCCCTTGGGGAAGGATCTCTTGCAGGCCAAGGCTAGCTGCTACCTGTGACCACCTGGGGCTACCTGGTAGGAGTTACAAAGCTATCTCTCTTTGGTCACTACCTATGTTGGTCCTGAAGGTATATGGAAGAGGTCACACTGCAAAATGAAGATGGCTGTCTTCAATATGGAGCCTAGGGCAGCTCAGCAAAAGGCCCAGGGTACCCCACAGCCTGAGGCTTCCTGCTGGCTGTCCGTAAAACTCAGCAGTTGAAAGAGCCTCAGGAGCTATGTGAGTTGGATGAGGTAAGGTCCCAGGGAGTCTCCAGGGTGGGAAAAGTTGTGTGCAGATTCAGATTTAGTGCCAGTGCTGAACCTGTGGCTACTTGCAAAAGTCTAAGATTACACTGAAGCCAACTGCTGCCCACCTTGGGCTCCAGACTCCCAAGATTTGTTCAAGAAATACTGTGGCTCAGGCTAGGGGTGGTATCCCACCACAGAAAGTGACTCTGGAGGCACGCAAATCAGTGCCTGTTGATTATTGCTGAAGGAGTATCCTGCTGAGAGCTCAGGGTGGGGCTGGTTGCCTAGACACAAAAATACCTCTAGCGATGTGTGAATTGTGTGGAGTAGGTCCCAGGGAGTCACCAGGGTGGAGCTAGTGAATTTCACCAGTCCAATGCAGATTCAGATTTGACCATGGGGAAAGGGTTCAATATAAGCAAGATGGCACCCACCTGTGGTCTGCACAAGAGGAGGACTCAACAAAGGGAAATTGGCAGCTGTCTCTCCAGCCCTTGCTCTGAAGCAACACAATTCAATCTTTCTCTGTATGTCTTTGGTTCCTCCTGAGCTGCTGTCCCTCTGCTGAAGCCCAGGGTGAGTGTCTGCAAGCAAGTGAGTCTGTGTGGGCCCTTTAAGTGAATGTCTGGGTTTCCAGCAACCTTCCATTTCACCCTGACAGTTGAAATCCCTGCTGATTTTCACAGCCAGATTTTGTGGGGATTCCTCTTCCTTGCAGTGGAACCCTGGGCTTGGGAGCCATGGTATGGGGCAGAGGCCCCTTGCTCCTCTGGGGATGAAGAAGGACCCCTGTTTTATGAGCCTCACAGTGTTTCCTGGCCTCACCTCTTCTTACTCTATAGCTTGTAACCATACGCAAAATTAAATTCTTTAATATAGTTTTTTCTCTGATCCAAGTTGGTTTTGCCCAGATAATGGCATTGTGACTCATTGCCTTTTCTCTCCACCCTTATCCTCTGTATGCCTGCTCCTTTAATCATTAAGCCTTAGGACATAAGATGAACCAAACCTCAAATCTATAATCATGAGGACAATAGGTTTTGGTTGGACTTTAGACTAAAGGTGACATCTTGGCTTTAGATGTATTTTAGCCCCAGGCCCATTGAAGCAAATCTACAACCCCACCAGCCAAGGAACTAGGTCATGGGACCAGACGGGATGGCATCATGGCTGATTCCAGAACCAGACACAATGGTCAATTACATCATCCCCTTTTAGTCATCCAATCAGTAAGTAGCACCCGTGACACCAACTCCTTTAGATTCCATGATGACTGATATTTCCTTATATAATCTGTGCTTCTGAAATACTTAGGGGAGCGGGGAAGGAAGAAGGCCTTTGAGCACTAACTCATCTGTATACCCAGGGAATGCAATTCTCCAATAAACGCTTATTCTATTTAGCCCAACTCTTGCGTTGAGTTTTGTCTGAATGGGGCAGGCAGTGCAAGTCTTTGGACTTATTTGTTCTCCAGTTTCAGGGGGACCTCCACAGCTGCGATATCCTTCCTGAGGCAACCAGTTTTATATCTTTGTCCCTCTTATCAGTCTCGATGTGCTTCTTCTTTATGTTCTTAGTTATAAGAGTTTTGTTGTAGTCTTCAGATGGCTCTCCAGGTTGATTGTTCTATAATTTAGTTATAATTTTAATGTGGTTGTGGGAGGAGGCAAGCACAGCATTCACCTACTCTGCCATCTTAACTCTACCCCTAGCCCCATATTCTGTATCCTTGATACTCTGTCATCTGAGTCCTCACTGACTGGAAGACTACCCCTCCCAGGATTAGTTAATTCCTAGAGAAAGGAAACACTCTCCTGAGAGAGCACTCTCCAAATGCAAACTAACGAATTCAGACCTATATCCCTACCTGTCTTCTTTAACTAGGGGGCTGCTGTCCAGTACACTAGACTCCTGCCCAAATCACCCCAGGGCAAGGTACTGGACAAATAGAAACTGCCACTACATCCCAGAGAACACTGAAATTACTCAAACTAGCCAATCCAAAACCTGTATACTTTGCTTACCCTGCCTTGCCTATTTTTTCCTACAAAAAGCACAATAAAGGCTCACACTCATGTTTCCCCTTGCTCCTGGCTGATTCTGGTGACTTCCTGTGTGGCTGTGCTTAGTATGCTGTGCCTTTTGCTTCTTGAGACCTGTGAGTACAAACTAATTTCTTCGTGACAGTTATTTCTATGCCTGCGTGTCCTACCATATCTGATGAAAACAAATCCTGGTTCATTTAAAAACACCATGTTAAAAGGCTGCTGCTGCTTATCTTATTTATTATGATTATTTTTAATATCACATAAGATGTTTAAAAAAGGTATAGATTTAGATAAATCAGAGCTGAAATAAATTAATCTATGGATAAGAATTGAAAATCTAAAAGCCCATGACCAGTTGGAATTATGAAAGCAAATAATACAGAGTGAAATTTTAAAATATGTATATAATATATAAAAGCTATATGTATTAAATTATGTTTATGATATATATTAAATTATGTATATATGCTACACATTTTTTCTGTACTTTAAAAAAATGATGCATTAAATGTAGAATGGGAGAAATATGGCCTTACAACAATATCAAGAAAAAAACCTATATGTTTTTATATATTTGAATGGCTTCAATTCAATTGTTGGCATGAGGCTGAAGGTGTGGTATGGCTACTATAAAGGTGAATGCAATTTTGAGCTATGCTAATAGTTTCATGGTCAGTACAAAGCAGAAGCTCTCCTTAGTGCACCGTATGCTGATTAGACAAAATTTAGAGCACAATTAGAGTTGGAGAATTAGAATAGTGAAAGGTATAAAATAATTTTGAAGAAACTGTAAAAGAAAAAGGAACATAGTTATCTTTAAGTATTTGAAATGTCCTCATGTAGAAGAGGAAAAAGACATTCTTGTTTCTCTTTATTAGATAGAACCATGTTCAATGACTGGAAGTTTGAAAGAGGAATGTTTATCTCAGTAAAGTTAAAGAGAAGGATGGGAAGAAATTACTATTTCATTTGTTGAACTTATATTATGTGTAAGACACTGCTGTCTTATACTCACATACACCTTAATTTCTAATATTTACTATTCTTCAATTACACTACTGTCATTCTTCTAGTAAAAGTTTATAAAATATTTTATAAGGAATCCTATAGAAGCTAAGATTTGATATCCTCTAAGTCCTCTTCAAATACTAAGAGTTTACTGCCCTTAGTCAGCAGTCAAACTTTAGGGAATGAGCCTAGGGTGGAGAACTCAACACATAGTTCTCAAGGCTCCTTATCTCAATATAACCATAATCATAGAGAACACCGGATGGAGTGAGACAGAATCTCTTTCTCTAGCAAATAAAGACTGTTTCCCATTACATTTCATATAAATAGAATTTTTATCTGCTTATCTTTTGAAAAAATATCACTTTTGTTTGTTTGCTTGATCACATATTTAGTAACTTGCCTTCAATAGGAGCTTATATCAAATTCAATACCATCTTCATGTGTCAAGTTACCATAACTGGCTCTCAAGGTGGGCATAAGCATGAAATATCCAATTAAGAGTTAGAGTATGATTGGTTAATGACACTGTTTTAATGGTCTAAAATATCCAGACATTGAGATATTCTTGTCTCAATGTAACATAGAAAAAACAACTTTAAACATGTATTTTTACTGAAAAACAATAGATAACTGCCATTTTGCCTCCTAGAGGAGTGGCATGACTCTTTCTTAAGAAGATGGCCTTCCGTTTAGCATAATACTTTGCTCATATGTGTGAACAATGAAATTCTAAGAACTTCCGAAAGAAGACCATGCAATAAAGAGACAGTTGTATTGGTTTGCATGAAAGTTAACACTTATTTGAGGAAACAAAAGGTAAGGGAAGAGGAAGAGTTCTGAGAACAGGAGAAAGGGCCAAGTAAATTGGGAGAAGTTCGGTGTATATAGGAAGAATTCCATGAAAAATGTCGAACAATGAGAATTTCTGGGTGGTTAGGATGGCTGGGGAAAGATTAGTTTTTAAATTATTTCTGTGAATTGTTCTGATGTAATAGCTATTTAATACATAGAAATGTCTCCTAAGAATAG
The DNA here is from genome assembly GCF_902729225.1 of Pteropus medius. Taxonomy (NCBI): domain Eukaryota; kingdom Metazoa; phylum Chordata; class Mammalia; order Chiroptera; family Pteropodidae; genus Pteropus; species Pteropus medius. Next base: position 2,180,823 of record NW_024344436.1, on the reverse strand, counting down.
AGTTTTAGGGAATAAAGGGGCTGTATTGTTGTATGAGTACTGGATAAGAACAAGAGAACAGATATAGGAGGGGAGACACAAGCTCAATGGAAATAGTTAATTAAAACTACAGATAACCATGAGAAGGTACATTTAAGATGTATAAAAAAATCTTAGAGAGGATATTGAGCTTCTTATTAAAGATGAAAATAGGAGTTGAGGTTAATTTTATATGTCTCAAAGGACAGGAAGACCTCAGCTGACATCTAGATTGAGTGTATAATTGTTTCAATTCTCTTTTTCATGGTGCTTCTGTAGAAACATCTTGTAAGTCAAGCTTATGAAACAATTACAAACATATTTCTGTTATCCATATAGCTCACATTTTTAATTTATTTTTTTTCATTGGAAAGCCTGAACTATTTCATGTTGCAAGTAGAAAAGGTAATATGCCTATTGAACAGACATGTTTTTTCTTCCAAATTAACTCATTGAATTTGACCCTTATACACTATAAGGTAGATTAGAACTTGTTTTATAAATTGGAAAGACATTGATTTTTAATATGGTACCTGTAGTTAAAATCTAGAGTGATTCAAAATTCACCGTTACAAAATGCCAAAGCAAAATCCATGCCATACCACTGCTCCAAAGGTTTCTTTGAGGTTTCTAATTGAGAGTTAAGGGCACAGGTCTCTAACCTAAAATCCCATAGAAGGTGGTGGCAGAACTTCCCCTGGGCCAGGCCCTCTGATTCTTCCTTTGCCGAATCTTCCATCTGACAAGCTACAACTTCAGCAGCTAGGCTATATATTGGTAAACTTTCTTCCTGTGTTTTCTTTATTGATCTAGTACAACAGCATAGAAATACATGTTCAAATTAAAGGAAAGATGGAGTTGACATTCTAAGAGTTTTAGAATAGTTTCTGCTTTACTAGATTCTGAACTATTTTCTCCCTCAAGTTATTTGAATGTGAGCTGAGGTGTGAACAAGGCAGGAATGAGAATCAATAATTAAGCCTGTTTTCTTTATACCCACTATGACGGGAAATTTATTTTTTTTCTCAGCCTAATGATTATTTAGTATTTATCCAATACCCGTGAGCCAGACCTCCACAGCAATAGAATACAACTTTAGTAAAATGAAACAAAAACACATACAAGAACAATCCACTTAGCCTGTTTTCATGGGGGTATTTTATTGTCTTGTAATGGTCACGTCCTAGGGGAAGAGGCAGCTGCAGCAAAAGAAGGGAGCTCTTTTGGTTATCTGTGTTCATCTCATGGGGCCACTATCGTGTGTGACTACTAAAAAAGTGGAACAAGTGCCCCTAGAGAGATGCCTGTTCCAATTTCTTTAGTCTGCCTTGCTCATCTGCAATTACCCCAGACATGGTGAGTATTTCCACCTCTACAGATTAGACAGCAACTCATAGCAAATAGGAAATGCCTTGTAAAAATAGGTCCAGAACCCTGAACCTTGAGAATAACACCACAAAACTTTGCTGATAGACTTTTCAAGGAATCAGTTATATATAGTATAGCAAGGAGCCCTGCAAGACAAAAAGTAAATCATGGCCTAAGAGGTGATACTTGCGTATTCCTTCATGGCTAAGCAATGAGATATATAGGGAGCTCAAGTCATCTGAGTTGGCTAGTTCCAAGTTGATTGCTTTAATGCAGTGTGAGGAAATTGTTTATAGCTGGAGACAAGACTTATTTACCACATTTCTCCTTTTGTTATTTTTCCCCCAGAAGATTGCAAATCATCAAAAAAGATTATGCTTCTCTCTATGTCTTCCTGGGCTCCAATGTTGTCCAGACACAGTTACAGGTATTGACTGTAACTGGAGCAATACATGGAAATATATTTTGTTCCAAGAAGAAATGGGGCAATTCTTTATGTAATCCAAGTGTTTGTTGGAGCCATACCATCCTCTGAGACTAAGCAATGTCCTAGAGAATCAGGCTTGCATAGTTTTTCACACTTGTGGTTTAATCTTCTAAAACATCTTTATTTTGTGTTTTTGCTTTGTGGACTTTCATTCTGTCTTCATTTATCTGTAATTTGACTTCCATTGACACCGGCCTATGAAAAGTAACTCACTAGCCTTCTTCAAGGTTTAATATGGCTTCACTACTACCTCTCTGGTCAACTTCCATAGCTTTCCAAACTTTCCAGCCACTGCTCACACTATATCCATGACTCCTTCTCCTACTAAAACTCATATAATTTAGATATTTGTTCACAGCCTTTCCTTCTGACCTTATCTATTTTCTTAATGAGATCATCTGTTTCCCCTTTATTTGTTTATTTTTACTTTAGCCTCTGCGCTTTGTTCTTCCACTCCTCACTTCAATCTTGAGCTTCTCACTGGCATTTCCATGTAATCCATGCCTCAAATTCAATATTTCTCAGCCACATTTCTCATCTTTTTCAACTTCTGTTCCAATGTCACCTGGCTCAGTTACTGCCATATCAAGTTTCCATTCTCATTCTCAATATGCCTTAGTCTCTAACTATTGTTCGACTCAATCACTACTTTCCTAACAAGGACCTAAATCTTTCCAGTTATAAATAATCCTTCCTTCCTATGAACATAAGTTTTAATTTTTCTACAGTAATACACAGGAGTGAAATTTCTGGGTCACATGGTAATTGCATGTTAAATATTATTAGAAACTGCCAAACTGTTTTTCTAGAGTGACTGCACTATTTTGTATCCCCATAAGCAAAGTATGAGAATCTAATTGTTCTGTATCTTCTCCAGTACTTGGTATGTCAGTTTTTAAAATTTTATTTATTCTAATAAATGTTCGTTAGTGTTGCATGATGGTTTTATTTACATTTTCCTAATGTCTAATAATGTTTAATACTTATTCATATGCTTATTTGCCATTCACGAATCCTCTTTGGTGAAGTGTCTGATTAAATCTTACCCATTTGTTTTTAAAATAGTTTGTTTTCTTAATATTGAGTCTTGAGCATTCTTTATACATTCCTGATACAAAGACTTTGTCAAATATGCGAATTGCAAATACTTTTTGTCTTTTTATTTTTTCAAGTGTCTTTTGCAGAACTATAGATTATACCTGTGGATGATATTTTAGAATTCTTTGCCAAATACAAAAAGCATAAGATACTCTCCTAAGTTTTCTTCTAAATATTCTGTTGTTCTACATTTTACAAATTTATGGCCCATTTTAAGTTACTTTTGTAAGAGATATAGAGTATAAATTTAGGTTCTTTTCTTTTTTTAACACATGGATATCTAATTGTTTGAACACCATTTCTTGAAAAGACTATTCTTTTCCTCATTGAATTGTTTTTGTATTTTCTCAAAAATTAATTTATAATGTATGTGTGAGTATATATCTGGACATTAATCTGTTCAATTATTTGTGTCTGTCAATACCACACTGCCTTGATTATTGTAGCTTTATAATTAGTCATAAAATTGGATAGTATTTGTCCTCTACTTGTTATTTTCAAAATTATTTTGGCTTTTCTAGTTCATTTGCCTTTCTATATGATTGTAAAAGTATGCTTGTCTTTACAACAAAAATCCTGCTGAGATTTTGACTGGAATGGTGTTGAATGTGTAGATCAATTAAGGAAAAATAGACATGTTCACTACATTAAGTTCTCAAATCTATGAACCTAGTATGGCTTATCTTTTGTTTATGTCTTCTGTCCACTGAATTTTTAACTTTACCTTTCTATGTATCTTTTCCCAATGATTGCTCAAGGGATAAAATATTCATATTTAACTTTTCACAACTGACTTAGAATTAATATTCTACTATTTTAAATGGAATGTATAAATTTTGCCACCATATAGGTCCATTTACCCTCTTCCTTTTCTGTCGTAGTTAACAAAAATTGAAAATTTTTCTAGAAAATGTTATAATTTTTGTTTTTTAACAGTAATATGTAATTTTAAAAATTTAAGAGAATAAAATTACTATATTATATATATTTGGACATTTAATTTTTTATTGCTCTTTCTCATTCCTAAAGTGCCAAGTGTCCTAGAGACAGATTCTTTTTCTTTAACATTTTTTAGCATTTTTTTCAGAGCTTATGAGTTGTTGATTAATCTTCTTGGTTTTCTTTCATCCTAGAATTTTTAAATTTTGTCTTTATTTCTGAATAAAGATATAGAATAATTGGATATAGAATTATGGATTGACAGTTCTTTGTTTTCAGCACTTTTAAAATGACATTCTATTATTTCCTACCTCCATGATTTTTCATGAGAAATTTGCAGTCATTTGAATTGACTGTAGTCAATTCAAGGTATTCTCCATATGTAATGTGTTGTTTTTCTCTGGTTGCTTTCAAGACTTTTTGTCTATTTTTTCAGCACTTTTATTGTGATGTATTTCTCTGAAGTATTCTGTTTGGGGTGTGCTGAGCCTTTTTATCTGCCAATTTAACAGTCCCCTCAATGTGATGGTATTAGGAAGTAAGGCCTTTGGAGGTGATTAGGTCATGAGGGTGGAATCTTCATGAATAGGATTAATACCTTATAAAAGAGACCCCAGAGAAGTCCCTTGACTCTTCTGCCATGTGAGGACACGACAAAAAGACTTCAACTTTTGAGTAAAATGGAATAACAGGGACTGAATTTACTCCCCTATCTGAAATAACTAAAAAAAGTAAACAAAATGTTAAATAAAATGATTCTCAGAACACTGGATATTTAGTAACGAGGACAGTGATGCCTTAGAGATAGAAAATAATTTAAGTGAGTGCTATGATTGTCCCAGCTTACTGCCTGAAAAAGGTTTCTTGGATGTAGTACATGGAGAGGGAATCCAGGAATAGCCCCGGGGTCTCCCTGAGTTAAGGAGATAGAACTGGGAGTTCAGAGAGGCCAAGGAAGCTAAAGAAATATGATTAAAAAATTTCCAATTTGGTGAAACAATAAACCTACAGCTTCATGAAGCTTGATGAATCTTAAACACAAGAAACATGAAAGAAACTATGGTAAGGTACATAAAAATCACTTTGCTTAAAATCAATGATAATTGGAAAAATCTTAAAAATAGCTAGAGGAAAAAAGGACACATTTATACAGAGTAACAAAGAAAAAGTTAGCATATTTCTTACTGAAACAATGCAAGCCAGACTGTGAAATAGCATCTTTAAATTACTAAAACCGAACGAACAAAACTCTGTCACCTTAGAGTTCTTTACCTTATGACGTTACCTTTCAAAAATTAAGAAAAATAAAGACATTTTCAGACACTTAGAAGCTAAAAAATTCATTACCAGTATGCCTGTGTTATAAGAAATACTGAAGGAAGGAAAATGGTAGTAGGTGGAAATCTAGAACTATAAAGAAGAATGAAGAACACTGAAAATGGAAATTATGTGGATAAATATAAAAACTTTTTTTCTATTATTTAAATCTACTTAAAAGATAATCGAGTGCTTAAAGCAAATATAATAGCAGTGTGTTGTGAAGTTGATAATATATGTAGAAAGAAAATATATGACAACAAGAGCATAAAGGTGGAATGAGTAGAAATGGAAGTAAACTGTTGTAAACATCTTACATAAAGAACTATAATATTACTTGAAGGTAGACTCTGATAAGTTAAAATGTATATCACAAACCCTAAGTATAACATAATGAAGAGTTAGTAAGCAAACAAAAATGTAATCACAAAGAAATATTTAATTAATACGAAACAAGGCAAAAAGAGGAAAAAGAACAGATTAGACAAATAAAAACAAATAGCAGGATGGTAAGTTTAAACCATCCATATCACATTAAATGTAAAGGTTCTAAATACCCCAATTAAAAGGTAAAGATTGCCATATTGAATAAGAAAGCAAGACCTAATTATATGCTGCCAACAAGAAATCCACTTTAAATATAAAGACACAAGTTAAAAGTATGGAAAAGGTAACCATGTCAAGTAATTAAAAGAAAGCTAGAGTGGCTATATTAATATTCAATGGAGTAGATTTTAGAGCAGAGATTTTTACTAGGGGTGAAGGGAGTCATTTTGTAATATCATGAGATTTACTCAGTAGAAAACATAATCCAAAACAGCTTTTCACCCAATCACAGTTATGAAGTGAAACTGATAATGGAAATAGACAAATCAACAATTATGGTTTGAGATTTCAATACTCCTCTTTCAATATTTGGTAGAACAGACAGCAAATAAAAAAGACAGATTGCCTAATTATAGAAGACTTAAACAACTCTATCAACAAAATTGACCTAATTGCATTTATAGGACAATTTTTTCAATAACAGAATACACATTATTTTAAGTGTACACAGAACATTTACCAAGATTGACCATACTGTAGGCTGGGAGTCAGCAAATTATGACTCACAGGCCAAATATGATGCATTTATTTTTTTCCTCCATTGTGGATTATGTCAAGTATAACCTCATTAATGTTATGATTCTTTATCAAAATATGACAAAAATTAGACTCATGCAGGTTTTTTTTATTCTACAATAGAAAAATCCAAATGAAAGAGAAAATATTTTTTTAAAAACAAAAATAAACAAGATAAAATATCATGATATGTGTTAAAACATAAGACAAGATATACAAGATAGATCACATTTGAGGGCTTACAAGACCATGTTTTCTGAGGTTTTGCAATTATCTTTAGCATAACAAAAGTAGTCCATTAATATTTACTGAATAAACAAATGGGAGAATGATTTTATTAGTGGAAACTTCAAGATAGACACTACCTGAATGCTGGGTAGGAATTTTGTGCATTGTCATAATTTCAACAGAAGGTCTAGTTAGATATCCCTTAAGATATTTTTAAATCTCTAAAATATTGTAATTTTCTGAAAATTTTGAATTTCCTCTTTTATAATATTATAATTTTTTAACAAAAATGATCTCTTCTTATTTTTCACTTGCTATTATCTTATTAGTCTATAAAGAGTTAAAATGTGTTCCCCCACAAATTTTCCCCATTGAGAAATATACAGTGTCCCAAAAAATACTTGGATGAAAGGGAGTGACTGTAAAAAAAAGAAAGTGATGCATAGAATAGGTTTTCTTAGAAAAAGTATTTTTAAAACCATATATGTATGGAAAAATATTGAAAACATTTATAGCCCTATTTGTTTTGCTATTCTGTAGTCTGCCTTTTAAGAAATTGAGTGCAATCATGAAGAATGCCAAGTTGTTGCATGATTGATCACCTGATGCATGTATAAATGACATTCGGTTTGTGCATTGATGCATAGGCAGCATTTACAAACTAACTATCACATTGATGTATGCGGGCTATTTTGTCTTTGCTGGTCTATCTTGTATATCTTGTTTTAGTTTTTAAACATATATTGTGATATTTTATTATCTTGTTGATTTTTGTTTTTAATAAAGTATCTCCTCTCATTTGGAAGTTTTCTATTATAGAACCAAAAATCCACTTGAATCATATTTTTATCACTCCTCACTGTAATTAAGTAATCTGTGATGCCACTTCTTGTTGTCTACTTTTATTCGTCTGCACATTATATCTTATGGTCTTTTATTGGTGTTACAGCAATATGTTTTCATTTTTAATAAATTCTGTGTTCTAAAGGTTGTGAAATGCTGACTTAGTCAAATAATTATTTGTGTGACAATTTGATTAATGATTCTATCTTACTCAAGAAAATAAGTTTCAAAACAAGCCCCACATTATTCTTGAATCTCCAGACCTAGCTAGTGCCTGCCATCTACACTAAAAAAATTGTATTAATATCCAAATAATGAAGAAATGGTAATTTCTGACACTAAGTTCACAAGGATTCTCATTACACATCAAGACTTACGATAGGTTACTTAATCGGTCCTTTTTCTTCCACTGGCATGTTTTTACCATTAGTTCTGTGTTGTTTAATTTCAACCTGCAATCTGCCTGCTCTGTATGAAATTACATAAACTCACTAAATGATCATTATCTAAGTTTTGCCTTGTCCTTGATGTCAAATCCTGCTTTGCTAGAAAAGAAATATTTAATTTACCTGATTATATAAAAACTACTTTTAGTAGCTTGTGGAATTTAAGTTCACTATTAAAGTAACTTATTCCATATTTTAAATATCATATTATCCTTCTAAAATATTTCATCTTGTATTTAAATCGAACATGTTGTTAAGCATTGTTATAGAGAGGTTACTTCACAAACTATATGTGTAGATAAATAAAATTTGAAGACATATACATTTCTACCTTTAGATTTTTAAATAGTTAAATTTGCCATTTTATAGGTGACACCTTCTGCCATATTCTATTCATTAAAAGTGAGTCACTAAGTTAAGTCCACACTCAAGGAGAGGGGAATTAGTCTCTATCTTTTGAAGGATATATTATAAAAGAATTTGTGGACGTATTTTAAAACCACCTCACAGAGATATATATAAAAATCAATATTCTTATCTAAAAAAAAAAGACTACTTCATTTGTAAACAAGCATAGAATACAAATGCAATAATCAGATAACAAGAAAACCCCTAAAAATTAAGGGAAAAACATTACTGATCTGATTGTCAAAATACATATATACAAATATAATAGAAGGGATAAAACACAAAAACTGAGAAAATTGCCCAGAATTTATTAGGAAAACTTATAAGATAAAAATTTGGAAAAGAAAGAATAAGAATATAGGTAATAGATAATCAAGATCCAACATCCAACTGATAGGAAACGCAGCATGGAAAGTAGAGGGAAGTTCTTATCAATAAAGAAGAAGAAAGAGGTAGAAGAGGAGTGAAAGGGGAGGGAGAAGGGAATGGAATGGGAGAAAGGAGAAAGAAGGAGAGAAAGAGACAAAGAAGCAAAGGAAAAATTAATTTTCCCAGATCCAGTGAAGCTGTGTTCTTATCAGCAACTGAATACTAGGAGATAACATGGCAAATGACTTAAGAAATCTGCATAAAAAGTTAGTCAAACTAAACTACCAAGGCCAGAAAAAGTTTCAATCAAATGAGATACAAATATTTTTAAGATATGTGGGGACAGAGAATTTATCTTTCACAAGATTGGAGCTGGATGATGGCTCTGGAAGAAAGTGTCCTGAGGAAAAAGGGGGAAAATTATATAAACATCAACCCAAAAGGCCACTGAGACTTCCTTTTCCGCTAAAGGCAAACTAGATATTTTAGACCAACCCTCCCAATGAAGGAAACTAGATAATCTGGAGGAAAATATCTGTTATAAGCACTGAGAATCAACAAGGCAGTGAAGAAGTATGAGGCCAAAAATCCCTAAGAAGAAAACCTAGGGAGGCTAGCTTTTAACCAGAGGGACATCTATGAACTTAAGAAGCATAGCTGGGCAGAGCTTTAGTAGACTCGAATGACTTGGGAACAAATATTGGAGTTCATAATTTATAAGTACAGGGGATTGGTGAATGAATCTCTGCTTTGGGTTAAGACATAGGAAGGAAATATGCTAGGATTAAGGATAAATCCTAAATGAACCAGACTTTGCATGGACTGCTACCTAGCTTTTAATCATATAAATCTTTTATTGGCTTAAAGTGATTCAGAATTGCTACTTCCCTAGTTACCTGTCAGAAAATGTGCTGAAAGAAGATAATATCCTTCTATACTGCAAATATCTCTATAATTTTATATACAGTGTTCAGTATCCTTAACCCGTAGCAACCACTAAGAAGTTCTCCATTTCTAAAATTTTGTTATTTTGAAAATATTATATAAATGGAATCATAAAGTATGTAACCTTTGGCTTTTTTAACTCTGCATAATCCCCTGGGTATTCATCACGTGTATCAACATTTGGTTACTTTTCATTTCTGAATAGTATTCCATGGTAGATAGATATCATGATTTAACCATTCAGTGATTGAAGGACATCTGGGATGTTTTCAGTTTTGGGATATTATGACTAAAGCTGGTATGAACTGTCATGCATGTTTTTGTGTGGATATGTTTTCATTTCTCTGGGATAATGCTCAAGAAGACAATTGTTGGGTCATATAGTAATTGGATGTTTGATTTTATAAGAAACTGCTAAACTGTTTTCTAGAGTGGTTGCATTATTTTATGTTTTCATCAGCAATGTCTGAATAATCCTGTTTCTCTACATCCTTGCCAGCATTTGGTGTTATTTCTTTTTTTGTTTTAGTCATTCTGATAGGTGTATAGTGATGTCTCATCATGGTTTTTACTTTTCATTTCCTTAATGGCCAATATGTGAAGCACCTGTTCATGTGATTATTTGCTATATGTATATCCTCTTCAGTGAAATGTCTTCCTGTCTTTTGCTCATTTTCTAATTGATTTTTTTTTAGTGTTGAATTTTGAGAGTTCTTTATATATTTGAGATCCAAGTCCATTGTTAGAGATTTGGTTTACAAACATTTTCTCTCAATCTCTAGCTTGTCCCTTTATGCTCTTCACATGGGCTTTTGTAGAACAAAAACTTTGATATTGATGAGGCTTGCTTTATTGTTTTCCTTTTACAGATTGTGTTGTTGATGTTGAGTCTAAGAATTCTTTGCCTTGTCCTAAATATTGAAAATTATCTCCTATTTTTTCTAAAAGTTTTATAGTTTTACCTTTTACATTTCAGCGTGTAAAACATTTTGAGTAAATTTTTGTATGAGAAAGACTGATTCATTTCAAGTCTCTGTATAAATTCAGTTTTAACATATGGCAACATATGTCTTTGATTTTTAAATAAACAAGGTCACATATACATAAATTAAAATAATGGCAATAAAGAAGAGATAACAGGTTTTATATTTTCATACTTCCATGGCTTTGCTTTTGCTGTGCCAGCTGCTAGAAATATTTAGTACTTTCTTTCTTAAAACTTCTATTGTCTTCCATTTCCCATTTTCTCCAGGGAGATTTTCCTGACCGCCTATCCTGAATGGAAACACTCCTCTCATGTTCTATAGCACTCACTATACAGTTAATGATACATTTCACATCTTTAAAATACTGTGCTCTCTCCTACCACAGGAACTTTGCACATGCTGTTCTCTCTGATTGCAATTCTTCCACTATGCCTTGCGCCTGGTTGCCTCTTATCTTTCGGTTCTCAGGTGAAATGTTACTTTCATGGAACTGAGTAAGTCCCCCCATTCTTAAGCTTTCATATCACTGGTACTTAGTACGCTTGCTAATTAGGAATTTTTTGTTTCATCGTTGGACTTTTCGTCTTTCCCACTAGATTATAATTCCTATGAGAGAGGAGCTATTTGGGTGTGGTCACCCTTGTATGTCATGTATATAGCACAATGCCTGGCAAATAATTGATGTTCTATGAGTATTTCTTTAAAAAAAATAGGTGAATTAATGAATTTCTGATTTGTAAAATTTTAAAGATAGGGATTATGACTTACAAATTATGGTCATAGAATCTAGGTGCTAGAAAGATTTAATAGTTGATTTCAAAGTGAGAAAGCTGAGCACTTAGTTTATCCACACAACAAAGTGTTTAGGAGAAGAGCAATATTTACTCAGATAATTTCTATTGGGGGCATGGTGCCAGTAGGTGATACATAAAACCTTTCCTGAAATACCCATGTGATTAGAGTTAAGTAACCATAATAATTTAAACAATGAACAATTAACTTAAATTCTTTAATTTCCTTTGAATGTAGTTATTACCTAACAAACCTCCTATTATTTCTTCATATAGTAAAATAAAATGCATTAAGAAATATAGGGATGGCCAGGCAAAAAAGATATTAGCGGCTGGATTTGTACCAGAGTACTTTACAAAAACTGAGTATAATTTTGCTGGCCTATTTATGAGTTAAAAATATACATTATGTTGTTCATCCTATTTTCCATTTTATGCTCTCCTGGGGAGCCCAGTCGAACTGTGGCTCATTTTTAACTCTCTCCCATACTTCCCTATTTTCCATCCACCCAGGCTGGATAGGAGTGAAAGTCTCTTTGCTATTGTCAGCTGCGCTGGAGCACATTGCATCCTTCCAGAAGCAGGGAAGGTAAAAGTCCCTTGTAGAGAATTTTCCATTCTTAGCCTAGCCTAGCTGCTGTGGCCTGAGGGGCTAATCAAGTTTTATAAACACTGATTAAATCAGGTAGGTTATTTCCATCACTGTTTTCCAGAGGGGGAAATGGAGGCACCTCACATGGGAATAATATTTGCAGATTCAGGAAGACAGTTTGCTATTGCTTAATTTCTTTTCCCTTGCAAATGGCAGCAGACAGCCCCAGAGGAGTTAGAGTTTGAATAGTATTCAAACAGGTCACATTTGGGGATGGAGTATCTCATTAAAAACTTTCTGTTTTACTGCTGTATATCCATATGCTGTATATCCAAATCCATAACAGAAGCACTGTACCACTTCTGTCTTAGCATCTAATAGTCCCTGCCAGGTGGAATGAAAAAGTTGATTACACACAGCTTTCCCAATGTCTCTTGACAGGAAAGAGCAACAAATAAACAAACACACAAACAAAAACAAAAACAAAAAATTTTTCTTAACAAATGGAATGTCAGTCAAAGCTCAAACATGTTAATGGAAGATTAACTGGTTTCAAGTTAATTCCTAGGAAGCATAATAAGCTAGCATGACTGGTTTTATGATCCAGGAATATTCTTTAACACAGGGTTGTTTTCATGTTTTGCTTTTTTCACACTCATGTGCCCACCTCCTTGAAAAGTCAATGTTACCATGCAACTTGGAAAGCTCTGTATGGAGAATTGAAAAAGGGGTAACTCTCACAATTTCTTCTTTCTTTTTTAATGAGCTATAGTCTATAATGTGTTAGAACAGGCCAAGATTTGAAAGGAAAAAAAACTGAATTTGAGCTAATCGTATCTTGACAGGTCCCCACCCTCAACCCTGCTCTGAGCTCTGGTTTCTCTCACAAAGATATTTTTTAAAACATTGAGTTGTGTGGCAGTGTGGGTGGGAGGCAGGAAGGAAAAGGAGGATTTTTGAATTAAATAGAACTTTAAAATGTGTCACAAATTTTCATGGCAAAGAATGTGGCATTGGAAATCTCTGGGATTGGCGCAGATTCTGTGACATTCACATTCCTACTTTCTCTCCAATGGGTTTTCTTCTTGAAGATCAGATGACAGCAAAGCTCTATGCCTTCCACCTTTGACTCATTGAATCCTGAGTAGAGACATCCCTCATTCCCAGGTCTTGCCATGGGTAGAGTTTATGAAATTATAATCTAGAGACCTTCAAATGGCCTCCAGACAATCTCTTTCTTAGTTTAGAACTTTAGAGCTAAATGTCACCTTATAGGTAATCTAGATACTTGCCACAGAAAATGTAGCCCAAGAAACAGCAGATCTGCCCTTACCAGGAAGCTTATTAGAAACAGAGAATTCTCCCCCGCAGACCTACTAAGTCAGATCGTGTGTTTTAATGAGATCCCTAAGTGATTCACAAGCACATTAAAGGTAGAGAAAGAGTGCTCTAGATCGAAGCTCTTTTTTTTCTAGGTTAGGACCCTATAATCCTGATCTGGAGAGTTATTAGTGTCATACAACAACAAGTCAGAGCCATTGCTCTACGTTCTCAAGGCATACTGCTCTTCCTTCATATGTCGCTGCTTCTCTTGAACCTTGAATTGAGAGTTATTTGTATTTGTGCTCACTAGTAAAAAGAGAAATGGCCCCTCATTCACATAAACTGTGTCTGTGTCTCCATTATCTCTAACTTGTGGGAAACACCTAGCACAGTGCCTGTGTACATAGTAGGTGCTGAATTGACACTATGATCATATTAATAAGATTGTTAATACTAGTAGTTATTGTCATTAATTTTCTGTGTGCAGTAAAAGTAACAGAAAATTTTCCATAGAGGATGTCTCATCTACCCAACTAGCTTGCAGACCAGACCAGGAAATCAGAGGCTAATGTGGTGGGATACAGGTTTATTTTCACTTAAATTACTGCCAGAGGACAGAAGATGGTTAGTTGGTGAAACACCTACCAGAGCCCCACAGCTCCTCGTAATCATTATCTTCCCTGCTTCCCTGGCATTGGTAAAGTAAAAAGACGTGGGATCATTAAAGGTACAAAGTGTCTTCTGGTGGAATCTCTTCTGCTAATCGCATTCTCAATCTTTCTGCATAATTGGGAGAAAACTCACCTGCTGGCCAGGCATTTCTCTTCTCTTGATTCTTTTATTCCTGTTCTCCTGTCCCACTCTTTTTTTCTTCCCTCAACATTTGTTGAGCACCTACTATATGCTAAGCTCTACAATAAGTACTGGCAAAATATGTAGTGTTTAATTTCTTCCCTCAAAAAGATCTTATTGTAGCAAGGACAATAACAACCGTCTGTGTGTGTGTGTGTGTGTGTGTGTGTGTGTGTGTGTGTGTGTAATATCGTGATATTATGATTTATAAGAAATATATATTTGGTCATTCAGATGGCAAAAATATATTTCTCACATATATTCGGTCTTCTTCCAAACTTACTGGCCTCCTAAATCCTTGGAATTTTTCGTGTTGAGAGTGATAAAAGGGTCTTTTGTTATGTTAATGAGGACACTTTGGGAAGCATCTAAGAATGGGGCTGGTCACCAGTTGGAGCCAACTATGTGGTTAAGTTAGAACTTTCAGTCCCACTCCCTGAACGCAGGGAGGGGAGAGGGGCTGGAAATTGAGCTCAACCACCAATGGCCAATGATTTAATCAACCACGCTTATGTAATAAAGCCTTTATCGAAACCCGTGATTGGGCTTGGAGAGCTTCTGGATTGGTAAACATGCGGAGATACTGGGAGGATGGTGCTCCTGGAGAAGGCACGAAAGCTCCTCATTCGTTTTCACTTGCCTTATGCTTCTCTTCTGGCAGTTCCTGAGTTATATACTTTTATAATAAACCAGTGATCTTGCAAGTAAAATGTTTCCCTGAGTTCTGTGAGCGGCTCTAGCAAATTATTCAAATCCAGATTTAGGAAAGAAGTGTTAAGCCCTTGAGCCAGAGCTGGTGCAGAAGGAACAGGTAAGTTACAGTCTCTGTCCTGTGTCTCTCTCGAAACAGCAGAGAATGAGCTGCCTACGCTATGATCTAGCTTTGGCATTTATAGGGTCTCCTGGGACAGAATTTCTTTGTTCATCCATATTTAAGTACAAGAAAAGCTATACAGTGAAGGCAATTGAGTATATACTTATATTTGGAAATTCTTCCCCACCAGAGTACCATCTCTGGTACTTTTTACTCATTGAATTATAAGTCAGGAACAATTGTATGTTTTTAACAAATCTCCTCACCTAGATTTATAAATCTGAGTCCTTCCTGTGCTTCCTTTTCCTTACAGGTAGGTTGGCACTAGGCTCAACCTCTGACAACCATCCCAGCATTATACAATCTCTTGCTCTCTTCAGACAACTCCACTTTCTGGACATGGGATGTCAGATCCAGGGCGTGGTGGTGAGCATGTCAAGTGACAAAATGCCTATGTATTCTAATAGACATTAAATTTATTTGCTTTAGGGTCAGACATTTCTGTTCTTTTGCATAAATGCTGTGTGACAAAGCAGCATTGGTAGGAATTTGGTATGTGCCCTTCCTTTCCTTTAGGAGAGAGGTCTAGGGCAGACCTCTCTGGGCTGTGTCTGTGGGTTCCGCCCATAGATACGGATGCTAGGACTCTACTAACTGCATATGTAGTAGTGTTTTACTTCAAAGGATTGAACTGCTGTTACATCTTGTTTTAAATAAGAGAGTTTAAATAGTAGTGCCATGTTTAATTAGAGCCTGAGTAAGACTTCCGCTGTGAGATAGAACAACCTCAGAAAAGGATCCTTTCATCTGTGAAAGGTATGTCATAAAATAAAAGCCTTATCTGTGTAAAATAAGCAAAGGTAAATTGAATTAGAATGAGATAGAGAACTGAATTGCATGATTTGGGGAAGAACTTTCTAGAACTATAAGAAAACCAATACCTAATAAGATATTTCTAAGTAAAAGTCCTACTAAGGCTAGTTTAATAAATATGTTTTATATTATAAAAATAGTTTTAAAAGCGATTAGAAAATTTATATTTTAAGTAGTATTAACATATCTCTTTTAATGAAGAGATGAGAAAGCTATAGCATAGCAGGTAGGTGGGAGTTTTTGAAAGCAGAAAAATGCCTTTTCAAGTTTTTGTCTACTTAATCTACTTAATCTTAGGCACTTTATTTAACCATTCTAAATGCTCGTTTATCATCTTTAATGTGAGAATAATAAAATCCAACCAACTGAAGAGTTGTGTGGATTAAATGAGATAATGTACATAAAGTGTCTGTCATATAAAGATGTGAGCAAATTCATTTTTTTTTTTTTTGGAGACTTTTTCCCCACAGAAGAAAATGTGCTTCCCATTAGACACATTGGGTGAATGTCAATTTTATTTTTTTCATTAACATACGGTAAGATTAAATGTTTGGGGGGTATACAGATTAGTATAATCATAGGATGCAGAACAGTTCCATTGCCCCCAAAAGACTCTATAGTGCAACCTCTTTGTAGGCTCTTCGTAGACTCTCCATTCCCCTAACTCTTGGCAGACACTGATATATCCTCAATTACTATAGATTTGTCTTTTTGAGAATATCATATAAATGGAAGTATGCATTATGTAACCTTTGGAGACTGGCTTTTTTCACTCCACATAATGCCTTTGATATTCATCCAAGTTGTTTTGTGTATCAATAGTCTGTTCCTTTCTACTGCTGAGTGATATTTCATTGTATGGATGTATCACGTTATGAATATCTATTCACTTATTGTAGATATTTGGACTGTCTCCAGATTTGGCAATTATGAATACATCTGTTATAAACATTTGATCTCAGCTTTTTGTGTGAATACGAATTTTCATATCTCTAAGGTAAAATACCCCAAAACGGGATTTCTGGGTCCTATGGTAAATATATGGAGAGCTTTATACAAACAGCCAAACTATTTTCTGGAATGTCTGTATTATTTTTCATTTCCAAGCAATATATGAGAGTTCCAGCTGTTCTGTGTCCTCACCAGCACTTGTGCGTCTTATTTTAGCCATTCTAATAGGTCTATAGAGGTATCTCCTGTGGTTTTAATTTGCATTTCCCCAATGGCTAGTGATGTTGATTATCTTTTCAGGTGTGTGTGTAAGTGTGTGTGAGTGTGTGTGTGTGTGCATGTGTGTCAGTGTGTTTTACCATGTATACATATGCTTAGGTGAAGTGTTTGTTCAGTTTTCTGCCTTTTTTTTTAGTGTTGGAATCATGTTACCTATAGCTTAGTTTGAGAATTGACATGTTTACCATGTTGTCTTCCAATATATGAGCACCATATGGCTCTCCATTTATTTAGGTCTTCTTTAATTTCTTTCATCAGTATTTTACAGAGTTCAGCGTAGAGATATACTACAGATTTTGTGAGATTTATATCTAAGTATTTTGTGTTTCTTAAAGCTGCTATAAGCAGTACTTTTTTTAAAATTTCTGTTCCCAATAGTTTATTGCTATTATATATAAATACAATTGATTTTTGCGTGTTGCCTTATGTCCTGTGATTTGCTAAACTCGCTTAGTATTTCCATGAGCTTTTTATAGATTTATTGAGGTTTTCTACATAGCAAATCACATCATCTGTGAATAAGGACAGTTTTATTTCTTTCCCAGGCTTATCCTGAAGTGTTCTCTGTCCACAAGTCAGTGGCCACTTCTGGGTTTTATGCTATTATGCATCCACACTGAGAGAGAGAGGAGGGAAAATGTGAAATTCTCTGACAGTTTGGTAGTATATCAAATTTTAGTCTTCTTTCCTAACCTTCCTGCTACTACTTACTATTTAGAGCTCTCAAGTGATTCTCCACACATTTTGTCCAGGTTATATAGCTGCATAAAATGGGAGAGGCACAGAGTGGGTTGTGCTTACTCTATCTTACCTTGAGCCCAAACCAGAGATTGTATTTGTGGTCTTCCCTGTCACCCTCAGTAATTAGAATATATTTGTATTTCTCCATTCACACTCTCTTTTCTGTCCCTGATGCTTAATGTACTCTGCTGACCTTAATCCTGGGTGGATAGTCAGGTGTGAACAAGGAACATGTCAATAGAACACAGTAAAATCAAGGGAGTGTTGTACATGTGGAGCTTTGGCCGCCTTAGCACTGTGCTCCAAGAAATTGAGTTAAATGAGTCTGGACACAGGGTAAGAGAGAAACTTTAACTCAGCTTACATTCAGATTATTTCAAATTAGTAAATTAATGAGCCCCTTAAACCACAGAAATTATCTGGATCAATTTACAACACAGAAAATCAATGGAAGCTTGCTTTGCTTGGCCAGTGTGGTTATTGGTAATTCTGCAACATTTGCATTTTAAAATGAGTGTGTGCATGTGTTTCCAGTATGCAGTGAGAAGTCAGTGGAAAGAATAAACCAAAGGAAAGCGGCGATGTAAAGCTCTTGAGACCTTGTTTTGACTGGATTCATTGTTTTCATTGTTTTGTTTCTTGTGTTGGAGTCATCCAGTAAAACTTGGCTCTCTGGTAACCTCTTTCCTTTCACAGATGGTCTGGCTGGTGAGGTTAAGCCGATCTAACTCCACGGAAGCTGCTTTGAGGCTTCTTGCTGTTTCAGAATGAACTTTGGAAGCAAAGTTATCCTTGGTTTTAAGTTGCTGTTGTTCTCTGCACTGTGTTTGGTTTTTGCACTGTGTATGGGACCCACAACACCAACACACTCCAGGGTGCGCTTTAACAAATACTTCCTCCCATTTTCACATTTCAACTTCTTTTGGAGGCTCTAAACGCTGGTCTGCAACATCGCCATCTGGTGGCTTCAAAGCTACATGGACGAGGAGGAAAAAAAATGGTATTGTTTTTTGTTTTGTTTTGTTTTGTTTTGTTTTTCAAGCCGTTTCTTCTGCTGCTCTCAGTTGATTTAGGATGAACTCATGACAGAATCGTGCACCAATTTAGACTTCTGCTCAAGCCATTTCTCTCTTCCTGCATATATATGCCTAGAAGTCTATAAGGTCAAGAAGAAAGAAAGCAGAAAGATTTGGAAAGCAACAGGATTTCTGATGAGAAACTTAAGAATTATATAGAGAAAATGCTGCTACTGAAATGCATCTAATCTGAGTGTAGTTGTATCGAGTTTCCTTCTCTGCTTGGGTAATTTCGGAAGTTTTTAGTTTTAGCATAGACACCATATTTGGTCTGAGATATCTTTTTACTTTCATGGTTCTGGGTGTTCGGGTCATTGATGGAGAGCAACTTCCACATCAAACTCCCTCCTCTCAGCCCCCTCCTTCAACTCCTGCTCCTGCCATAGCCCCAAAATGTGCTTGGTTGTCTCATGGGTTAAGTTTTGCTTGTTTTGCCTAAATAAATCTGGAGAGTTTTTCTGTTCTCTGAAAATTTTAATATTCTAGTTGAAAATGCCAAAGGAACTAACTGCTTCAGTAATCCTGATGGAAACAAAAGCTCACAAGGAACAAGAATCTGTGCTGTGTTTTTATTTCACCACTGTTGGCATCTCATCTCTCTTTCCTAAATTGCTCACCTTAAGAATCGCTCTTTCATTTCTCTTTTCCAGTTTTCCCCTAATATGATATATATATGTATGCCTATTTACGTGTGTCTATATGTGTGTGTGTGTGTGTGTGTGTGTGTGTGTGTGTGTGTGTAATATATAAAAGATATAGTGAAGATAAAAAGATACCAAAATATCCATATCCTGGATGATCAACCTCTAAACAGTTATCAAAGTGATTTATTACACATGAATTTAAAAACATTTAAGGACAAGGACTAAAGCTATTTCATATTTTAAAAACTTAAAATCTTGAAAATTGCACATTAAACAATTCAAAAATATACATGCAGACTCAATGATCAGTTAGAACTCAATTAAAATTTGTGACTTTATTATCAGACAAACTCATGAAAAGAATTTAACTATCTGAATCACTGATAGTTCCACCAAAAAATATGGAAGTAAAAAAGTAAAAAAAAACTTTTCTTACTATTTATAATGGATGTTACAAAACCAATGTACCAAAACTTAAAGTTCAGTTCTTTATTCATGAGTGAATTCCTTACATCCGCAGGCAGTCTACATACATGAATATGAAATTGCCACAGAATTATCTTTTTAAGTTTGATTATATGGTTTTCCAAACCACATTAAGAAATGCACAGTTTGGTAGTAGAAGTTTTATTTTAGGCAAACAAACTGACAACACTCAGAAGTTATAGGTGAAAATTTGGGGAGAATTTTTAAAAACACAAAAATAAAAGCAAGAATTTCAGTGGCCTGGATCATTCATTTTGTGTCAGAGTAAGTAGCCTCACCAATCATAATACCTCTAAGGATTCTGCTATATGACTGTACTCCATAAAATATTACCTGAACCGCAGGATCTAGACTAAGTTCTTCAAGCTCTGTTTGAAAGGCAATGTATATGTGTAATGTATTTTAGAAATATTTTCATAGCAAAAATGGTTGAAAAAAATAAGAACAGTTAAAAATGAAACCCTGTGCTCTCTAGAAATTAGACATATCACTCACATATTTGTTACCAAGGTGGACCTGCTGAGAAGTCACTGTCACATACAAGTATAAAGTATAGAGATAGAAATATCTGACAGTAGCATGAACTTCCTAGAAGGAATTAATGTGAATAGAACTGAAGGTAGGAGAAGGTGTTTCTCATACAAGTGATTCAAAGTTCAGAGTTTGAGATAGGAAGTGATGGGAAGGAGGAAAGAAATGGAAAGAGGGAAGGAGAGAAATTAAGAAGAAATCTCTTACATGTTCATGTACCATATGATTGACTAATAAATATTTATTGAATACCCTACAGCAAAAACAAACAAAAAATATTGGCCTCTGAAATAATTCTAGCATTCTTTCTTGGTTAATTTCCCAAATCTGTTTCTTATTTTAAGGAAAATCAAGAATTAATCAACAAAATTATGAATACAAAATGTGTAGCAAGCAATTTAGAATATTTTTAGACCTTTACTACTGGATCATTAGCATAAGTTTCACCTAGGCGTTTGTTAGAGGTAAACTTCTTATAATCATTTCACAGTATATACAATATCAAATCATTTTGTTGTACACCTAAAACTAATACCATGTTATATATCAACTTTATATCAATGAATATAAATAAACAAAACTATCATGAAGTATGAAAGATACCAGGTAAACAAGAAGTAATTATAAGTAGCAAATGCTGAGAAAAAGATCTAATTGCTTATTGAGGGACATGTTCTTACACCCAATGTGGGCATGAGTGTGGATTGAATATCATATGGCAAGATTTATCCCATATGAATGAAATGACAGTGGCATAATTATTTTTCAACAAGGAGAAACTATTTAAAATGCAAACTCTTAGTTGAGCTTTTAAAAGCTATTGTATATTTGCAAATGAGTTAAAGCATTGTACTCTGGAATAAATAATATTGACATAGAACAAAGTAAGCTTGAAAATTAATTAAAAATTGTATTAGTTCATGATCTATTTGTGTTCTTGTGTCAAAAAAAATTTTGGAAACTTTATTTAGCAAATAGAGTAAATATGTTGATGCTGTTAGGAGTCAGGATTTTCAGAGGGAGAGAGAAGAGATGCAGGTATAAAACCAGAGAAGTTAAGTAAATCCTTATAATCTTAAAATTGAATTGGAAATGTCAGTTTGAAATCACTGACTTTTTTTTCATTTAAAAAATATTTTCTAGCTCTGTCCACTAAAAAGTTTTTTAAAAAATAACCAGTCCAGTAGGAATGCCCATATTATGGTATCCTAATATCATTTCTCACAGAAACACATTTCCGTGAGCAGAGCCTAAGAAAAGTATTCTTGTGAAAGTGATTCCTTGAGGAAGAGCTTTCATAAGAGAGTCAGGGAAGCAAGACAGTGTCTGGGGCAAAAGCTAAGTGAGGATGTAGGTTTGGCTGGAGACTAGCTTCAGCCTGGTCTACACTGGGCTCTGGTGCACAAATTGTACTACAGAGTTTATTACAGCTTGTAGCTAGCCTTTTGTTCCCTATCTCAGTTACTGACATGGGGGTATGAGGAAGCTTGGTTTAGCCTAGGAAAATTCTTTGAAGACGAGACAGTTGTGACACATTAGCAGTCAACACACAGCAGCTGGCAGAGTACTGGCTGGGTAGGTGGGATCTGGGAAGGTACCCACAGCAGCTAATAAAGATTCCTTGGAGAAATGGCTGGTTCTATCTGGAACAGGAAATGTAGAATGAGCCTGGAACATTAAAAAAAAAAAAATTATAAAAGTATTTGGAGTTTCTGTCTATTTTTCCTTTTTTTTGGTAGAAATTGAGTAATTTCTACCAAATTATTAGAAAATCTTATTTCTAATGTTTTGATAGAACCAACTTCTAAAGCTATCTGATCTTGGTATTTCTTCAGGAGAAAATTTTGAACTATTAATTCAATTTCTTAAATTATTTTAGAATTATTCTGGGTTGTATTTTTCTTAACATATGAATTGTGTAGGTTTTTCCCCCTTTGGTATTTGCCACTTTATTTATGAGTATATTCTCTCTTTTTTTCTCAATATTGTTTGTGCTATTTCTTTTTTTCTTGGTCAATCTGGCCATGATTCACCTCTTTTCAATCTTTTAAATAAACTCACTTTGGCTCTTGTACAGTTTTTCCTCTAGTTTATTAATTTCTCTCATATTTATTCTTTCTTTTTTTCTTTCATCATGCTACTTTTTTTCTAATTTCTTAATTTGAACATTTGACTCATTTAAACAGTGATTTTTTCTCTAATATAATAATTAAGGTTGCATATTTTGAATATTAATTTACAAGCATTTTAATTATTGTGTACTAGTAAATATTATCTTATTGCCATTGTGATTTTGTCACTTCTGCAATTTGATTTTAAAGACTTTACAAGTTTCACCTTGTTTGTTTTTTCTCACCCACTGAAGAGTCACTCTGGGAAAGCCCATTGCAATGTTTTGAGCAACCCCATATGAAGGCCAATGTAGCAAAGAACTAAAACCTCTGATCAACAGTGAGCAAGGAACTGAGGTTATCTGCCAATAGACACACTAGTAACGTTGAGGGCAGATCTTCCAGCCCCCATCAAGCCGTCAGATTACTATAACCCTGAAAAATGTCTTGACCTGCAATCTCATAAAACAGCAGTCCCCAACCTTTTTGGCATCAGGGATCGGTTCTACTGTGAGAATCTAATGCCTGATGATCTGAGGTGGAGCTGAGACAGTGATGCTAATGGTGGGGAGCGGCTGCAAATACAGATAAAGCTTCTCTCGATGGCTGGCCGCTCACCTTCTGCTCTGTGGCCTGGTTCCTAACAGATCAAGGACTGGTACCAGTCCACAGCCCGGGGCTGGGGACTCCTGTAAAGAGACAGGGCCAGAACTGCCCAACTAAGTCATTGCTGAATTCCTGGCCCATTGAAACTGTAAGATAATAAATGATATGCTTTTTAAGCTTTCTTTTGGGAATAATTTAATATACAATAATAGGTAACTAATACTGTTTGTGTGTATAAATGTAAATATGATTTCTTCTTCTTTATTTCAAGATTTTTTTAACTCCACCTACTATTCAGAAATTATATAGACTATTGCTACTCTTTTAGTGATTATTCAATAGCTTATGTCACATATAACAATTAAAATTACTAACTTTTTATGAGAGGCATCATTTTATTTTTAGGTTTTAAACATTTGTATTTAATTTATTAAATTTACAAATGCAGAAACTCAGTCCTGAGAATAACATTTTTAAGGTTAATGATAAAGGGATATAAGATATCTGTATATTAATTAATATTAATTTTCTTGTTCTACCTTCAGTTTTGAATGGAGATTTATAACATTGTTCTGGGTATTGTTGAGCTTCAGGTCCAAGTACTATCATGCTACTCTGAGACATTTGCATGATATAAGGACAATATTTCATGGGAAAGGAACACATGAAGACTGATAGGTGGGATGGAGCTTCCCTCTAAACTGAGAGCAAAGTTTTCTTCTTCCCCTGGGTCAGACATTGCCTGGCTCCCTTCAGAGATTTTTTTTTTAATTTTTAAATTTTAATTTTTTTTCAGTCATAATTGACATTCAATATTATATTAGTTTCAGATGTAGAGCATAGTGGTTAGATATTTATATAATTTAAAACTAATATCCTTGATAAGTCCAGTACCCATCTGACACCATACATAGTTATTTCTTTATTATTGACTATATTCCTTATGCTATACTTTACATCCCATGACTATTTTGGAACTACCAGTCTGTACTTCTTAATCCCATCACCTTTTTTACTCAGCCTCCCAACTCCCTTCTCATCTGGCAATCATCAGTTTGTTCTCTGTATCTTTGAGTTTGTTTCTGTTTTGTTTGTTCATTTATTTTGTTTTTTGATTCTACAAATAAGTGAAATCATATGGTGTTTGTCTTTCTCTGTTTGATTTATTTCGTTTAGCATAATACCGTCTAGGTCCATCCATGTTGTTGCAAATGGCAGGATTTTATTTCTTTTCATGGCCAAACAATATTCCATTGTATATATGTACCACATTCTCTCTATCCAATTATCCATTGATGAACACTTAGGTTACTTCCATATCTTGGCTATTGTAAATAATGCTGCAATGAACATAGGGATGCGTATATCTTTTTAAATTAGTGTTTTGAATTTCTTTTGATAAATACCCAGAAGTGGAATTGCTGGGTCCTACGGTAGTTCAATTTTTAATTTTTTGAGGAAACTCCATACTGTTTTCCATAGTGAGTGCACAAATTTGCAGTCCCTTTAACAGTGCACAAGGGTTTCCTTTTCTCCACATCCTCACCAACACTTGTTGTTTGTTGATTCACTGATGATAGTCATTTTGACAGGTGTGAGGCCATATTTCATTGTGATTTTCATTCGCAATTTTCTGATGATTAGTGACATTGAGAGTCTTTTTATATATCAATTGGCCATCTGTATAACTCTTTGGAGAAATGTCTATTCAGGTCCTCTGCTCATTTTTTAATCAAGATTTTTTTTTGGTGTTAAGTTGTATAATTTTTTTATAAATCTTGGATATTAACCCTTTATCAAATGTATCATTGATAAATATCTTCTCCCACTTGTTAGGTTGTCTTTTTGTTTTAAAATTACTAGATTTAATGTATAACTCTGAATAATAAAAGGAGCTTTGGACACTTTTTCATCACTCTTCTTTCAATTTATATTTTTATCCAGTCATTTAATCTCTCATGGATGTATTTCTTTTTAATTTATTTTTCTTATGAAAGGATTTCTTCCATCAGTTAATTAACATATCTATCACCTCACATATTTATCCCCCTTTTCTTTGGTGTTCTACTTTCTTAGCACATTTCAATTATACAGTGTTATTAACTATAGTCACTATGTTATATATCAGATACTCAGACTTTATTCATTTTAAAAGTGAAAGTTAGTTATTTAAAAAATTAAAAATTATAAATGCTATCTTATTCAATCAATAGTTCTTCAAATTTACCACTCATTTATCAATTTCTTTGCTAACCACTACTTCTCTCATTTCAGGTATTCTATCTGGAATTGGTTTACTTCTTCCATTTCAAAACCCTTAGAAATGTCCCTAAGTAAAGTCTGTTGGTATAATGCTCTAAGTTTGGCTTATCTGAAAAAATACCTTTATTTCAAAGTTGCTTTAAAAATTATTTATTGCAGTATACTGTACTCACATAAAAGCACAGAAATCAGAAGTGCTCAGTTTGAAGAAATTTTGAAAAGTGAAAACACTCATGTAACCAGCATCTAAAGCTAGAAATAAGACATTACAACACCGTTGTGTCTCCCCTCATGGCCCTGCCTCTAAACTGGTCCCCTAGGTTAACAACTACCCTGCATTTAAAAGCTTAGATTAGCTTGGTCTTTTGTGAACTTTATACAATAGAACTCTACAGGGTAAAATTGTAGATGTTTGACTTCTTTTTCTCAAAGATCTGTTTGTTTCTCAAAGATCTGCTGTTGCATGTAAATGTTCATTTTCATAGGTGTAGAATATTTCATTGTTATTATCCACTTGACTGTCAATAGATGTGTGGGCTAATTTCAGTATTTGTGTATGACAGAGTGTTTCTATAAATTTCCTTGTATATATCTTTTGATGTACATGTATATGTGTTTCTTTGTAATCAGTTAGAATTGCTGATTCATAGATATTCATTTATTCAGCTTTAATAGATATTGCTAACATTTTTCCAAAGTTCTTGTATCAATTAATACTTCCATGATCGGTGTATCAAACTTCTAGTTATTCCACATTAATGGATTTGGAATTGTCTGCCTTTTGTATTTTAGTCATTCTGGAGAGTGTTGTGGTTTCAAATGACATTTCTTTGGCTAATGAGTTAAGTCCATTTTCATATTTACATTGGCCATATGGATATGCTCTTTTGGGAAATGCTGTTTCAAGACTTTGGTCCACGTTTCTTTTGAGTAGTCCTCATTTTCATATTGACATATAGGAGTCTTTTGAATATTCTAGATCCCAGATACTACACTTATCTTTTTTTACACGTTCATACTCTTAACAGTTTCTTTTGATAAACAAAATTTTTTAGTTTTAATGTAGTATAATGTATCCACTATATTCCTTATGGTTGATGGTTATGTGCATTAAAGAAATCTTTATCTACCACAATATTTAAAAAATATCTCCTTATGTTTTCCTCTAAAAGCTTTATAGTTCTATCTTTCACCTTTAGAGCTTTGTTCCATTTTGAGTTATTTTCCATAAACATTGTGTTGTAGGGGGTAATAATTCATTTTTTTTTCATCTGGCTAGTCAATTAACAACACATTTTTATCAAAATTTTTTATCGTATTTCCATATAAATTTTAAAGGCAACTTGTCCATTTCCAAAACAATATTCTGCTGGAGTTTTTATTAGAATTCCATAAAAATTCTGTAGATCAATTTGAGAATTAATATCTTAACAAATCTTTCAGTTTTTGAACATGGCTTATTACCCATTTATTAAGGTCTTTTAAAATTTCTCTCAGTAATATTTTATAACTTTTATTGTAGAATCTTGCACATTTTTATTAGACTAATTGGATGTTTATGTTATAATTGGTATAGCTTATTTTAAATTCACTTATATTCGTTTGTACTAAAAATAGGCTTTTTGGTTGATTTTATCCAAGTATTTTTCAAAATTTGCTATTAATTCTAATAAATTATCTATACACCATTTTTTGGTAAACAGTCTTGCCACATCTGAATCATTACTGCTTTATACCTTCTTTCTAATTTAAATATATATGTTAATTAAATATATGTATATATACTTTGTTTCTTTTCTACTTTAGCACTTTGAGGGTTTAAGTAGTGCTGAAGAGAACTGGCAGTAGTATGAACACTTGGTTTCCTCTCAGATTCAGAGGGAAAGCTTTCAATATTTCACAAATAAAATGATATTTGTTTTTAGTTATTTTTAAATATACCATTTATTAGAATATGCAAGCTTCCCTCTGCTCTTAATTTGCTATGTGTTTTTTTTTATTATTATTATTAATGGGGATTGATTTTTGTCAAGTGTTTTTAAGTGCCCTCTTCATAAGAGAGATTGGTCTTAATTTCCCTTGCAATGTTTTTGTCAGGATTTGTAATCCAGGTAATGATGGCTTTTTAAAATGAGTTATGAAATGTTCACTCTTTTTTCATTCTGTGGAAGAATTTTTGCAATATTGATAATGCTTCTTCCTTACATAATTTAGAACAAGTTACTGATAAAATTATCAAGCGCTGAGAAAGTTTGTTTTTAAATGACTATTTTGGATTTAAAAGTCATTCTTTTTTATAGTATATATAGGAATATTTAGATTTTCTATTTCTTCTCTTTTCAGTACTGGCAAATTACTTTTTTCAAGGGTATATTAGTTAAAACTGACTGCAGTAATACTGAACAAAACTAAAACTGAATGGCTTGCCACAAGCTTTGTTTTAGTGTTGATTTTCACAAACCTGTAGGTCAGATGTGGTTCTGCTGAACTTAACTGGGCTTGACTCCAAGCTGTAGGTAAACTTCAGGTCAGCTTCACATCCTTATTCTGAATGTACATATGGTTGGTTCTTCTTTTAGTGGAGGAAAAAGCAATAAAACCAAATCATGCAAACACATTTAAAACTCTTGCTCACTAATGGTCAGCTCACGATTCATTGTCCAAATCAAGGTGCAAGGCCAAACCCAAAATCCATGTGTGGATGCATTTATCAAAGTAGTAGACTATGTCATGAGAAGTAACGGGAAGAAAAGCTGTCTACCATCAAAAATGATTTTTTTAATCAGAAATTTAAAATTTATTATTATAAAATATTTAATATATTTTCTTATGTATTTAGCATCTTAAAATTTGTTAATGATATCTCCCTTTTTATTTCTGATCTTATCAATCAGTGCCTTTGTTCTCTCTTCTACTTGATCAGTCTTGTAAGCATTCTTTCAGTTTTATTATTCTTTTCAAATACCAGTTTTTAGTTTTTATATAT
The DNA here is from genome assembly GCF_902729225.1 of Pteropus medius. Classification (NCBI taxonomy): domain Eukaryota; kingdom Metazoa; phylum Chordata; class Mammalia; order Chiroptera; family Pteropodidae; genus Pteropus; species Pteropus medius. The sequence continues at coordinate 2,152,331 of NW_024344436.1, read as the reverse complement.
TTCATTAATTTATGCATTTATCCTTATTACTTTTCTCTACTTTTCATGGGTTTAACTTGTTGCTCTTTTTCTAATCCTTTGAAATAGATTTTTAGATAATTAGTTTTTTTGCTATAATTATCCCTCTAAGTACAGCTTTATGATATCTCCTAAGTTTTGATATGTGATATTTTTATCATTTAGTTTTAAAATATTTTTAATTTATCTTGTGATTAATATTAATCACAAAACTTTGACATATAGTTTATTTTAAAGTGTACTGCTTAATTTCATATTAAGAATTTCTACTTATCTTTATTCATTTATTTCTATCTTAAATTTACCATGGTCAAGCAGTATATTCTGAATGATCTCACTTCTTTGAAATTTGTTGAGATTTGTGTTATGACCCAGCATTTGGCCAATTTGGGGGAAGTTTTCCCACATGACTTTGAAAGAAATGTACATTCTAAGTCAAGGGTTGACTCATAAGCAGATTGACCACCTATTTTTATAAATAAAGTTTTGTTGGAACACAGCCATTCATTTACATATTGTCTATGGCTCCTTTAAACTATAATTACAATAGAAACCGTGTGGCCTGCAAGTCTAAAATATTTACTATCTTGCCCTTTAAGGAAAAGTTTTCCAATATCTGTTGTAGGTTATTGGATCAACATTCTACAGATATCAAAATAGATCGCATTTGTTATTTATGTTGTCCAGATCCTCTATAATTTTACAATGTTTTATTCTTTTTTTAGCTTCTATTGAAAGGGCTATTTTAGTCTCCTATAATTGTGGATTTGTCTATTTTTCCTTTCAGTTTTATTTTGCTTTATACATTCTAAAACTGTGTCATTGGGTACATATAGATGAAGGATTATGATATCTTTCTAGTGGATTGACCTTATAATTATTATTATGAAATGCCTTCTTTATTTCTTGTATTGTTATTTATTTATTTTTTTTAGGCCTAAGTTGTCACATACTTTAAAACTATACATATTTCCTGGTTGTGTTTGGGGCAGAGATAGTGTTAGTGTTTGCTTGGAACATATTTTCCTGTCCTGTACTTTCAACTGTTCTATATCTTTAAATTTGTCACATTTTTTTCTAAGTTACTTAAATATAAAGTTTTATACTTGTTTTATCCCTTGCTCGTATCTGGCAATCTTAGTCTTTTAACTGAATTGAATCTACTTTAATAATTTAAATCTCATACAATTGCTAACATGGTTAAATTTATATCCACCATTTTGCTTTTTGTCTTATATTTGTTTCATGTTGCTTTTATTCTTTTTTGCCTGCTTTGGGATTAATTGAATATTTTTATTTACTTTATGTTTTTCTCCATTTGAATATGTATATATTTTATTATTATTTCAGAGTAAATGTAGAGATTATAATGTGCTTTCCTAAAGTTTAGTAAAATTTGTAAGTCATTTGATAAAGCGTAAACCATATAACATTTCAACTCTATTAAACCTCTCATCTTTTATATTTTATCTTGTATTTTAATTCTGTATATATTTGTAAACTATTCAAACACTGCATTTGTTATTGCTTTGCACCATCTGCTTTCATCTGTCTTTGGTTTGTCCCTGCTCCAGTTTTCCCAAGTGACAGCCTACGATGTTCATTAGAACTTCTCCCCACTTGTAGATTCCCAAATCCAATCTTCTCCTCATAGTGGCTTCCTGCTTTTATAAGTGGCTTTTTGCTTGGCCTCTTAGCCTCCTGCCCCAAGCAGCTTTAGAATTTGTTATATGTCTTGAAGGAAAAAAGTGGTAGTGTTAGATTCAGATCTTCACCCCTCCCTTCTTACTTAAGCATCTGGCCCCTCAAGTCTGTAATTTTTCTTTCTGTAGCCCACTAGGCTGTCAAACGCTGCCCTGTTTTCTCCACCTACTGGTAGTGTCTCTTTGCCTAAGCTCTTTGCTTGGCAAATCAGACTGTTATTCTGTACCATAAATTAGCAAACACAACAAGGTTAAAATCTGCTAGAGAATGTTGGTTCAATTCTTCCCACGCTTTCTTCTTTTGTAATTTTTTTCCTCTCAAAACCTGATTACCTTAATAGTTCTAAGATTTCCTCAAACAGGTATGTATTTTTTGTATGTATTTTTTGTGTGTATTTTTTGTATGTATTTTTCCAGCCTTTCCAGTTGTTCTTGGCAAGAATATTGCTCTGCCTCAGGCTGTTTCATCATACTTGATGTTGGATGTCCCTCTATTGTGTCATAAATTTTGATTTTATTTATCTTTCATTTCTAAAATTATGTTAGATATTTTAAAAAATCCACTTGGTCAGACTTTCAGTATTTGCTTTCTTAAAACATACAAAGCACACTTATTATCTATTATTTTCTTTTAATTGCCTTTTCTCAATTCTTTGCAGCTGTGAGTTGGCTGTGAGTAGTTTTTGCTATCTCCTAGTCATGGCTCCTTGTTTCTTATGAGTTTTGGTATTTTTGCTATGAGCTCATGCTCTTTGGAACTTTATCTATGGGAACTTTTTGATTGGTTTAAAGATGTGCTCTTTCAGAAAGAATTTTAATTTGTTTCTGACAGGGACCCTAGGATACCACTAACGTCTTATGTTGCCCTCAAAACAGAGAGGCTTGGAGATATCAAAATTCATTATTTGCAGGCCAATAGCTAGTTTCAGTCCTCACTGAACTCTGTGAATTCTCTTTTTTAACTCCAGTTTTGGACTTTTAAGATTTTGTTTTATTGCAAACTCAATGATGTATTTGATATATTTTAATCTTTTATAGTAAAGTCAAAAATAGATACAGAATACTGCTTAAAAATATATAGCTTAATGTATAAACACCCTTGTACCAATACTGAGGTCAAGAAATAGGACTTTATCACTGTCTCCATATGCTTTATCTCAATCACAAATCCTTCCTTCCTCTCTAAAAATAACTATTATCCTGACTTTTATAGCAATCACTTTCTTGCATTTTTATATAATTTAATCACACAAAGGTGCATTTATAGACATTAAAATTTAATCATATCCATTTGTTATTCGATTTGTCTTTGAAGTCCTTTATAATTTACAGGGTTCTCCCAACAACCCTTTCTTTTCCTTACAATTCATCTATTGAAAATAAAATCCACATGATGTATTTTACTGATTATATATTTATGGTGATGTTCAGCATGTTCCTCTGTTCTCTGTATTTCCTGTGAGTTGTTAGCTGGATCCAGATGCTGCATCAGGTGTAGGTTCCATCTCTTCGGCAGGTTTTTAGGTGGTGGTGTGTACTTTCATCAAGGGCTACTTAACAACTGGTTGTCTCTCTTTATGTGATATTAGCATCTGTTTATGCTCAGTGCCTTGATCGATTCATTAATTAGGAGATGTCAATGATGATATTCTTATTTATTAAAAAAATTATCATTTCTTTTGCACTTATTACTTGGAATTCTTTTATAAAGAGATACTTCTTAGCAGCTAGCTGGTTATCTAGTGATACAGTTCACATGGGAAAGGCAAAATAATGCTTAATTTTATATACCAGTTTTTGCTATAGTGAATTGATTTCCTGTTCGCCTTAAGGTAACTAATTAGTTTGGTGTGTGTACATATATATAATTTTATATTTATTATATTTATATATAAAATACAAGTATATATATACACATATGAGTAATCAATGTGTATATAAATAGAAACTCATAGATTTAGATATATTTGATAAATTTCAATCCATTAAAAATATTATCCTTAATGAAGCAAAAATTGCTCCATCTTTGGTCATTGAATGCCTCTTCAAGTTGCCTTCAAAGCCCTTTCAACAAGACCTCAGACATTTCAGGCTCATCTTACACATTTCCTGCCCGGACCTATAATGTGCTACTTTTCAAAGAAGCCCTGCTTTCTTTTAGTGGAATATCCTAGTTTAAAACTACAATTGAAGCAATATTTATGCTCATTGTATTTGGTTGTTCATTTTTTATAGGCCTTTAAGAGATATTTAATATATATTTATCCATTTTTTTTTCTGCAGGAGCGTTTTTCAAATTGTTTAGTCTGACTTATTGCAAGAAAATGAAGTCTATTGCCATGAGTTAACTTAGAGTGTCATACTATATTTCTACAGTATGACCGGTAACCTAAAGCTTAATGTGCATGGCTAAATTAATTTTTAAAGTCAGTTTTCTATTTATGAACACTTAGTTATTTGTATAAAAAACATTTCCTGTATTTAAATTCTTGCATTTAATTCTAATGACTTCCTTAAAGTTTCTTAAGGTAGAATTGCAGGTTCCAAATTTCTGTTCAGAGTATTTTAATGGATTTTTTTTTCTATTTTACCTAAGGGTAGAGAGTATAGAAGACAGCGAGTGACCATGGAATCTGAGTATGCTACTATTTTTCACTGTAAATTAATGTATTGGCAGAGTTTGACTTATCAGTATTTCTGACAGAAACTTAGTATATTAGCTGCCACTAGAACCTAATCAACACTAAGCAAACTGATAAAACTCAGTTCCTGAGTCTTTAACATGAAGAAGCAAGCCTTGGAGTTGATCCCTGAGCAGCTAGAGGATACCCAAGACATGGACTTCTCTAAGTGGGGGCTAGAACAAGGGAGATAAATATGCTGACATAGCCCCTTCAGTGTAGAGGCTGCAGACAGTTACTGAGGTCAAAAAGACAATCTCCCTCCTTTTCTGCTCCCTCCTTCACCAAGAGGCAGCCTAGTCTCTGGGCATCATCCCTTGTCTCCCTTACACACACACACACACACACACACACACACACACAGCGGCAGCTATCTGCACACACACACATCCTTTTTTCAGTAATCCAGGAACTGTGTTGGGAATCCAGACTTCATGGACTTAATTGCTTTATCCCTCGGGATTAACACTTCCCACCTGGGCCCAGGTAGCAGTGCGTTCAGTGCTGTGTATGCGATGGTGTGCGCACAATGGTGTGTGTAGGCAGCAACTGGGGTGAGAACCTTTTCTTTGTCCTTGGCGTGGAGCCTGGCCCGGATGTTAAGAAAGGCATGGTTTTCTTGGGAAAGTGGGGGGCATCGACTCTGCATCTGAGGCTATTTCACAAGGCGGACATCATGAGGGAAGGGGGTCAGGCATTAACACAGCTGGCAACCCACAGTTTTAAATTGTCCGTAAAAGCGGTTGTTAAAGCCAGAAAAATAAAATGCAGCCCTTCTGCAGACACTCCATGCGCTGCTTATTCAGGAATTTCACAAAAGCTCAAGGCCTGTAATGAGGCCTCTGGTGCTCCTCCGAGCCCCACTCAGCGTGACCCGCAGGCCACGTGACGCCTGTACATTGAGGCCTAATTGATGAGGTTTTGATGCTTAAATGGAGCTCTGATTGCGGGAGTTTCTAGGAACTGCTGCTGCCTGTTAGGGCTCCGAGGTGAGGGGGGATTTTTACACTTCATTCCCAGAGCTCATTTAATGACTGTTATGAAATGAAAACTAACTTAGGGAGAAATGGAAAAGGGGAGGGGAATATATGCCTCCAGGCCAAATTCTGTAATCTGATAGTCCCTTCACAGGAGGAGAACAGAGAACAAAATGACCCTGAATACCTTTTGCTCATTCAACTCCGGAAGACTAGTCTGCTCTTTCCAATTCAGTTTGTGAATGGTGCATCTGGTTTTGTTAATCAGAAAAGCAAATGTCTTAAAAATGAGGTGCTGTAGTCTCATCTCTATCAAATTTTAAAATGATTTCCTTGTGGTGTGGAAGCAGATGGACTGGTTCACATCTTGGCTCAGTCATTTATTTAATAGCTCCGGCCAAGGCGCTTTCTTCTTTAAGCCTTATTTTCATCATCTGTAAAATGTGGGGTGAACTGGTGCCTTGCAGCATTATTGTGAAGATTAGAGAAAGTAATAAACGCAGGCAAGTAGCCTGGCACACAACCGGGAGTTCGGATCCTCACCTTCCCCTCTTCATGACTTATTCCTTTTTTACAGTGGCTGATGGTAGTTGAGCTGGTGGTTCTGTCTGAATATCAACCATCAAAACAACGATTGACTTTTAGGCTTACCAGACAGAACGTGGAACATCGCATGTCACCCTCTTAGCATCTGAGATACACAGTAGCGCCCCTCTTCTTAGGCATCCCCTTCCTACCATTTGCTCCCTCCCATTCTTGTCTCTTGGCTTCTTTCCCAGCAGGGCAGTGCAAGGGTTGGAGCTTGCTCTAAGGCTGGATTCCAGCTGCTGGGTTGATCCTGGGGGTGGGTGCTCCTGCTAGTGTGGGGCATGGGGCACAGGGCTGCTGATGTTTGGGTTATAAATGCAGATGTGTCAGAAAGCTGGGAAGTTCTGAAAGGACAAGTGAAAGTGTAATAAGTTCCAGGCCTGAGGTTAAAAAGTCTGCAGTATGCAGTTGTTCAGCCACCTCAAAGGATATTGAGGGGGAAGATCCTAGAAATATTCCAAAAGCCAACCTTATTCAAGGCTGACAAGTATTTATGGAACTTTTCCAAAGTTCCCATTAGACCACTTCCCTTTTATGAAAGACCTACATTAGTACTTGTTTTCTCTAATAGAAAGAAATCTAAAAGGGATTTTCGCTTTTACGAAGAAAGGCAAAAAACAAATATACGTTTAACATTTGTTTTGCAGTGAGAGGGGCCCCACAAAGTACTTACCTGGGACCAACACTCATATCTCAGCATCAAGCCACGAGTGCTTTGAACTGTGTCTGTGAGCATCTGTGCTTTATCTCGATTTATTTTGTGTATCCTTTAGCAAGCCGTGTCAGAAGGCAACTGCTTCTTCACTTTAAGCCATTTTGGCTTGCAAAAGTTTTCATAGGAACACTCTGCTTTCGAAAGGTGAATGGCGGGGAAAACCTCTATTCTTAGGCTGAGCCTGTGGGAGGAAGGCTGTGAGGTGATTTGACAAAGGTGAGCTCTGAGACTCTCTCCCCTGGTGGGCTATGACTGTTCTTCCCTGTGTTTATGTTTTTGTTTTGCTTTTGTTCTGTATTGTTTTTAAGAAAACTTTCATTCAATATAGGCGTGGGAGACGGGTTTCTGTAATCTCTCCTTTAGGCTAAAGCTTTCTAGCAGACCGTACATTATGGCTGATGTGAAGTCACAGCTGCACAGCACACTCCTGTTCACACCTACAGCCTTAAAGCTAAAAATTTATAAAGTAGCCAAATAGTCACTTTCTCACTTTCTCATCTGTCAACCAGTACTCAGTCTAGTGCCATCTGGACGCTGCCCTGAATAACTGCTACGGCACTTAGCTTACCAAGGCCTGAAAGTCCAATGGCCTATTAACTACTAAATCTCAGGATTGCTTTTCCATCTTTATTTTATATGCCTTCACTGAAGCATGAAAGACTACTAACAGGAAATTCTCTCCCTTGTTTTCTTTTCTGACAAAATTCTTTGCTAGTTTTCTTCCCATACTCTATCCTCTCCACTCATTTACTCAAATAGCCGCCCCCCCACTCCCCAGTTAGAATCCTTTGATTTCAAAGAAGATCTGCTACCCAATGACCTGGCTATCTTCTAAACTTCTCCTTAGTTTTCCCTTTCTGCTATAGTATTATTTTTTATAATTTCCAGGGCTTTCTTTTGGAGCTACCAATTTTTCTTTACTTGGCATCCTGTTCCTGTTTCATGGCTGCAGTTTTTTCTTATTTGAAAACAGATAAGATTTTTTTCCTCCTTGCTTAGTCCCTTTTTCTAGACTGTGTTTATTTATATCTTTTTTGGTTTCTATAGTTCATATTTTAAAGTATCCTCAGCTGTCCAGTAATCCTCTATTTCTAGCTCTTATTCCAGAGTCATCCTCACAAAGCTCATTGGAAGCTCATTGGAGTGCGTGGCCGTGGCTTGCAGACTGTGAGGGTGTGGGGAACCTGCTTCTTCTGTTCATTTCTTTATGTCTTTCCTGTTGGTGTAGTCAGATTTCCCAGAGGAGACTCTACTAGTCTCTTGCTTAGTGGGTGAAGAGCTAATTGTCCACTAGAACGCTAATCATTCTTGAAGCTTAATAGAAAAATAGGATGACAGGGGTTGCCAATATCCAGCACCCATACATGCACTGAAGTCCCTGTTTTCAGTATACTGACTCCTGTCCTAACTGTGCCTGATGACCACTGGTACAGAGAGCTGCTATTGTGTTTTCTCAAAATACAAATCTCCAGTCTTGTACCAGGATGAGGAAAAGACTGGTAACAAGCTAATCCGGCTGGTGAGAGGATCTGACTGCTTCTTAAATCAATTTTTAACCAATCCTCATTAATTTAGCTCATTTCCTTCAAATTGGCTTCTATGTGCCTGGTTTCTCCAATTATTGAGTCTTTTAGAGATTCTGCTATAAATTGAGTTTGCTCTTGGCTTTCTCTCCTTCTTGTTTGGGATTCAGTTTTCTCAAGCCTCAAAAATATTTTACTTATTGTCTATTCGATTGACATCATTCAAAATTTTGTTATTTTTTTCTCCTACCTTCCCTATCTTTGGAAGGTTTGCTTTTAAAATAGCTTCAGATTTATTTTAGTGAGATTTCAGGAGGGAATAGAAGTACGTGGCCAAGTTATCATCTTGCCCCATTCTCTTTGATTTTTTATTCACCTGAATTAGTCATACATGTTCATAGAGCAGCACAATTTCTGAGACTCTTCATTTCTGAAGATGTCTTTGTTTAGTTCTCATACTTGAATGATGATATGACTGAAAATAGCTTTTGTGTTGTTTTTCAAAAACTATTTTTTCTCATTACTTTGGAAATAATCTCCATTGTCTTATTGAAACAAAAGGTGTCAGTGATAAATCTTATTTCCATCTCCTTCTCATTCCTTTGTAGGTCATCTCAAAATCTCTGCAAGCTATTGTAATTTTCTTTATCCTTTATTGTCCTGAAGTTTCTCTATGTCTCAATTTGCTGTTAAATGTATGCTTAAATTTCTGAATCTGTCCCTCGTGTCTCTTAGCTTTTTCTGCATTTGGAGGATAAGTTTTCCACTGGCCATTCCCGCTCACTAGTGGGATCCACAGCTATGCCTACTCTTTTCATTTCTTTGACGTGTTAGCATTGCCTCTTCATTCAGTTACTCTAACTGGTACTTAATGCCTCATGTCATGAATCCTGTTTTATCATGCAAACATAGTAAACATATCTCCCTTTGTTGATTTCTGAATTGCCTCTCTACTGTTGCTCTTCCTCAGATATTGATGCTGCATTTTGAATTTCTTCTTTTGCCTATCTTCAAACGTTGGTCTTTATGATGATAGGAAGATACTGCTACTGGGCAGATGGTCTAGTGGATACTCTGTTGTGAGATAACGCTTCTTTTCTCTCTCTTTTTTTTTTTTTTGTCACCTAACACAGTATACTTCCCCCTTCTCCAGCCTCAGGCTTCAATGGCACCTGAGTGCAGGGGCAAGTAGAAGACAAACTCCCTGGTTGTTTTTTTGTTGTTCTCCAAACAGACACCCACCAGTCAGTCTCCTTGTCTCTGCTTTTTATATCCACCATCTTAGAGCAACAACTTCACATCTACTCCCACCTGTCCATTAGTTCTCTCTTGATGAGTTTTGAGCTCGGTATCCTCATTCAGTCTAATCTTATCTGCATTCCATTTCGAGAGATTCTTTCTAATATCTGGTCCCTTGATGGAACCCCTTCTTATTTTCTATTACCATTATAGATTTTTAAAATAAATATTTTAAAATAAATCTTTTCTATAATTTCTATGGATTTGTGATAAATACACGCGCATACAGATGTGTGTGTATAGCTTTCACCTTACCTCATGCTACTATCTTTAACCCATTACAATATCTTTATTTAAAAATATCCTTTATATTCACTCTTCTGTCCACTTAGATTTGGCCTCCATCTCATCAAACCACCTGAACTGTCCTTGTAAAAATTACAGATATCCTCTTACTGAAAAAGTCGATAGAAACTTTTAGTTCTCATTTCATTAGATTCCTCATTAGACTTTAACTTAATCAACAATAACCTCCTTTTTTCTTAGCTCTCGTGACAGCATAATGTTCTATTTCCCTCTTATCTTTCTGCTTGCACCTCAGTCAGTTCTGCCAGTCACTCTGCCCCTAACAGATCTGTGAATGCTGGAATTTTTCAGTGTTTAGTTCTTAGACTTCTTTTCTTTCTTTCTTGGTGACCTCATCTATTTAAATATCTTTTAATCTCATCTAGGGATCAAGAAGGTGGAGTAGTTAAATGCTGTGCTCCCCTCCACCTATAATCACCTTAAAATTACAACTAAATTATAGAACAATCAACCTTGAGAACCATGCGAAGACTAACTGAACAAAAGTCCTACCACTAAAGCTATAAAGGAGAAACCATGTCAAGATTGGCATTGGGGCTGAGGTGCGGAATGGGATGATCTCATAGCCGTGTGTGTCGGTTGGGAATTGGGAGGGCTATCTTAGTCGCAGAGGTCTCCTTTGAGAGGCAAGGAGTTCAAGCTGAACTCCCAAGCCCAGAGCACCAGTGATGGGAAAAAGAGCCCACACAACATCTGGCTATGAAAATAAGTGAGGATTGCATCTGTCTGGGTGAGACTGAGCGCTTAGAAATCCACGCATTCCTTTAAAGGGCCAACACACAGCGCCACTCACTTCCAGGCATTCATTCTGGGCTCCTGTGGAGGGTCGGTGGCTCAGGAGGTGCCAGAGAACTTCCTAGGCTCCAGTCTTTCTTGGGCAACTCTTGGGGGTCTGAGGGCCCCAGGTAAGCACTGACTGACCTTGCTGTGCTCTGTGCATTTTTCTGATTGGCCCCAGGCACAGAACTGGTGCCAAATCGGAATCTACATTAATCCATTGCTAGTAACTCTTTGAGACTGCATCTAACCCAACTCACATACTGCCTGAAGCTCTTTTAGTGACTGTGCCTTATGAGCAGGTGGCAGCAGGCCTCAGGTTGCTCAGGTCAGGTATGGGTGGCAGCTGGCCTAAGTTGGCAGCATGGCCTCTCCCATGTGTCTCTAGGTCCAGCACAAGCAGTGATCAACTGAAGATCACTTTGTAGCTTCTGCCAGGTAGCCTCTGGCTGGTCACATGCAGTGGCTAGACTTAGTCTGCACCAGAACTCCTCCCAAGAGGCCCCAGAACCAACATACCTGGTGGCTGCTTAAGACCACAACAGAGCACTACTCAGTTAGTCTCACAAGCAGCATATTCAAAGGGTGGTCTTGGAAGGCACCAGAGCCCATTTGGGCAAATCTCATTCTATAGGGTTAGCTTTCACACAGCAGCTCATACACTATGGTTGTGGTGAATCATCGCAGCCAGTCAGCCTGAAATATGAACAGCAATGAAAGCTCAACTACAAGAGGGCACATACAACCCACACAAGGGACACTCTTGAAGAGCCAATTCAGGTGATCAAGGAGACTGTACCTCTGGGTACCACAGGACACCTGCTACATAAGGCCACCTGCCAAGTCTAGGAGATATAGCAGATGTAGATTCCGACTTATTACATAGAAACAAACACAGATAGATAGCCAAAATGAGGAGACAAAAGAACATGTTTGAAATGAAAGAACAGGAAAAAACTCTCAAAAAGAACTAAATGAAATAGAGGTAAGCAATGTACCAGAAGCAGAGTTTAAAACGCTGGTTATAGGGATGCACAATGACTTAATGAGAATTACAACAAAGAGATAGTAAGCATAAAAAAGGCACGAAACATTGAAGAAGAAACAGAAATAAAAAATACAATAACTGATATGAAGAAAAAAATATACTAGAAAAAATGAACAGCAGATTAGATGAAACTGAGGATTAAATCAGTGATTTGGAAAACAAGATAGCAGAAAACATTCAATAAAAATGGCAAAAACAGCAAAACACAGCAAAAAAAAAAGTGAGGAGAGTTTAAGGGACCTCTGGTACAATATCAAGCATAACAACATTTGCATCATAGGGGTACCAGAAGGAAAAGAGAGAAGGGGATTTAGAATCTATTTGAAGAAATAATGACTGAAAACTTTCCTAACTTGGCAAAAGAAGTAGATATACAGGTCTAGGAAGCTCAAACAAAATTAACACAAAGAGGCCCACACCAAGACACATCATAATTAAAATGGCAAAAAATAAAGACAAAGAGAGAATCTTAAAAGCAGCAAGAGAAAGGCAGTTAGTTACCTACAAGGGAGATCCCATAACACTGTCAGGTGATTTCTTAACAGAAACTTTTCAGGCCACAGGGGATTGGCACGAAATATTCAAAATGATGAAAATCAAAGATCTATAACCAAGAGTACTCTACACAGTAGGCTATTATTTAATATTGAAGAGAGATAAAGAGCTTCTCAGGCAAGAAACTGCTAAAGAAGTTCATCACCACCAAACCAATATTACAAGAAATATAAAGGGACCTATTTAAGAAGAAGGGAGAAAAAAACCCATAGATATAAATAATAAAATGGTAATAACTAGGTACGTATTAATAATTACTTTAAATGTAAATAAATTAAATGCTCCAATCAAAACACATAGAGTAGCTGAATGGATAAGAAAACAAGATCCATACATATGTTGTCTTAGAAGAGATCCACTTCAGATTGAAAGACACACAGAGAGAATAAGGAGATAGAAAAAGATATTTCATGCAAATGGAAATAAAAAAAAAAGCTGGGGTGGTAATACTTATATCAGATAAAATAGACTTTAAAATAAAGGCTATATGTACTAAGAGACAAAGAAGGACATTTCATAATGATAAAGATAGCAATCCAATAAGGGGATATAATCCTAGTAAACATTTATACATCAAACATAGGAACAACTAAATGTATAAAGCAAATATCGACTGACATAAAGGGAGATATTGATGGCAACAGACATAGTAGGGGACTTTAACACCCCATTGACATCAATGGAGAGATCTTCCAGACAGAAAATCAACAAGGAAACAATGGCCTTAAATGACACACTAGGCCAGATGGGCTTAATTGATATTTTTAGAGCATTTCTTCCAAAATAGCAGAGTATACATTATTTTTAAGTGCACATAAAACATTTTTCAAGATAAACCACATGTTAGGCCATAAAATAAGTCTCAATAAATTTAAGAAGATTGAAATTATATCAAACGTCTTCTCTGACCACCATGGTAGAAACTAGAAATCAATTATAAGAAAGAAACTGAAAAACCACTGACACACGGAGGCCAAATAACATATTATGCACTGAATGGGTTAACAATGAGATCAAGGAAGAAATCAAAAGATACCTTAAGACAAATGAAAAAGAAAACACAATGACTCCAAATCTATGGTACATAGTAAAAGTAGTCCTAAGAGAAAAATATATAACAACACTGGCCTATCTCAAAAAAAAAAAAAAAAAGAAAAATCTCAAATAAACAATCTAACTTTACACTTAAAGGAACTGGAAGAAAAGAACAGGAAACAAAACCTGAAGTGCATAGAAGGAAGGAAATAACAAAGATCAGAGTGGAAATAAATTAAATATAAGCCCCCAAACATTACAAAAGGTCAATAAAACCAAGAGCTGGTCTTTTGAAAAAGAAATTGATAAACCTTTACCTAGACTCACAAAGAAAAAAAAAAGAGAAGACCCAAAGAAATAAAATCAGAAATGAAAGAAGTCACAACTGACACCACAGAAATACAAAAGATTATAAGAAAATTCTATGAACTATTATATGCCAAAAATTGGGCAATCTGGAAGAAATAGATAAATCCCTAGAAACATATACTCTTCCAAGACTGAATCAAGAAGAAAAAGAATATCTGAACAGACTGATAACTACTAATGAAATTAGATCAGTAATAAAAAAATTCCCAACAAACTAAAATCCTGGACTGGATGGCTTCACAGGTAAATTTTACCAAACATTTGAAGAAGAATCAACACTTACCCTTCTCAAACTATTCCAAAAAATTCAAGAGGAGGGAAGGCTCCCAAACTCATTTATGAGACTACCATTACCCTGATTCCAAAATCAAACAAAGACATTACAAAAAAAAAAAAAAAAAATTATAGGCCAATATCCCTGATAAGCATAGATGCAAAAATCATCAAAGAAATGCAAATTAAACCACAATGAGTTATCACCTCACACCTATCAGAATGGCTATTACCGATAAATCATCGAAAACCAAGTATTAGCAAGCACATGGAGAAAAGGGAACCCATATACACTGTTGGTGGGATTGCAAATAGGTGTACTCACCGTGAAAAATAGCTTGGAGTTCCTAAAAAAATTGAAAATAGAACTACTTTAGGACCTAGTAATTCCACTTCTAGGTATTTATCAGAAGAAATCCAAAACACTAATTCAGAAAGATATATGCACCCCTATGTTCACTGCAGTGCTATTTACAATAGCCAAGATATGGAAGCCTCCTAAGTGCCCATTAATAGATGAGTGGATAAAGAAGAAGTGGTACATGTATATAATGAAATAATACTCAGCCATAAAAAAGAATAAAATTTTACCATTTGTGACAACATGGTTGGACCTAGAGAGTATTATTCTAAATGAAATAAGTCAGAGAAATACCATATGATCTCACTTATTGTGAAATCTAAAGACCAAAATAAATGAACAAATAAAACAGAAATAAATTCATAGATACAGAGAACAAACTGATGGTTCCCAGATGGGTGAGGATTGGTGTACTGGGCGAAAAAGGTAGAGGGATTAAGAAGTATACAAATTCATAGTTACAGGGATGCAAAGTACAACATAGGGAATATAGTCTATAATATTGTAATAACCATGTGTAGTGTCAGGTGGGTACTGGAATGATTGGGGGAGATCGCTTTATAAATTATGTGGATGTGCAACCAATGTACTGTACACATGAAACTAATATAAAATAATGTTGATATCAACTGTAATTGAAATATAAAAACTAACAAAATATTTTTAATCACATCTAGAATCTGAAATGATGACTGCATAGCAATTCTAATATAATTATAATGTTATATAATGTATAATATGACATATGTAATATCTCAGATTCTCTTTCTATAGTTCAGAAGGAATATATATCATTTAATGTATAACAGAAGAATGACCTGAGATATTATTCTGAGATGTTATATATGTAATGTCACAAATCCTTCTTCTGTGGTTCAACTCCAATATTCAATTGTTTTTGTGATATAGTCCCTCATTACCTTAACAGGTAACTCATAGTAAAATTATTCAATGAATAATTCACATAAAAAATTGTCTATCTTCTTTGAACTCCATTGGTTCTAATCTTGTCAGTCCTATCTATCTATCTATCATCTCTCTCTCTCTCTCTCTCTCATCATCATCATCATCATCATCATCATCATCATCATCTATCTATCATCTATTTGTCTACAGTGACAGCTGAGGCTTGTGAAGTACATAAGTGACAAAATATGAAAGTGCTTTACATCAGATTTAAAGCATTATCTTTATACAGCAGTTTTCTCAACTAAGATAGTTCTCAAAGAAGGCTGACAGCTGAGATCTGTCTACTGGTAGCACTCTCAGCTGCTGAGGATGTTAAGTTCTTTGTCTCTGAAGAGGGATCTGGATGGCACATCATAGAGTCCACCATACTTACATTTTGGGTCACTGAAGCAACCTTCTAACTGATCTCCCTATGCTCCCAGTACTCATCTCCCAATTTATTTTCACAGCTATTAGAACGAACCTTTAAAAGAAGATATTTGGTCATATTTCAGTGGTTTCTCATTGCCTTTCAATTACAGTAGAAGCCTATTAACGATGATATAAAGCTCCTTCCTATTTTGTCACTTGTATATTCCACTAGCCTCGGCTTTCACCACATTTATATTCCAGCCATGTGGAAGTACTTGTTGTTTTCCTGAATAGTGCATTGTTTTTCATATTCCTGTGTATTTAAACCTTCTGTTGTCTCTGGTAC
Organism: Pteropus medius; assembly: GCF_902729225.1. NCBI lineage: Eukaryota > Metazoa > Chordata > Mammalia > Chiroptera > Pteropodidae > Pteropus > Pteropus medius. The sequence continues at coordinate 2,136,437 of NW_024344436.1, read as the reverse complement.
GAATGATCTCCTCTTTTCCACCTACCTGTCTTTTCTTTTTTAAAAAAATTCAGGCTGTAGATCATTTTTCCTGGTAAATCTTACCTAACTTCCACATCTGATCAAATGCTTCTCCCCCATGCTCTATAGCTCTCCGAGATTACCTCTTTCAAAGAGTTGTTTTCTGTCCCTCCATCCCACCTCATTTGTTTGATTGCTTTACAACACTGAAATCTCTTCAGATCCAGGGGCTAAATCTTTTGTAACCTTGTATTCTCAAGCTTGGTGCAATAAAGGTAAACTGTTCTGGTCATCAATTACAATGTGGGTATGTAACGGTTTTCTCCTACCCATCTGACAATTCTGTGGACACCATCTGGGTGTCCCACAATTCAGCTCAATTCTGACACTACCTACATGGAGATAGCATGAGAACATAGGTTGAGGACTCGGTCCTACAAGACTGCCCAGCCACCCCCACTTCAGGTGCCAATAGCAAGCCCAGATTATTACCTGTGTTTCTGACCAACCGGCTACAAATTGGCAGCTCCCAGAATACTCTCCTTGGACTTCAGATGCCAATCCCAAGTCCAGGTACTTCTTATTAACTGGCTATACATCAGTGACTCCTACGACTTTTGGGGATTTGATTAATTTGCTACGACAGCTCACAGAACTCAGAAAACCCACTTACTCGATAGATTATGGACTATTAAAGGATATAAAGACTATTAAAGGATATGAATCAACAGCCTGATGAAGAGATATAGAGGGCATGGTCTTGAACAAAGGCACTTCTCTCTTGGATTTGGGGCCTGATATGGTGGCAATTCCCCAACCTGGAAGTTTTTCAAACTCCCCTTTTTTATGTGTGTGCAGAGGCTTTATTACATAGGCACAGTTGATTAAATCATTGGCTGTTGGTGATTGATTCAACCTCTAGCCCCACTCTCCTCGCTAGAAATCAGGGGAGGGACTGAAAGTCTCAACTCTCTATTCATGGTTGGTCCCCCTGGCAACCAGCCCTCAGCAGAGGTATTTTCCAAAAGTCACCTCATTAACATAAAGCCAGATGTGGTGGAAAGAGGTTTGTTATGCATAACAAGACATTCATTTTGCATTTATGGCTCTGAAGCTTTTCAGAGACTGAGGACAAGAGACCAAATATTATAACGAAAGATGTTCCCACTGCTCTTATCACTTAAAAATCCAAAGATGTTTGGAGCTGTAGACAGGAACCATGGACAAAGACTAAATATATAATGAAAAATATACTTTGGTCATCTGTATGACCAAATATATAGTTCTCATTAATCACAATATTGCAAACTGATACAAAGCATATATACCAGAAATATTTGTTGAGTTAATCAGCGTATGAATAAAAATATCATAGTGAGCCCAGGAGTAGTTTAGCAGGGCAATATGCAACATGATATTTCTCTTGAGGAAGTATAGATAGATAGATAGGACTGACAAGATTAGAACCAATGGAGTTCAAAGAAGAGAGACAATTGTGTTTGAACAAACTACCCTGGGCAGACTGGACAAACCTTCATGAAGACAGATCCAGGTGAAGAATTCAGGATTCCCCACAGGCAACAAATTATGAGGAAAGATATTGGTTTTTGAGACAGGAGTTCTGGGATCAATTTCTTCTTAGCCATTTATTAGCAATATGACTTGGCAAGTTACTTAATTTCTCTGGACCCTTATGACCTAATTTGTAACAATATGGAATCGGCTTACATCATCCCTAAAGTCTCTATAAAATCAGATTCTTGAATTAATTGATTGAATTAATTGTCAAGCAAAGGTCTGAATGTTCTCTGGGAAGTTTCATTCTGAATTCAATTCTAAATTGCAGATTTCTACCTAATCTTGTCCTACAAAAGCATTGCTCCTATTGTATCTGATAATGCTAGAGCATTTTTCTCTCCACACAACCAGTCTGTCTCAGAGTGAGGCTGCATACATCTCTGAATCCCAAATAGGCTCTTTACCAAGAGAGAAGATACAGGACCTTCCCTCTGATGGCCTAAACCACCTCAGGTCACAGGAGGAGTAGGCAAAATGTCTGTGGACCTCACTGTCACTAAGAAAACTCGAAGTGACTCTGGGTATTATGGACATTTGAAGACTCTCTCTGTCTTCCCCAAAGGAATCTTATAAACAGAGTCCCACAGAATCTATGTGGAGACTAACATGCACTGGGGACTCAGTAGAATTTGATTTCCTCCCATAATTAATGAAAGAAGAAAAAGTTAAAAACCCATATTACTAAAATATTCATTGTTATTTTTCTCATTTAAAAATACCTTGTTTTATTTTTATAAATATGACATATTTCTAAACCAAGGTGCAAGTTGTTTGACCCTGTATAGAAAGTGTATAGATCACCTTTCCCTTAAATGGTAATCTTTGCTTTATTTTACAGATGGGGAAGCAGAGGCACAAAAAAGTTTTATGTCTTGCTTAGTGTTTCAATGTTTGTTATGAAAGAGATGAGAACATTTCAATTTATTGAAATGAACTCTGCTAATGGGTATGCATTCTTTCCTTAGAATTTTTCTCTTTCTCTGGAAAAACAATCCTTAAATAACTTGGGCCCAGCAGATTGCAAAACATGTTTTTGCTGCATATTTTGAGTATCATATCAGAACACAATTCTGGTAAAGAAAAAAGTTATGAGGAAATAAAATTCTGCTCCTGATTGACTTAATGGTACTTGAATAATATATCATAGGGTCCTCTGGTCTCCTGTGAGTGCCATTGCCTGTGTTTGAGAGTATCCATGTCTCGTAGAAACCATATACAATGCGGCTGTGGCTGAGCCTTGGATCACTGTGTCTCCCCTTTACCTACAAAGTTTCTCTACATTGGTTCTGTGTCTTGTTCTGCTAAACATGTGATGATGGCCTGAGTATGCATGTACCTGGAGTGGTGAGCTTCTGATTATAGGCCAGGAACATGGCCAGGGTCATTGACCTTTTTAAAAGAGAGAAAACTGGTAATTCTAAATCTCAATCTCTCTCTCTCTCTCTCTCTCTCTTTCTCACTTTCTCTCTCTCTCAGACATATACACACACAGAGTTAGAACTGTAATCATGGCTGGCACCCAAAAAGGGAAATAATAAAGAATGCAGATGCCATTGTCCCTGGCTCATGGTAGGCAATATTATTAAACTGACACCCAAAAGAATGGATCATGAGCTCCAGGTTAATAACAATCCCCAGAAAAGACACAGTTATTAAACTGGAGTGTTTGGGAGAAGGGACCATGAAGTTAATCTTTCTATAAGGAAAGGAAAGCCTCGCATAACTCTGATCAGCCTATAGTGACAGTATTAGCTTTGAAAATGTCCTCTGAGATCATGAATAAAAGGTCTGAGATAAGTAGCAATTACAAAAATAATAGTGCATCCTTGATGTAATGCATCTCATGTATTAGAGTTGTTTAATAACATCTTTACTGTGTCTCTCCAGTACACAAAGTCTGGAATTCCCAAATTAGCTATTGAGAGTTTCAAAGAGTTTTCCCAGACACCTTTATTTCCTTTTATTAGCATGCTAGCTGTCCATCTTGTAGAAAGAAAATGCTTCTGCACTGTATGGCTTAAGAGAACAGTTTTTTATGTGAGGTGAAATTAGCTAAGGTATGCTTCTGCCCTGCACACACTAACCCTTCCTAGGATATTGATTTGATATGTTTCTAACAGCTCAGTCCACTTAGGGAATATTCCAGCAGGCTATGGGAAAGAGACACCCAGAGAATAGGCCCTTACTTTGCCTCTCACCCCACATTGAAAATCAGGATACTTTGTTTCAATTACATTTAATATTGCTTCGACAATATTTAATCTGCTATGATTAAATATTGATACTGTTCTTTCCATTTGGGTTTTTATTTTACTCTTTTTAACTTTGCTACTCATTGTGTTGTCCATTGTATTGTCTCTGGGGAAAGGGTGCTCCTTACATTCTCCAAAAAATTATGTAAATGAAGCCAGAACCCTAATATTTTGTTCATTTAAAGAAATTAAGAAAACTTTCTAATTCTCACCCCTTGTAAATATCCTTATTCTCTAGTGTAGGAGTGGAGGACTTTTCCTTTCATCCCTTCTGGTTTCCTTGCCTAGCCTAATAATTAAATTGATGTAAGACTAATTAATAAGAGAAAAAAATTAATTTTGTATATATGAGAGCTTATAGATATATGAGACTCAAAGAAGTGACCAAAGCAGGCAGTTTTTTATACCTTTTAGACAAAGAAATTGTATATTTTTGAAGAATTAAAAGGCAAAGGAATAGAAAATTAGTGAGGAAGTAGCAAGGTTTGTTTATACAGCCTTCTTGACCTTAAATTCTTCATCTCTGGTGATAAGGATGTCTCTTTACCTCCTGGTATAAGGAGGATATCTTTCACATGGGAGATTTATTTCTTGCTTTCAGGAGAACAAATAGGAGTCAAATTGTCCTTCTTACACAGGCTGTTTCTTAAGTAATTTTCATTCAAAATCATCATTATGCCAAAGTGATATATTTTGTGGTGGCACATTCTATCCCCTTTCACTACCATGCTAACCAAGGTCTTTGACTTTTAAGGCAGAGTCACATTCTACCAAATTTTGTATCTTTGTGTGCCAGCACAGTCTCTGGCACACAGCAGATGGTCAGTAAAACTGGTTAATTTAAGTAAATGAAAAATCTAGTATCTCTTTTTTTGTCTTCTTCAGTCATTATTCAAATAGAAATTCTACCTCATGTAAATCATGCCAGTTCAATATTTCCATTTTTCAGAGATGAGATTAGTGGTTTTTCTGAATTTTATATAAATGACAAATGTTGGTACTGGGGAGAAAACCCAGGTGTTCTGCAGCCCCATATCTGTATAGCTAAGGTCTAATGTATATATTTATTTACTAATTCTGCATTTTTTTTCCTAACTAGGTATGCTCTGTAAAGGGAGATACTTATATATCCATTTACCTAAAGAAGGAAAGGGAGAAAAGAGGAAACTCCTGAATCTGGCCTGTTTGAAGTATAGATTGAAGCTATTTTATAGGGAAAGAGCTGTCTCCAAATAATTCACAATGCTATCTGTTCCCAGCGAGTGTAAACAAACCACAGCAGTAATGAATTCTTGGTGGTTACTGAAGTCAGCCTGCTATGGAGAAACAAAATGATTTGCTTTAGTGCATTCCCAATGTGTTGACCAGCTGCCCAGAATTGAGATCCACTAGCCAGAGTGGTGCAGGGAATGAACTAAGTCTCAGCCTTCCATGATGCATGACAGTCTTGTGCAAAGGCAGGGTGGAACAATGTGCTGCCCCAGTGATATGGTCTCAAGCAAAGGTTTTAGAGGGTTGTGTCTATACCCTGAAACACAGACTTGATGATTAGAAACTGGCCGCAACCTCTCTTGTGGACGTAAGGAAGAGTGAGGAAAGATAGATAATCTTCTACCTGACCACACACGATTGATTGATGTGTTTCTGCTGAGCCAGGCTACTTGTCACAATATCCTGATATCTACAAGGAAATACCTATAGGGTGGCTGGTCTTTATCCTTACTCACTGGTCTTCCTGAGAAGAGGAGCAACTCATGTAATTGATGAGATGGAGAGAAGGAACTGAGGATGTGCCCTCAACTCCTTATTTCTTTTGGGTGAATCTTGTGGATTTCCATGCTGTATGTACACAGTTATCACCTAGTGAGCTTCTAAAAAATGCTCAAGGCAAGACCCCTCCCACCAGAGATAGACTTTAGTTCTTCTGGGGTGGAGTTCTGGGCATTGATGGTCATAAAAGTTTACTAAGCTGGTTCTGCAGCCAATGTTGAGAAACAATGAGCTAAGCTGTCTTTAGGAAAGATAACTTCTTTGTTTCTCCTTGCAGTAAGAAGGCTGCACTTGTGGAGGACTGAATTTTGTCCCTTCAAAATTCATGAGTACCTAACTCCCAGTACTTCAGTATGTGACTATCTTTAGAGATAAGGCCTTTAAAGAAATGATTAAATTAACATGAGCCTCTTAGGGTGGGCCCTAATCCAATCAGACTGGTGCCCTAATAAGAAGAGATTAGAACACAAACACCCACAGAGGGAAGACCAGTGAGGACACAGCCAGAAGACAGCCATCTACAAGCCAAAAAGAGAGGCTTCAGAAAGAACCAAACATCCCAGCACCTTGATCCTGGACTTCTAGCCTCCAGAACTGAGCAAAAATAATTTTCCTTTGTTGAAGCCACCCAATCTGCGATAGTTTGTTGCAGCAGCCCTAACAGACTAATTCAAGGGCCATCTATGATGTCTTGAGGGAATAGGCGTGAATCTGTCACTTAAGAGAAGATATAGGCAAACCCAGTTGTGGTGACACATTTAAGAAGAGTTCTTCAACTTGTTTTACCAGTAATAAAACTGACTTTTTTTCTCCATCCCTCTAGCTAATATGCTATATCTCATTTTGTTCCAAACTAGAAATGTGAGAAGTATGGTTAACTTTCAGTTTAAACCACAGGACAAAGTATTTGCCATCTTCGGCTAAACTCCTTCAGCTGCTATTAGTTATTTTTGCACTTGAAGCTACTTCACATCATGCCTTGCACATCCCTGAGAGGGCCAAAGAAACCAGCTCTAGAGAAGGTTTGGAAATATGCTCAGTCTCTGTGCCAAGAAAATTCTTACTTACATTTAAGACATGTAGTGAAAATGGAAGTAGCTTCTGCACATTTGTATTCCATTTATTCTAAAATCTTTAAAACATTTACACATAGATATCTGAGAAATATTTGTGTAAAAGGAAAATGTGTTTCTCGGGAAAAATTAAAATCAAAGAGCCTAATAGCATATGTGATAATGTTAAATTCTGCAGAAGGAAAGTCACACAAGTTCTTGTCCTGGAGAGATTTCAAGATTCATTATAACCAATTGAAAGCCCTGTATTTATGAAACCACAGATTATTTGAGGAAGTTTTTATTCTAATTTCTTGGGAGAGTCAATAAAGGCCATCATATATATATCATAAATATATATATATATATTTTAATCATAAATATATATATTTTAATCATAAATATATATATATTTTTTATCCCATCATATATATATATATATATATATATATATATATATATATATATATATATATATATATATATATATTTTATCCTATGGTGAGGTTTAATGGAGACCAGATGAACATCAGTGAAGCTCTTTTTTTCTTTTTCTCCCCACTCTAGAGCCATATAGAAAGTACCAACTTGGTGGGAGATGTGTTCAGCCACCCGGCTCACACAGAAAACCAAGATTGTGTTGTCTGTGTTGGGAAACGATTGTAAATAGTGCACCAGCTTTATTGCAGCAGCGCCAGCCCCTAATTCCATAAGTGGCTGTGGCTGTTTTAACCAGGCGGCACATTACAAAGTGACTAATCTGCTATGCAGCTGCAGTGTTAATGGGCCAACTGCATTATCACACATTTGCCTGGAAGGAACAGTGGCACCTAAATGAATTGCTATGATTTTTAATACAGATAAAAGAACCTATGTTAACGACTGCCAGACTATACACAGTGATGGGGCCTGATTGTTACCTTGCTCTTCTCAGCTCATAGAAACCTGCGGTTTTGTTGCAGTGAGATAAATTAGGAAGAGAGCAGTTTGAAAGGGAGAAGGTAGTAGACTTTCTTTAGGTGCTCAAATGAGGGAACAAGGATCCAGTGTGTACTGACTTTGCTATATATAGGACAAAGCAACGATCTGTAGCTGATGGTCAGCAAGTATAGATGGATCAGAACTTTTGGTGAAAAAGCAAAAAAGATTTGGAATCAGGACTCAAGATTTGCTATTGATTCTTAATGGTAACTTAGATATTGCCTTTGTCTCTTTCCATCTTTGAAGACACTAATTGTCTCTCATTAACTTCCAGAGAAAGATCATTTATGCTTAGAAATTGATGTTCTTTGTCAAAACTCAACAGAGGACACGTGTCAAGTTTGTTCAATACCATCTCTTGCATACATGTTGATTTCTGTGATTGCGGCTACTGGGTTGCACACTGGGGTGCAAATACAGAGCCAAGATTGATCCTAAGAGAAGTCTGCATTTGGAAAATTTTTTCACTTCCCTCTCTCACTTTACTCCATCTTTGCATGCACCTATCATTTTTTTTTTTCAGACAAAATTAGGAGGAAGTAAACAATTGTCTAAGAGAACCCTAAAAACAACCATAAGTCACAGATGGAAGAATGCTCAGAAATTTGTATAGGAGGAGTGAAGGCTAAGCCTTCTATATTTCCATGGTGATTGGAGTCAGATTTGCCAACTTGAAGTATAAACATCTAGAGGAAGAATGGGCATCACTGTCTTACTCATCAGAAGCATACACCCTATTCCTTGGGCCCTTGATGAGCGAAGAGTTAGGATGACTATTATATGTTCTGATAGTGCACGGAACTGCTCCCGCACAGTAATTAGCAAAATTAACTTTTCAAATATTCATGTGCCAGATATTCTTTTTGAAATATTAGCCAACTTTGTTTTTCCTTCTAGGCGGTTCTCTTCTTTCCTCCCTACTCCCATTCAAGCATTGCCTCAAGAGGGCTTATGCAAGAGTAGGAATAAAGGAATCTTCATGTTTTTGGTTTTCGAGAGAACTTAAGGGAATGAATAGTTAAAAAAGAGAAAAATGAGTCTAAGGACATTAGTAAGAATATTATTAAAAAGATGAATCATGCAATCTGGTATAGATAATACAGGAGTAATCTAATGTGGATAAAAAAGAAGAGAAAAAAGAGACGGATGATGGATAAGGTCAAAATAGATGGCTGATAGACTGAAATTCTCAGTTAGTTGAAGAACATGAATGATAAGAGGAGGATGGGAAATTTTGTGATAGAGCAATTATGAGTAATGACAAGGTCTGGAATGTAACTATAGATAGTGTAGTGGAATGAAAAACATTTTGGAGATAACAAGTTTAAAGGACTAAAAGGCCATGATATTGAACAGGTGGCACAGATGGACATTTATGTCTCCCATGATACTGGTATTGCCCGAAGTGGATATAAAGACCATTAGCCAGGTTCTTTAACCCTCAATGACTGTGAGGGAGGGACACATAGGTTAGTGCATGCTGTACCAATGGATCTAGTCTTTCTGAGAGAGATTTGATCATTTAAAACTTTCTTCACCATTTTTCATCACTCCTCCAGGCTCCTTTGAAAACTGCACACCCCATCTTGTTGCTTTCATGATCTCAAGATTATACATCTTAATCTTAAGCCTTTTAAAGCAACGAGCTGTAAAACCACCCCCATTTTTCAGTAATTTAGTTCTTAGCAATAGCTTATCAATATAGTAAGATGGGGATCCCCAAATAGGGAACCACATGGTCACTCTGATTTACTCAACTACTCATTCAAATTCTTTTGGATGAGAGATTTTTAAATCTGTTTTATTATTAGCTCAATATTAATGATTTAATTTTATTTTTTCTTTGTAAGTAACTTATTTTTATTTACAACAAAATTGGTAGCTTTATTCTTGAGAATTTTTTAAAGGTCAAGATTTTTTTCTACTACTCTATTTTCAGTAAATTGTTGATATTGTCTCTACTGATATACTGGTGCTGCACCTTGTATTTTCCAAAGAAAGCCACAGCTATATCTTACACCTCACAGGCTTTACTTCCAATGAGACCGTCTTCCCAACAAGTGGTGGTGTCTATGTCCCTCCCTTTGAACTTGAGAAAAACTTTTTGACTGCCATGGCCACCACAACCAAAAGAATACTTCAGAAGTGACACTATATGATTTCTGATATCATATCATAAACATGCATTGTACTTCTGCCTTGTTTTCTTGGAGCACTTACTCTTGAAACCCAACCCAACATCCTGGCTGCTGTGTGTGTGTGTGTGTGTGTGTGTGTGTGTGTGTGTGTGCGTGTGTTCACTGCAAATAAGCCTCCTCCTGGGTTAACCAAATTCATACCTAACAATTAACTTGTCAACTTTCAAAACTGTCAGGGTGTAGGTGGTATCATTAGGATTCCATGGAGCCAGAGCTAGCATGAGTGCAGTTCTAAGACAGAAAATCAAATGCAGGAAGATTATGCTGGATTTAATCAAAATATTGTTTTCTACTCCTCTTCAGATTCTTCTGGCACTTTCCTATTTACTCTCAGCTACTTTTTGTAGCAAAAGACCTTTTGCTTGTCTCCTGGTAATACCTAGGGAACTATTAACATTTGACTTGCCCTGCCAACCTCCTTCTTCTTCTGCCCACTTCTAACTTTAGGTCACAGGTTGGACATCATGCTTAATATTGGCTTTCTCAGAACGAATAAACTCTAACTTTTCCTGGATTTTATCCGGTTCAATTTCTTTATCATCTCACATTTGACTGAAACTCATTTTGCCATGAAAATCTTAAATATTGCACCGGACCCAGATGAGTTCCCTGGTGAATTCTATCAAACATTTAAGGAAGAAATTCAACCAATTCTCCTTAATTCCTTATAGAAGATAGGAGCACAGGAGATACATTTTAACTCATTGTATGAGGACAGTATTACTCTAATCTCCGAACCAAACAAAGACAGAGACATTATAAGAAAAGAAAACTATAGGCCAATACCTCTCATGAACATAGATGTAAAAATCCTCGAAATACTAGCAAATTTAATTTAAAATATATAAAAATTATATACCACAATTGAGTAGAATTTATCCAGGGATGCAAAGCTTGCTCAACATTTTAAAATAAATTAATGTGGTGACAGAAAGAAATCTAACTATGGAAGGTGAACACACAGTATAAATATATATGCTTTACTGTTAAAGTGAGCTGAAACTTATTGGATTTTGTTAACCAATATCACCATAAAAAATAAATAAATCAATAAAAAACAAAATAAAATAAAATAATGTAATTTATCTCATCAACGGGCTATAAAAGAAAAATGACATAATAATATCAGTAAATGTAGGAAAACATCAGACAAAATTCAATACCTTTTCATGATAAAAACCCTTAGTGAACTAGAAACAGTAGGGAACTTCCCCAACTTAGTAAAGAATATCTACAAAAAAACTCAGAACTTACATTATATCTAATGGTAAGAAACTTGAAACTTTCCCACTAAGATCAAGTAGAAGTCAAAGATGTCCCCCCTTGCCATTCTTTTCCAATGTTGAGTTGGAAATTCTAACTGATGGAATAAGGCAAGTAAAGGAAATAAGGAGTATACAGATTAGGAAAGAAGACATAAAGTTTTATGTCTTTGTTCACAGATGACATGATTGTCTGTGTAGAAAAACCAAAAGAAACAAAAAATGATAGTAAAATTGCATGCAACCATCAAGGTTAATTATAAAATTCTATGACTTTCCTATATATCAACAATGGAAAAGATAGATTTGAAATTTTAAAAAGTACCCTCTACACTAGCACCCTCCAAAATGATATACCTAGGTGTACATGTAGTAAAGTCTGTACAGTATTTATATGAGAAAACTATAAAACTCTATTGAACAAAGTCAAAGAACTATAGATAAATAGATATTTCATGTCCATGGATATGAAGAATTATTATTGTCACGATGTCAGTTCTTCCCAACTTGATCTAGAGATTCAGTGCAATCCTAGTTAAAATCTCAGCAAGTTATTTTATGAATATCAACAAACTTATCCTAAAGTTTATATGGAGAGGCAAAGACCTAGGATAGCCAATACATTATTAAAGAAGAACAAAGTTAGAGGTCTGATACCACCTGATTTTAAGGCTTACTATAAAACAATAGTAATCAAGACAATGTAGTATTGGCAGTGAATAAACAAATAGATCAATGGAACAGAAAAGAGAACCCAGAAATAAACCTACATAAATATAAACCCACATAAGTGGGTTTGTCAAACTAATCTTTGACAAAGAAGCAAAGGCAAGACAATGGAACAAAGACAGTTTCTTTAACGAATAATACTGGAACAACTAGACCCCCACATGTTAAAAAATAAATCTAGACACAGACTTTACACCATTTACAAAAAATAACTTGTAGATTATAGATCTAGATGTAAAATGTAAAACTATAAAATTCCTAAAAGATATTATAAATGTTCTTGGATATGGTGATGCTATTTTTTTTTGAAACAACACCAAAAGTGTGATCTATGAAAGAAATAATTAATAATTTGGATTTTGTTAAAATTAAAAAATTCTGCTTTATGAAAGATAGTTAAGAATAAAAAGAGAAACCACAGACTAAGAGAACATATTTATAAGACACATCTGATAAAAGATTGTTATCTGAACTCTTAAAGCTTAGTGATAAGAAAACAAATAACTCAATTAAAAAAAATGGGCCAAAGACTTTAACAGATACCTCACTAAAGAAGATATACAGGTGGCAGATAAACATATAAAAAGATGCTCTACATCAAATGTCATCAGGAAAATGAAAATTAAAACTACAGTGAGATACCACTATATCCCTATTAAAATTGCCAAAACCTGGAATACTAACACCACCAAATACTAATAAAGATGAGAAGAAACAGAAATTCTGAATTATTGTTGGTTGAAATGCAAAATGGTACAGCCACTTTGGAAGACAGTTTGACAGTTTACTGTATGCCTCAGCAATTGTGTTCCTTGGTATTTACTTGAATGATTTAAGAACTTGTATCCACAACAAACTTACACCTAGAGGTTTATGATACTTTTATTCATAATTGCCAAAACTTGGAAGCTACGAAGATATCTTTCAGTAGGCGAAAGATAAAATAAACTGGTACATCTAGCTCATAAAGAAGACGGCCATGAGAAGACATGGAGGAACCTTAAATGCATATCACTAAGTGAATGAAACCAATTTGAAGTATACATACTGTATGATTTCAACTATAGGACATGATGGAAAATAAAAACTATGGAGATAGTAAAAAGATCAATGTTTGCCAAAGTTTGGGATGGAGGACGAGTGAATAGCATAGAAAATTTTTAGGGCAGTGAAAATAATCTGTATGAAACTGTAACAGTAGATACACAGTAGTATACATTTCTCCAATCCAAGGAATGTACAATACTGAGTGAACTGTAATGAAAACTATGGACTTTGGGTGATTATGATGTCAATGTGAGTTCATTAATGGTAATAAATGTACCACTCTGTTGAGAAATATTAATGAGAAAGGAGGCTATGATTGTGTGGGGACTAGGAGTATATGGGAAATCTCTGTATCTTTCCCATATTTTTTTCTGTGAATCTATAACTGCTCTAAAAATAAAGTCATGGAAAAATCAAGTATATCTATTCCGTTTTGACCATTTATGAATTATAAGTATCTTTATCACTTATATGTGTATATATCTCAGTGTATCTTTGTATGTAAATGTATAGATCACGCACAAAGAGACACGTGGGTTTACTTGTTTTATATCTACCCTAGAGTGTGTCACTGGATATATAACACAAAACCAAAATTATTTTGAATGGTTATAATATGCAGACTCATATTATAATATGCAAGAACATATTCTCAGATCTTATCACCCTCAGAATTTCAACAACTCTCCAATTGTCTAGCTTATAGATATTATACTAACAGTTAAATATATATCCTCTTGGCTTGCCCTGAATGGAAACAGAGAAAATAACAGAGAGAAAATGATCACAAAAACTGCTTGTACACTCAAGCATTATTCCTTTACAGACTTGAATATTGCCATGAATTGTGGTTTCTGAAAGCAGAACATATGCAAACTCACTTGAAGAATTCTCCCTTACGCAGTGTTTCTACCTTGGGTAAATATAATGATGCAGATGTATTTCCCAGTCATATTTTCCCTCTCTCAAAATCTGTGCAAAATACAATTGGTCACTCATGTTTTGTTTTACAAATAAAAGCTGAGAGAAGTAATCTTTTTCCTCCTCAGAAAGAAGTGCATCATTCCAATTATTAATGATCTGCAAGACTAGACCAGAAAACAAAGAATTGTATTTTGACCAATATCTTTGTGAAAAAATCCCTAAGAGCTTTTGTTTGTCTGTTTGTTTTTAAGAGTAGAGGACTGTCACTAAAAGGAATAAACTCTGGCAGGGGAAATAGATGAATATTTCAACCTGGTGCTATTTTGCTTTTGGCCCAGAAAGGCAAAACACATTTTTGCTATTAGATATTTTTTTTCTCCTGTCACATGTACTGCAGGTTATAGAATGCAAATTATGGTAATTCTCCTGTTCTTTGCATTAGACACAAATAAACAAAAAATGCCAACCAAACAAAAGAATATGATTTATAATTCTCTACAATTGCATCTCTTTCCAGCAATATATAATCATACTGCCTCTCTCATTTTACAGCTAGGAGAGATGGGAGAAATCATCTTTTTCTTTTTTACTTTTGCTGATAAAAAATAATAAGTAGAGTAATAAAATCCATCCATTTTCTTGAGTCTATTGTAGAGAAAGAACAAAATTTCATGGCTGTTTATTAATCAGTTGGCTTTGTAAATGCAGAGTGTTTGACTTAAGCTCAATCTGTTCCAAAACAAATATCCCCACAGCATGTTATATATTAAACCCTTTTTCTGAGATTAAAATCTTTCAAGTGGAGCCTCTGGTGCTGCGATCGTCCATGATCCTAAGGCATACTGGAGACTTTTGTTCTGATGGAAGAGGCATTTTTCTTCAACTGCCATTCTCTTGAGCTTTCTCAGGCTCATCAGATACCCAGAGTGTCCCTCTCTGTGCCTCCACTCTGAACTCTAGCTTGAAAAAGAGTGTTATGGTTGCAGCTGCCAAAGGGGCTCAGCTATATGTAGAAAAGGTGAAAGTCAGCTGAAAAAGTGAAGGTCAGTTGAAAACAGGATTGACGTTTACATTTAATGTTTTGTAGAATATTAATATTTTTCAAATGTTTTTCAGAGAGTTGATATGTTGCCTACTTTATAGTATGTTTAATCTATCAACATATCACAATCCATCTCTTCATCCTTCTATTCATGTATTCATTCCTATATCCATCCAGTCAATCAAAATTATTTATTGTTAACTGTATAAGAGGTTACATGAATATAGCAATGAAAAGGATGGATAAGATCCATATTCTCCTGAAGCTTACATACAAATGAAGGAAACCAACAATTAAACAAAAACATAAATAAACAATATTTTGTTTATTTAAAAATTATGCTGAGACAGAGAATGTCACTTAAATATAGTCAGCAATGACTTTTTCCAGAAGGTGCTATCTGAATTGATCTTTGAAGAAGGTACCAGCACTGTATAAAGCTGGAGGAAGAGTGGTTCAATGAAAATGTACAGCAAATGTAAATTTTCAGAGGTAGGAAAGGGTTTGGCATGTTCAGAAATAAAAGGTAAGTAGTGAAATTGAAGGATTGTTCCTGAAAAGAAAAAAATTGAAATGATAAGGAAAAAGGAGTAGGCTCTGGAATCAAGTTTGAATTTTAATTTAATCTAAGTGCAATGGGATAGTGTTGAGAGGGATTTTTGCTTCTTTGTTTGTTTGTTTTTTCAGCCAGTTAACCTTTTTAGTTTGTTTTGTGAAAAAAAGGCTTTGAAGAAATGTGTCACATATCAGCAAAGGCAAGAAAAGGTATGTGAGAAATTTTAATCCAAAGAGTGATGCAATCTGATTTATAGTTCTAAGAGATCATCCTGGCTGTCATGAGAAGAGATATCATAACACAAAAGTCGATTAGGAAGATTATTCAAAGTCTAACATAGGTAATCTGGAGAAAAGAGGATAGTGGCCTAGACTAGAGTGAGGATCATGAAGTTCGAGAGGATTAAGATATATTTTGAAAGTGAAATAAATGGGATTTGATGATGGAGGAAAGGTGGGGAATGAGGGCATAGTGTATTTATGGATGATATAAGTGTGATATTTAGATTGATGTACTGTGATGCCATTTTTTATTTGAAGAGAAAAACTGGATGAGGTCAGGGAAAAGATATTTGGATAGGGGTAGGTTATCAAAAGCTCCATATTAGACAAATTCTGTTTAATATATCTGTTAAGATCTCTAAGTGAAAATGTACAAATCTAGTACTTAGAAGGGACCGGAAATTTAGATACGGGAGTCATCAGCATAGGCACGGTATCTAAAGACATCACACTAAGCTCCTAGGGAGAAAATGCAAAGAAGGGAAGTGAATCCATGACTGAGGTTTAGGTCATTTCACAAGGAAAGGCCAGTTGGAGAAAAGGCAACCAGTGAGGGGGAAGCAAACCAGAAGAGTATGTGATCATGGAATCCTACAGAAAAAGAAGTGTAACAAAAAGAGAGAAGTGCTCAACTCTATCAGATGTGAAGGTATCACAACAAGGAAGTGTTTGATGGTTTTCAAAAAAGTTTTAATGAGATTGGGAAGGAAGAAAGTCAGTTTGGAACGGGCTTCAGAGTAGAATGGTGCAGATAACAAATGTAGGCAACTTATAAAGTCCAGGTCCTTTGGTTAAGAGTGCATACATTGTACTGAACTATGTTTGAAATCTGGGTCTCTGTCTCTTTTTAAAGTATGGATATTAGTATTACTCGCTTTATATAGTTATTTTGAAACTTAATTTAGCCAATATGTCTAGACACTTATAATAGTGCCTGACACATAATAAACGTTCAACAAATATGTTGAATTAAAACTTTCGACTCAAACACTAAGACGCAATAGAAATTTCTAAGTGAGATGCCAACATACTGTGCAGTATGTATAAAGTAGCATTTCTCTGAAAAGGTGTTATGACTCTTGAATTCCTTTCACCCACAGAGACATCTGAGAGGAACCAAATATTTGGATGGTTTGGTGAGGAAAATTTTTGAGAGAGACATTGGAGTGCTATGAAACCTCCTGCCAGCCCATATCCAGAAGCCTTCTTGAGAAGGCTCCAGAATGTCCTCAGTGGTTACGAGACATGGTGGACTAATATATGACTCACAATTAGAAAATCTAGAGTGAAAGAAAAGAAGACTAGTGAGCCACTTTGGATAAAGGAAAACTGCAGCTGCTACAGTCAGAACCAGACTGTAGACCCCACAGATTGAGAGTCAGTCTAAGCTTATTTAAAACCCTTCCCCAGGGGACCCTGAAGGAGTTTAGACTGCAAAAAAGTGTGCGTAGAATGTACTCATGAATATACCTGGGCTCAGGAGGAAGCAGTAGCTGGAGATGTAGAATGTGCACTCCACATCCTGGGAATTGCAGGAGAGACTCTCAGAACACAAGAAAACATCCACAGGCTACAGAATCAGCATATACATCTGTCACTTTATGACAGTTCAATGAGATAACAACTTTCTATGCTTACAAGTTTACAGTACCTCTTCTCCCTACTCCCCATCCCAGACTATGCAAAAGGACAGAAGCAGTGGGCTACCCTGCCTTCCCAAATGGCAGGCAGATCACACACCACACAGTCAGGGAGAAAAAAAGTCTTGCCTGTTTTTTTTAAAGATTGAAGAGTTGATTATTGTTTTAGATTAGACTTCTGTGAATAAGCTGACCAGTCTCTAGGTGCCCAAGAGAGCCTGTCATGAACATATCTTCCTCAGGGCCTATGGAAGCCACTGGAAGTCCTGGCTCTGTATGCTGTACAGTTTAAGAGTGTCGACTCTGGAATAGATGGGTAAGGATCCAGTTCCCTCACCTACCAAGTATGTGGCCTCAGTAAGGTTATCTAACCTCTCTGTGTCTCAGTTTTTCCATCAGTAAAACTGGGCTAGTAGCATTTTCTACTTCTTGGCATTTTTATGAGGATTAAATAAATTAATATATGTGAAAAGTTTAGAACAATGTGCATGAAAGAGTAAATAGCTGATAAATATTATCTATCATTATTATTTTTGCTGACGGTTGAACAGAGGCATGTTAATAAACCATCCTGGTATTTCTAACCATGGTAAAAACCTAAGGAAGATTAGGCAGAGATTTTGATAGATTAATGGCATGATGCTGAGTAGTAGAGAGTTAGGGGCCATTCTAGGAATAGACCACGTTTCCTAGTTACCCATGGTGGGCAAATAATGGTCAGATTGTGGCAGTTCCAAGACTCTTGCATCCTTCCCATTGTGCTCAGTACATTTCTACCCTCAAACCCTTCTCAAGATCACATGGATCAATTCTAATTTCCCTTTCCTCTAAGTGTATTTTCACATTTGTTTAGATTTTATTCTTTTGTTCATGATCTCAGCCCCTGTTTCAGATGGCAGTCTCCTTGAAGACAGAGACCCCTGGAACCACATATACCAGTAGGCATTTCAGGTTGTTACTACATGAAATTCTCTGATTGACTGTACTTGTTGAGTCAGCATATATTTTCCCCAAAGCCTTGAAGCTCCAGTAGAGAGGCCAAGGGCTAGAATGGTGGTTTGGGGATTCAATTCCCCTTTCATCCCTATAAATAGTTGCTTTAATTTGAGACTGGGGCCCACTTTTCGGGAAACCTGGCACTCTCACTGCCTATAAATCAAGGATGTCAATTTTCCCTGCTGTCAACCTTTAACCAGAGCCAACTGCACAGGAGTTTGTGTTGTCCACTTCCATGTCCTTGGGCTATTTCTTTTCTGGTTTATCTGGCCTTGGCGAAAAGTTCTGGGTTCACATTCCAGGCAACATTAAACTTTCTCTTCCATATACATTCATGCTCACAACCCCTTAGAATTTGACAAATTGTTTCAGTTCCCACCAAAGCCAGCTTAGCTTAGCAAATCCATCAGACCTGCCAGCATTTCACAGAGTGAGATCAGAGGGGAGAATACCTTGTCTCAACTGGTAGCTTCTTTTTAGGCAGAGTGCCCATAAATTTGTAATGTTCTAAATCACGCATGTCTAGCACATTGCAGGCAATGGTTATTATTATTACTATTATTATTGCTATCATTATTATCACTATTATACTATTTTGGGCTAGCTATCCTAAGAAATGCTCTGAAATGCATTTTGTGCTTAGCTATGTTGTACATTTTGCCATTTTACTTGTGGCTCAGGCTCCTCATATTTAATAGCTGTTGGTTGATATAAATTCATTCACTAAATAGTTCAAAAAAATTTATTAAGTATTTAGGGAGCCTATTATGTAAAGACATGGTAAGCCAAAAGGCAATACCAAGATGACCAACACAATGTTCTCATTCTAGAGAGATTTATAATCTCAAAGATGAGACAAGTTCTCAAGTGACGAGGAACAAGACTTGGCTAGAACCAGAGCCATCAGGGCTAGAGGTGGTAGGTTCTCAGAATCAGCAAAGCCTTTTTAAACAGGTGACATTAGAGCGAGACCTTAGAATATGGTAAGATCTTAATCTGAAGTAGAAGAGGACTTTAGGTGAAGAGGTAGCCTTGCTAAATGATCTTTAGGAAGGCTTTCCTCCTTAAGGAAGAGAAGAGCAAGTTGGAGTGAATCGAGGGAGATGAGGTGAGAAAAAATATAGAGACCTTGACTGAGAGTTAGAAAATAGTTCTCAGCTACTAACAGACGACGTGACCTTAATATGTCACTGAAGGGCGTAAGGCCCAACCTCACCAATAAAATGAAAAGATTGGGTTTCAGGGTCTTAAAAGTCTAATGACCTTTTTGTTTTCTCTTCTTAAATATCAGTGTTCTTTGTGCTTTCTAGTTGTGAGATATTTCTATATAGCAGTTATTAAAATATTTTCTTTATTTAATAATGGGAAGTTCCCACTCCATTCTTTCAAATTGTAATATTTGTTTTGTGCTTAAGGTCCTTGGTTTTAAAGAGCATGAGTGTTCTCAGTTTGGTTTCAGCCAATGCATCCAAAGGGATACTCTTTATTTAGACCTTATTCCAGGACGAGATGACCTTCTCACTGGTCCATGAAGCATTTCATGAGCCACTCTTCTCAACTACTTACCAGTTCTCCTTCTGGTATGATTATCATATCCACCCCAACCAAATGCCCTGCCTCAACAGGAATTCTTCAGGCCACAGCTCAGATTTTGTCTTCTTTATGAACCCTCACTTATTTCCCCAGATCCATAATTTCTTCCACCTCTGATCACATGGAGAAACTATTTTTAATCCCAGGCAACCGAGCTGTGGGAATTGTCATTTTTATATTCCATTGCAGGAGCGCAAGTCTCCTTGCTCAACAGTCTGCATGCTCCTCGTTGGGCCATACCCACACTTGCTAAGTGTCAACAGTGCCATATTTAGTTCTGGAATGTCATAATGCTTACTGATGAATTATTGTATCATAGAAATCATATGATACAACTTTAAGTGCAGACTTGATAATTGAAGAGTTTCCTTTACATGGCCGTGTTTCTCTGGAGAGTTGTCAGGCATTTTTCCAAGGACAACTTGAAATGTTTGAATCTATGGGAGAAGTGGAAGAAAAGAAGGGATTAAATGAATTTCCTCAGGAAGTTCTTCCTGGTGTCCTAATGTTATGTGACTTTACTATGTGGGGAGATTACTACTCCAATGCTCCTGCCTGAGGTGTTTCTAGTCTGAGAATCCAAGTCCACTGAAGAAAAACAATCACTGCTCCAGTACTTTTGCAAATTTTCAAGTAATGAGAATTACCTTTGTCAGGTTCATTAAATGAGTTGTGAATAAGAGGAAGGTGATAAGACAAAGGGGGGGATGGGTTAATTAAACATCGTACAAAAATATTTGAAGACACTAAATTCAGAAAGTTCCAGGCTCTCCAGGTAATTTATCCTTTTTGTAACGCCGAAAGACAGGTTGGCTAAAATTCCCTGCAGGAGTCTTATGCCTTGGGAATGCTAGAACTGAAGCCCCCAAAACATCCACTGCTATAAAATACCTCTTCGAAAACAATTTAATACATATTTAAGGAGGGAATTAGCTTCTCTGAATGAGGTATAATAAGTGGTGAAATTCAGCCATGGAGTCTTGGCCTTAATTTATGCTAAGTGGACAATGATTAATGTCAAACGTTAGAGGAATACCTAAGAAATTACCACAGTCACACAAATATCAGAAGACTTTATTATAATTAATGATATTGCTCTGAGAACCAAAGGAAGGATGAGGAGTTTGCATTTTTTATAAAGTGCTGACTATATTATTTGCTTCAGGTAATGATTATGGCACTCAGGCTTGCTAAATGGCAACAGTTCATCTGCAAAGTTTGTAAAGACAGCTCTGGCTACACTCAGGCTCTGTTTAATCTTCATCCTGAATGTGTGCTGCCTGTTTCACATACTGTGTCTCTTAGCGTGACATTCTTATGTTTTGGAGAACCAGGGGTTAGCAAGAACAAAGTAATGTAACCCCCTAATGCTATCCCGATCACCTATTGGGGCCATTCTAAAGAGATCTTCCGAATATCAGAATAAAGTGACAGTTCAAATGACCACTTTGGATTTCTAGCAGATCTATCACGGAGGACTTCAAATCTTTACATATCTAGGGAGGTGGTACACCTCTTTTTAGGTGCAAACAAAATGAGAGAAAGTCTCTGGCATATTATGATTTCTACTATGTGTCATCTGAAATACTTTACATCCAATTTGCTATTTAAACCTCACAAGCAACGTGTGGTGGCAGAATTATCATTTCTATTTTACAGATTAAGAACTGAGGCAAGGAGAACTTCAGTGAACTTGCACTAGGTTACACAGTTGGTAAGTGGTAGAGTTAATGGCAGGTCTAAAGATATCTGGACCCAGATCCCAAGATCCTTCCATCCTCTCATTCTAGAGAATATTGTCTAACTGCTAAGGACAGGGGTATTGATTCCTTACTCTTGGGCCACCCTATTCACTAGCAATATTTCTGTCTTTACTTTTGAACAATAACAGATCCTCGATGCCAAATTGTAGAGTAATACCTAGGAAATTACCATTGTCACACAATTATCAGAAGAATTTCTTATAATTAATGATATTGCTCTGAGGACCAAAGAAAGGATGAGGAGTTTGCGTTTTTTATAAAGTGCTGACTATATTATTTGTTTTAGGTAATGATTACAGCACTCAGGCTATGGAAGTCACTTTTATGCTACATGACTAAGTGCACTTTTTTGATAAATGTGAAGAACACCTTTATTTCAAATATCAGAAATTTATTGGGATAATTTGGCCAGAGCATTGTGGTAAGAGTAATACTATATTACTGTATTGTTTTGTGTGTCTAATACTTATATGATATACAATTTTTTTTTTCTTAGTGATCTATTTGCATTGATCCAGTCATACTTTCTCACCTTATGGACATTGGTCAGATAGATACTGGCTGTCTTCCTCTGTGGTTATGGGTGGTAGTACACAGTTTTCTATGGCTATGGTGTCCCTATGGATGAGGTTGGGAACCTGCTCTGACCTTTGCTAACCTCGCTAACCCTGGTAGGTCTTTGAGAGGGGGAGCTGCTGGCCTAGGGAGCCATCTACCTAGGGACTTTTCACTCCAGATGCTGGCTTACTCATATGGTGCTGATTTTGTTGGAATTCTTGGGTTGTTTCATGGCTCTAATCACAAGAGGTTGTGAAATTAAAATTAACCACAGCTCTTCCAGGATGCTGTTCATACATCTCTCATTGGCAGGCTATGTCATACTTAGCAACAAACATCTCTATGCAGGCGCGCATGACCTGGAAGGCTGGTAAGGCCCATCGTTTCATCTTTCAAGGATGCTACCATTTTTCGACAACTACAAAGGCTCTGGGATTGCTTCTTTGTGCTGCCATCAGAGAGCTTTGATCATTTGTCCACTGATGATTTATTCTGTCTGTGTTACTTTACTGTCACTGTTGTCTTTCCATTAAACTGTGAGTTTCTTCAGAGTAAGAACAGACCTCTTTTTATTTTGTTTATTGCCTTGCACATATTCTGGCACCTAGTAAACATTCAATAAATGACTCTTGAATGAATGGAAAGGAGCAAGGCATGGTTGACTGGACATCACTGACATCAATCCCATGATCCTGGCCTTATTATCATAGTGCCCTAATCATCAGAGCTAACCAGCCATGGCCAAGAGACATCAATCTAATTCCCAAGAAGAGCAAGTTCCAAGAGCAACTCCATGGACATCAGAAAATTGGCATCCTGTATAAAATTAGAATCCATGCTCTTCAGTAAAGGACTGTCTCGTGTGTCCTTTGCTGTGTGCCCTTTGGTGTGAATAATGAGTAGAGATAACCAAATAAGAAAGTGACTTAACTTTTAAGATTTTTTTCCCCCCTAGAGAATTGATTCTATTACTTCAGAGCTGCCTCTACTATCATCGTGACTGTTGTTTTGTTTCTCTGGCAGATATCACACAGCTCCTTTAATGGAGCGTATACTATATGCAGAGAGTTGATAAACCTAATGACCAGGAAAAGCGCTGGTGGCTTTCTTGACTTTGGACTGACTTCCAGAACCTAGAGCCTGAAAAAAATAAGGCAGAATAATTTTAACTTTATTCTTAGCCTAACTTTGCAAGCAGTTTACTTAAAAGTTAAGGATAATGGTCAAGGGAAACAGAGATTTTGTAGGAGATGACATCCCACAAGAAAGGGGTCAGGGCATCCTAGGTCCCCAGAATTTACCGTGGAGATTTGGAGTAGTTACTCCATAAAAGAAATTGTGCTTATTCTACTATCTGATGACAAGAATAGAAGTGTGTGGGGGTGGCAACTGAGGAAGAGAGCAAAGGATGTTATTTGCCTACCAATTTGGCCAATTCATTTTCCCATGGAGCAGGATCAGCTGAGAAAATCTTGCAAAATATAGTGGAAAGATTAGACAGACTTTGGGCATGGTTTCAATTTTTGACCCTACTCCTGACTGCATGGCTTTAGGTAAATTATTGACACCCTCCAAGCTTTGATTCCCTCATTTGTAAAATTAAAAAAATAAAAATAAAAAAAATAAAAAAATTATCTTTGGTTTCAGTGGGAATAAATGAAACAATGCACACAAACTCAGTGTAAAGGCCTACCATATAATAGGTACTCAATAAATATTTAATTTCCTATAGCTACTTATAGTTGTGAACACGTGATTTCATATTCTTTATATCTCAAGTAATCTCCTCTTGCTTTTGTATATGATTGATTCCTATCAAGTCCTACAAAGGAAAGTTCTCCTCTCTGAAGATTTTTTGACCCTCCAAACTGAATTGCTTTTCTTCCTCAGGTCTACAGCCCAGCTTTATTGTCATACTTAAATTACTATATGCATCATCATGTATTAAAATGATTTATACATCTAACTTTATTTGTAGTGTGTTCTTTGAAACAAGAGCTTCTTGTCATATTCTTTATGAGTGGATGTAAATAGCAAGGATTGGGTTATGAGTGCTTTGAGTCATAAATAGAAGGCAAATTTGTACTCTGTTTAATTCGATATAGAAAAATCTGGGAAAATAAAACGCTTTCGGTGAGAACTGAAATGGTATATTGGAGGGAGTATATTATAAAAGGATAATGTGGTGGTCAGAATCAAGGTAAGTTGAACCAAAGACAGAGCTTTCATTAAACTGAAACTCTAGTAAGTTAGTAGAACTTTCACTAGAACAAAGGGAGCTATTCATTCAAATCAGTCATCAGATTAATAAAAAAGAAAAAAAATGAAAACCTTTTATATCCCATTGGTAAGCCAAGAGATATTGTAAAAAAGCATGTTCTTGAAAAACAATCTAGCAATTACCATGGATCACTAAGTGAGTTTAAGAGAGGAGGAGTATGAGGAGTAAAGAATGAGTTAAGTGGTTTCCATCTGTGATTTAGGTGATGAACCTATGTGAAGAGAGATAAGGGATCCATCTGGGGTCCTGGGGCTTTGTATACAAAGGGCATCATTATTTTATGAAGAGATAGACACACCTGTGCTCTGAGTTTGCCAGCGAAGCCAATCTGTTTCACATTTTAAACTCAACTCAATTATAAAATCAAGGGATTCCTCTGGAATAGAAGTGTGTCAGAACCACATCACCCTACTCCAAATTAATGTCAATGATCCAATACCAGTGTCCAAACTAGAGCTTTTGTCAAATATGTGTGGTTGCAGAGCTTGCCAACCTGGTTGGCAGCACCAAGATCTCTGCCAGGTTCCCATCTCATGCCACTGACCAATACACAGTATCCTTAGTAACGCAAATCTAAGGCAAAACCAAAATGAATTAAAAAAAAATTCTAGAAATTGTGAGTGGTGTTACCTTGGAAAATTTGGAAAAGTAAAGACAGGCAAAAATCATTATGTGAGTATTTTATATAAATATAAAACAAAAGAAGGAAAAACAAGCGTACTGTATCATTTTTATAAACATTTTTTCATTGGAGTTTAAAAAAGCTATTGTGTGTGTGTGTGTGTGTGTGTGTGTGTGTGTGTGTGTGTGTGCATAAAGGACCGTGGGCTGATGGTAGTTGTATCTAGGTAGAGAATTGTGTACCAATAACATGTGTTTATTCCAGTTGTCATTTAGCAAAAGCTCAAGATTTTTGAAATTAGTTTTTGAATGAGTTTTACAAGGCAACTTAATATTATTTACTTGTTTGTTTCCCCAACGTAACATAGCTTTTTTAAGGGTAAAGTCTAGGACTAGCATAGTAGTATATCTCTAATGCTCCATACACAGCTTGGAATGTGGTAGATCATCAATAAATAATTATCCATTAAGTAAGTAAGAGATGATGGAGGGCAGAGAGAGGGAGTAAGTAAGAGAGAGGGAGGAAACATCAATAGCTAAAATCTTCTAATAATATTTAAAGTTTATTTGCACTCAGGAGCAGTTATCTGGTGGAAATTTATTTGTACACATTTCATGATCCAGGACAAGGGTTGATAGCCTACAATGCTAGTGGTGGCTTTCAGACTGACTTTTACTAGTAGATAGTTTGGTAACCTCTTTGCTGAGCCCTTGTGAGAAGGACCACCCACTACACTCCCAACTCTTGGTTTTACAAGATTCAGAATGTGAATTAACAATCTTCCTTCTCTCAGTTTGAACCTCCCGAGTTTCTACTGGTCTTTTCTTCCCAAGACTGTCTTCTACCTTTGGTACCACTTCAACCCATCAGGCTATATAGTTCTATGTTTTCTTTCACATAAGACATGAGCATTCTAAAATGCAGAACTCCATATCCTACTGTGCATTCAGAGAAAACGCCTCCCTTCTTTATTGTGTAAATCAAAGAGGTGACTCCAGAGATGGATAATTCAATCCAGTTTGTGGAAAGGCATGATTAATATTTATTTATATAGTTTAATATGTCTACAGGAACTGGCTTATCAACTAATATATAGTCAGATATTGTTAGAAGTGCCTACTCAGACTGTTGTTAGAATCAGAAAGTCAAAAGACATGAAGCCAAAGTCAGCCTTTCTCATTAGCCAAATTGTTTTGGTGTTATTATGAGCTGTCCAACACAGTAACCACTAACCATACATGGCTTCTAAAATTTAAATGTAAATGATTAAAAAAAAACTAAAATTTTAATTTTTTAGTTACATCAGCCACATTTCTAAGTACTCAGTAGCCAGATGTAGTGAGTGGCTACCATATTGGAGATAGCACAGAGAACATTATTACTGCAGAAAGTCTATTGTACAGTGCTGTGAAACTTGTATCACTTGGAAAATTTGAAAGAAAGAAAGGAGGCCTTTAGGAGGCCAGCATGAGATTTCGTGTGTTTGTGTGTGCGTGTGCATGTGTGTTTTGCACTTGTGGTATCACTGGAAACAAGAAACAATTATTTTTATGATTTTTCTATTTGTAGACAATGTTTCATGATGTTTGAGACCTCTTCCTGTGAATGGGGCTACTTTTGGATTGGTGCATAAATGACAGAATTATCCAAGGGGCAGAGAACTGTGGTCGAATAAAATGAAACTTACTTTTTTTTTTCTTTCAGATAACTCTTCTGTGCTTTTATTTTCTTTCTGTTCAAATGCTTACATTATTGGGCCTTGAGACTCAAATTCCATAGAATGTGGACCTAATCTTCCCTTTGCTGACCACTGTAATACAACAGCAATGACAGGACATAGTAGGCATATACAGGGGCAAGTGGGACCTAGAACATAAATGGTAATTTCCCTTATGTATGAATACAACTCTAATGGGGTCACGTGGCCAAATGCTTGTTTAGAACCAAAATGTCTGAGAAATGTTTAGCTGAATAGCCAGATCGTGACATTTGTTCTTTACTTTCCTGTTTCCCTTTACTTCCTCTCCCCACCCACCCCTTCTGCCATCTCAATTTTCCTTCTCCTAAACACATATTTACTGAGTGTTCATGAGATTCAAGGAAGAGATCAGTGAACAAACATAGCTCCTATTCTCATGGAGCTTACAGTCATGAAAACAGATTACAAAATTAATTATTCAAGAACACTTTGATAAATGCAATAAAGGAGGAATGCTGAATGATAAGCAAACAACAAGCCTTCATAGCAAGGAGAGTTGACCTGATCTAGAAGGTAAGAGATGGAGGAATAATAAATACTGATACTCTGTTTACCCTTCATTAATTAATTTTTCTCACATGACAGGCTAGAAAAAGTGTGTTGTAGAAACATGACATTTCCGATGTTTCTTTCATGATGACTAAGCCTCTCCAAGCTTCTGGCCCAAATTTCAAGGCTGGTCTCATGAAGCTGTTCTCAGAACAAGAGTTAAGAATCACTGCAGGTGAGAAGAATGGAAGACAGTTGGGAATGGAGAAGGAATGTGGGGGTGCTGCTGTGAGTAATTTTCTACAACACAAAAATAAATTTGTTCCACCAAGGGCTCGGGGCGGGGCGGGGGGAGGTGAGGGCACACACATATTTCTTTGTTGGCATTTATGTTTTCTTGGCAGCTTTGTTGCTCTGGACCCATCTATGTCAACTCATTGATCCTGACTTAGCTTGTTGGCTCTCCCCACTGGATTAAGAAAAAGTGTTACTACAGTATATCAGATCCCATGATAAAATATATTCATCTGTCCCATTGCTGCAAGCTTGTCCTGGCTTTTGTGGTTACGTTATGAGTTGCACTTTTTTCTCCATTCATGTCTTTTGTCTTTCCCTATTATTGTTCTTTTTATCACAGCATCTTTGTCTTTCATCTCCATTCTGCTCAGCCTCTGACTGATGATAAGTTAAGGGCTGTTAATTGCTGATGCCTATAAAATTTTGAGTGATTGCTTATTAAAGGGTTCAGGGTCTTCCTTTGATGACATTTAAGAAATATGATAATGTGTTAAAATACATGTAACATTGTGTGTGTGTGCGTGCGTGCATATGGTTAGTCTTTTCTCAAATGTGCTCATGCGGTGTTACTTTTAGAATGCAGTTGACTCCTCAAAGTGGCTATCAAGGGAATTAGGACTCAAATTAAGGATTATTAAAAAGACATTTACACTGAAATATGTTATTACTGCAAAAGCTGTTCTTGCATTAGCAAAATGAAGTTAGTGGAACAACTGGCATTTACAGCTGAGGCTCTAAATCAAAATTCTGCAAAGCATTCCTCTTTTTCCACTCCAATAGCATCCTCTCCACTATAATTCTGTCACCATGAACTTTGGCAAGCACCTCATTTTAGAGAATGCCAGACAGGCTTAGAAGCCAGTAGAATGCTTGGCTACTACTTTCTGCATTTGCCCCAGACACTGGTTATTTCCTTCCTGGCTTTTGGAAAATTGGCTCAGGAGAAGCTTCAGCTTCTGGACACTCCATTTGAGACTCTAGCATTATTGCAATTTGTCCAGCCAGCTATTTGATTTGTGCTGTGCTATATGTTGGAGCTATTAGGTGAAAAAAAAAACAACAACACATATCTGATCTCTAAGAGCAAAATTTTTGCAGCTTTTTCTAAACTCAGCTTTCTCCTATAATCTCTAGCTCACATGTTGGTACAAATACCATTGGATTATTATGCTGGAAATTTAGGCCTGATCTTTAATTCCTCTTTCTTCTCACCCTCTTCTTATAAGCACTTTCAGAAGCCAACCAGACCTATCATAACACCCATTGTTAATCTTTTCAATATTTCTTGAATCTGCTCCCTCCTCTACTGTTCTTCACCTCATCATCTTTGGTCGATGTCATATTTATTTCTTGCTTACGTAATTGCAACAAAGTCTTAAGTGGTCGCACTGCCATCACTCTTATCCTCTCCATTCGACTTCTTTTTTTCTCAAATGATCTATCTACCACAAATCAGAAGTAAGATGTAAATCTCATCATGTTATGTCTTTTAACAAAATTCCATCGATAAGTAGTCTTATAATTGGCATAGAATTAAGTTTGAACACCTTAAATTGGCATAAAAAAGCCCTTTGCTTACTTTTTAAGCTTCGTCTAGTTTCATGTTACATCTGAAATATATGCAGTTTTTCTATGGACTACTTCACCTTATGATCTCTCTGTTACCCTACATGCATGTGCATGCAACACACACACACACACACACACACACACACACACACACACACACACGGTGACTGGCCAGATGACGCCTTTAAAATTCAAGAGTTGTTGCCCTGAGAAAGTCTTCACTAAACCCCTGGACATCCAGGCTGAGGTGGGGACCCCTCTGCTATGTTTTCATAAAATTACAACCTTACAACAATTACACTCCCTAAGTGTTTTTTGAAAACAGCTTTATTGATATATAATTCATGTCATATAATTCATACATTTAAAATGTACACTACTGTGATTTTTTAGTATTTACAGAGTTGTGCAACCATCAGCACAATTAACTTTAGAACATTTTTATCAATCCCAGAATAAACCTAGTACTGTTAATAGTCACTTTCCATTCTCTACCAAACTTCCCAGCTTTAGGAAATTACTTGGTATTCTACTTCTTGTATCAATAGATTTGCCATTCTGGACATTTTATATAAATAGAATTATGCAATTTATGGTCTTTTGTGACTGACTTCTTTTATTTATCATGAGGTTTTCAAGGTTCAACGATGTCGTAGTATATGACATCTCATTTATTTTAACTTCTTTAATTTTTAAATATTATACTGAATTTGTATACAACATTTTATTTATCTATTGATCATATGGTTGCTTGTATTGTTTTCACTTTTTGGATTTTATGAATAATTCTTCTGTGAACACTCATATACAAGTTTTTGTGTGGACATATGTTTTTCAGGTCTGGATAAATATCTATAAGTGGAATTTCTGGGTCCTATGGCAATTCTGTGTTTATTCTTTTGTGGAACTGCTAGACCGTTTTCCAAAGTAGCTGTACCACTTCATATTTCCACCAGCAATGTATGAAGGGTCTGACTTTTCCACACCCTGACAGCACTTTTTATTAACTCTTTTTGGTTATAAAAGAAGTGGTGTAGTGATATTTCATGATGATTTAGATTTGCATTTCCCTGGTGGCAAATGATGTTGATCATCTTTTCATGGGCTTATTGGGTATGCATTATCTTCACATTTTTGGTTACATTCAATTATGATGAAGTCTAGCATCTATTTTTCCATTTGTTGTTCGTGCTTTAAGTGCCATATCTAAGAAACTATTGCTTAATCCAAGGTCACCAAGTTTTAGTCCTCCGTTTATTTTAATAGTTTTATAATTTTATCTCTTAGGTATAGAACTTTGATCTATTTTTAGTTACTTTCAATGTATTGTATAATGTTGGGACCCAACTTTGTTGTTTTCCATGTAGTTATTCAGTTGCCCAACAACATCACCTCAATTTAATTGTTTTGACACTTTGTTGAAAATTAATTCACCATAAATGTGAGGGTTTTTTTCTGGGTTTTCAATTCTATCTCATAAGGTTATGTCTAACTTTATGCCGGTACTGAACTGTCTTGATTATTGTAGTTCGAAGTAAGTTTTGAAATTGGGAAAGGTGAGCACTCTAACTTTTATTTTATTTATTTTTTGAAGATTATTTCGGCTATTGTGTGTTCCTTGAATTTTTATATGAATTTTAGAATTGGCTTTTCAATTTCTGTAAAGAAGCCATTTGGAGTTTCGATAGAGATTATATTCAATTTGAAGATCAATTATGGAAGTATTGCCATCCTTACAATATAGTCTTTTCATCCATGAACATGGGATGCCTTTTCATGTATATAATATATTTTTAAAATTTTTTTCAGTGTTTTGTAGTTTTCAGAACTAATCGTATGTTTTTCAATTATTTTGTTAAATTCATTCTTAAGTGTTTTAATCTTATTGTAAACAAAATTCTTTTCTAAATTTTATTTTTGGATTGTACATTGCAAGTGTATAAAAATTCAATTGCTTTTTGTATATTGATCTTATATCCTGCAACCTTCCCGTGCTTGTTTATTAGTTCTAATAGTTTTTAGAATTTTCTTAGGACTTTCTCTATAAAAAATCATGTCACTGAAAGTAGAGATGGCTTTACTTCTTTCTTTAAAATCCAGATGCTATTTATTTATTTAATTTGTTCCTGAACTTAAGGAAAATATTTTGTCTTCACTATGAAGTAGGGTGTTAGCTGTGGATTATATAGATATAGATATATCCTTTATTATCTTGAGAGAATTTGCTTC
Organism: Pteropus medius; assembly: GCF_902729225.1. Lineage (NCBI taxonomy): Eukaryota > Metazoa > Chordata > Mammalia > Chiroptera > Pteropodidae > Pteropus > Pteropus medius. The sequence continues at coordinate 2,104,969 of NW_024344436.1, read as the reverse complement.
TAATCATAGTTTGTTGAGTGTTTTTATCATGAAGATGTGTTTAATTTTGTCAAATAATTTTTCTGTGTCTGTTTAGATTATACTTTATCCTTTTTTCTATTAACATGGTAAATTATACTAATTAATTTTCATATGTCAATAAATTTTGCTTTTCTTGGATAAATCTAGTGTAGTTATAGGTGAGATCACTAAATCACTAAATCCAACAGTTGTTTCTTAGGCTTCATTCCTGGACTTCTCTAGAGAAATCTAATATAGATCTATTTATATTTTCTAACTCTTCTTCACGTCGGTTTTTGTTCTTTGTATCTTTCTAAGACTTTATTTCATCAAGGACATATAATTTGTTAGTGTACAGTTGTTTATATTGTTCTTTTATCTTTTTTTCTTTTGTAAAAAGGAAACTAAATTTACTTCTGTAGAGTTTTTAGTGATGTCTCTTTTTCAATTTTGATTTTATTAATTTCAGTTTTCTTTTTGAATTTTTTGGTCAGTTAGTCTAGTTGAAGGTTTGTCAATTTTATTGATCTTTTAAAAGAACAAACATTTGGTTTTCTTGATTTATATTATTGTTTTCCTTTAGCTATTTCATTAACTTTCATGTTAATTTAATTAATCTGCTTCTTATAGATTTTGTTTGCTCTTCTTTTTCCCAGCACCTTAATGTGGAAAGTTATTAATTTGAGATCTTTATTTTTTTAAATATTGATGCTTATAGTTATAAATTAAGAAAAAAATAAGGTATTAGAATAACTATATGTGGTGTCAGATGGGTACTAGATATATTGGGGTAATCATTTTATAAGGTATATGTGAACTATAATTGAAAAATAAATTCGAAAATATAAATTTAAAAAGAAAAGAAAGTAGAAATATTTATTTATAATGTCTTTTACAATTACATAATTAACTTTTATGGTATATTTTTAAAGATTATTTTTTAGAGAAGTTTAGATTTATAGCTATATTGAGAGAAGGGTACAGAAATTTTCTATATACACAGCTTGCCCCTAAACACGCATAGCTTCCCACCTCCCATATACTTAATATCACTCACCAGAACAGTATTTTTTTCCTTCCTTCCTTCCTTCCTTCCTCCCTTCCTTCCTTCCTTCCTTCCTTCCTTCCTTCCTTCCTTCCCTTCCTTCCTTCCTTCCTTCTTCCCTTCTTTCCTTTCTTCCTTCCTCCCTCTCTCCCTCCCTCCCTTCCTTTCTTCCTTCTTTCCTTCCTTCCTTCCTTACTTTCTTCTTTCCTTTCTTTCAGATTTATCAGATTTTATATATAGATGATCTTGCCGTTTGTGAACAAAGACAGTTTTATTCTCTTCCCAATTTGCATATCTTTTATTTCCTCCTTGTCTTCTTGCATTAGTTAGACCAGCCAGTATGATGTTGAACAGAGTTAGAAGTGGTGCAGTGAGACATCCTTTTCTTGTACCTAGCCTGGGAAGGATAGCTTTTTATTTCTTAGTATTAAGTATGATGATAGCTGTAGACTGTTTGTAGATATTCTTTATCAATTTGAGGAAGTTTCTACTTTTAGTTTACTGAGTTTTCATCATGAATGGGTGTTGGATTTTGTCAAACGCTTTTTATTAATTATGTGATTTTTTTTTTAGCCTATTGATGTAATAGATTACATTAATTGATTTTGAATGTTGAACCAGCCCTGTATACCTGGAATAAGTGCCACTTGGTCATGTTGTATAATAGTTTTGAACATTGTAGGTTTCGATATGTTAATATTTTGTTGATTTTTGCATCTATGTTTAGAAATATTGGTCTATAGTTTTCAATTTTTGTAATGTCCATGCTGATTTTGGTACTAGGGTAAATCTGGTCTCATAGAATGAGTTAGGAAGTATTCACTCTCCTTCTATCTTCTGAAAGAGATTGCAGAAAATTATTGGTATAATTTCTTTCTTAAATGTGTTGTAGAATCTACTGTTAACTCATCTAAGCCTTCTGCTTTCTGTCTTGGAAAGTTATGAATTATTGATTAAAATTTTTACATAGACATAGGCCTATTCAGATGATCTATTTCTTTCTTTGTGAGTTTTGACAGGTTATGTCTTATATGGAATTGGTCCATTCAACTAAGTTATCAAATTTCTGGGCATAGGCAAATGTGTGATCAAATTGCAGGTTTTTATATGGGTTCAAGTCACTTTCTGGGGTCTGCCCTTCTTAGCAAAATTGTGCTTTCAGCCTGAGAATGGTTTTATTTTGCCTTTATGTTAAGGATTGTTTTTCTGGATATAAGATTCTTAGTTGTGAGCATGCTGAATATATCATTAACTACTTCCTAGCCTCTATTGTTTCTAGTGAGAAATAAGAACTTAATCTTATTTGGCGTCTCTTATGCATGGCATTATTTTTTTTCTTACTTTTCTTTTCTTTGCTTTTTTCCTTCTTGCTTGTATTTTTGTTTTAGTATTTTTATTATTATGTGTTGGGATGTATATCTCTTTGCATTTAATTTACCTAGAGTTCCATGAGCTTTCTGGATGTGTAGATTTATACATTTCATCAAACTTAGATTGTTGTCTACTATTTTTAAAAAAATATTTTGAACATTTTCTGCATCATTCTCCTCTAGTTTTGCTAATGTCCTTACAAATATCTTGCTGCACTTAAATTTCTCTGAGGCTCTGTCATTTTTTTCTTCATATTACACACTGTATTAATCTATCTTCAAGTTTACTGCTTTTAAGTTTTTGTCAAGTAACCAGTCTAAGCCCCTTTCTGTACTAAAGGCAGTATCTGTTGCCTGTCTTTTTAAAAATGTATGGTCACACTTTTCTGTTTGCGTGTCTCATAATTATTTTTTGAAAACTGGACGTATTGGATAATTTAGCAACTTTATTATATTTTATTTATTTATTTTAAGCGAGGCAACCCTTGGTTGACCTCACAGATTGCAAAGACCTTGTCAGCTTACGCCTACAGCACCTGGTCTTCCTAGGTGGTCTCCCATCCAAGTACTAACCAGGCCTGATCCTGCTTAGCTTCTGAGATCAGAGGGGATTAGACTTGTTCAGGGTGGCATGGCCGTAGATTTAATTTAGCAACTTTAGATACTAATCTTCATTTCCTGGGCTTTCTGTTGTTGTATGCTTGTTTATTTTCTTAATGACCTGGCTAGGCTATTTTATTAAAGTATATTTCTTCCACAATGTAAAGACTCTGATATCATTCCACAGAGGACACAGAATTGGGCATGTGTTATTGCCTTTGCATGAAAGTGGTTTTAGCAGGACTTCCTTTGACAGTCTCCTTTCATTTAGAGTTTTCTGCTTCTGTTGGTGGTACATGTAACCTTAATTACAAAAATTACCGGTTAATTGTTCTATAGTTTTTGACAATGACAAAGGCATAAGTTGCTTCTTATCCAATTAAAATTAGGATCTTGTGCAGGATACTTTTTGAAACCAATCTTTGAGGTTAGTTCTATCCTCAAAGGTCTTTTCTTAGCTGTTTCTTTCCATGATTCTCTCTAGTTAACTGTCTGGACCATGGTTTATCTTATTGCTCTCATAGGGCTACAAATCTACTTATATTGGCTTAATACCAAAAGCTCCATTACTTTCAAGGCTCAACCTTCCCTATGCTCTGTTCCATATTATGTTGTTCATTTGAGAAAAGTACCAGACTTTTATTTTCTTGTGGTCTGCCTCCTCCCATCCACCAAGAAAAATCTTGAAGCCACTGGCTTGGAGCTGAGGCAGGGACTGTGGTCTGCTTGTCTCAGAGAGATATTCTACTTTACTGTCAGGGTGCTGGGTATGGACAATAGCCTCTGTTCTTCTCAGATTTTCTCTCCTGCTGGAATCCTCTTCTTATAAGCAAGCTGGGGTGAAGATGATCAGGACCTCATTACTCTCAGCTGGTCAGGCCTCTACTCTTTCAGCGGGGCTGGCCTTATCTCTCAGACACACTTACCTAGAACTTAGCCTGGGCAACATAAAGCTGTGATCAATGAGAAATGCCTGTGGCTTGCCCCTCCCAAGCAGGTACTGTAGCCCTAGACGGGTGTTATAGGATAGGAAGCCTCATCTTCCTGGCCACATACACATAGAGTGGGACTTTCATCATGCAGAACTGGCGGGGAGCAGAGTGAACATATTGTAGCTCAAGTGCCACAAACTGGTCTTACCAAAATTTAGTAGATTTTCTTAAATAAATGTTTATTTATTGCATGATAGTGTGACAATTTCCAGAGATTTTAAATGTTGTTTTTAAATAATTTTAAGCAATTATGGTTGTTTCATTGGGAAGCAGGCTCTCAAAGCTCCTCAAACCACTATTGTTGACATTGTATTTTTGATTGAGTGTGTGCATTTATGTGTGTGTTGCAGGGTGCACCGTTGGACTCTTTTATTTCTAAGATTATTTTTACATATGGTAAATGGTCATGGTAGTGATTTACAGTACTGATATAAAGTTTTCTTTTAAAAGCAAATTAATTTAAACTATTTGTTTCTGTAATAGAAAGATTTAGTAGTGATGAAAATCATAACCCTTACCAAAGTAAAGAGAACATCAACATACTATGTTAAATTGGGGAAATAAAAAAAGCAAATGAATGGTTCTAAAAGAAAATATCTTTTTAGCTCTGACTCTAAACATGGATGAGTAGTAGTCATAGCACTTTTACTCATCATCAACATTTATATTCACTCCTAGCCTCAGATTTTGTTTTCTAATATTCTTCACTAAAAAAAAAAAAAAAAAAAAAATCTAGGACTTCCAAGAAAAGGGCAGTAATAAAAACAAAGAAGTTGGCTTAAAGGAACTCTACTGGGAAATTTGTAATAATTTGAATATTAAGGAGGATAATAGTTATGGCTAATTACGAAAGTTTTGAAAGGTTAAAAAGTTGTCATACAAAAAAAGGATAAAATAAAAAAATTAATTTTATTGGTTTGAATAGTAGACAGATGTTATTATATGGGGGCATTTTATTCTTCTAAGTACATATCTGCAAAGCACAGATATTTACTTTTTTGTATCTGTGTAAATAGAATTTGGTAAATATAGGATACTTGGAATAAGTCAAATAGTTCTAGATAAATTGGGAGCTGTATCAAGAACTCATTAAAAACTAATCTGTAAAATGGATCATATGTATTCTGGTGGCTTATCAGTTAGAAAAGGATATGTTGGTTAATAACCACAAATTATCACTTACTATCAAATTTTAGTTTGTTTCAAGATATTATGTGTCAAATAACCTATTCTCCTAAAAGAAGTCTAAATGTGCAATTAATTCTGCATCACCAAGTATATAGCAACCTCCAACTGACACTTCTAATAGGAATAAGATGCTTTTAAGGCCTACATTTGTTTTTAATAATGTAATAAAATTAGTAAATGTGTTATGAGGCAGAATAATGGCAGGGAAATATAATATGGTAGTGAGACAGCCAGACAATAATAGGAAAACAAGATTTCAAGTGAATATTATTCTAGAAAAAGGTTCTAATTGGCAAAATACTTAAAAGTAAATAAAAAATGTGGACCCAAATGCTTTATCAACATAACTAGTTAAGATATGGAAAGAAACTCAATCTGACATTATAGAGCTCAAGTTTGAGTCACATTTGAGAAAAGCAGCTACATTTTGCACCCAGACCAAGAATCCATTAATTTATAATCCAGGTCCTGTAATCTTGGCTGGTCTGAGATAATATCATTTATCCTTTTTGTCTGATAAAATTATTACAATATTAAGAAAATATCTGAATAAGTTTAAAAACAACCTTAAGAAGGTATCATATGAGGATGACTATAGGTAAGTATAAACACAAGTGCATAAATAATGAGGCAATGAACTAATTCCATGATGCCTATAATTTAGAATAGGTTTTAGAGTGAGCACAGTGAGCACAATTTTTTTTCAGAAAATTTAGATAATAATTGTGTGTATATTTCACTTGTTATTTAAGGTAGTTGAAGCATTTAAAAGAATCAGTTATTCTGAATTAGTAAATGTGACTTAAATTGTTTAAGAAAAGTTTATTAATATTATGAGTCCATCCATGTCTAAATAAACTTGTTCAACATTTATTAAATACAAATGTAATAAATTATTTAATAAAGTACAAATGATGAGTATTTTTCTTTATGAAAAATAAACCCTTGGACATAAATCTAATCAACAGTGAAAAATGAGTGATTCAAAGAAAAGTATTAAATAGTGATAAAGATGGTACACAGTTAAGGGTTTGAGGCAACAAAATGAAAAGACATGAAGATAACTGTATTTGGGAAACCTGTTTTAATGGTTAAAAACAGCTATTGGTGTTGTATAGATCTGTGTTTAAATTCCTGGAGGTACATCATTTATTAGCTGTATGATTTGAAAGACAGTTACCTAAACTTTTAATCTCTTATTGTTCTCATATGAAACACTAAGAAAACAATACTTCCCTTCTAAGGGTAAATAAATATAACGGTTTAGCTTAGCACATGATCCATGATGACATTTTCAATAAGTCGTCAGTATTCATTTTATCATCTTTTAAAAATTCAAATATTCTTGCCTTTGAGGGGAAACTTGGTAAAATGGCATAGATTATAGAAGCTTCATTCATTCCTTCTTGCAACCACATCAAAGATGAGATGGAATCACAGAGCAAACAGTAAGAAGAATCGCTTGAGGGTCTAGAGGAACAGAAGCCCTACAACTAGGGAGAGAAATAAGAAATCACCTTACAATGGTTGCTGGTAGGAGAGGGTGAAGATATTGAGGCTGTCCGATCCACAGTGGCTTAGTGGGATAGAGACTACAGCAGCTTCAGCCAGCAGCTGCAGATGCCTCTTAAAGGGGCCCTGTCTGAGCGGACTTTCGCGGTAATGGACCTGCTCACTCTGAGCACCAGAGCCAGGTTGGCTGCTCCAGGAACACCAGGGACTTACAGGGGGACACTGAGTTGTCGGAGCGAAGGTCAGAGGTGAGGCTTTCTCTCGGGCAGAAGTGCTGGCCGTATCCATTGTTTCTCTGTTGATCCTTCCCACCTCCCAGCGGTCAGACACAGCGTTGCCATAGCTGAGATGTCATCAAACTGGATAACAGAGGTCAGTCTGCCTAGAAGACTCCCTGAATCTCCACCTCTCCCAACTCCCAGATCTACACAAGTCACATCTAGCTGTGTCCTTGAGGAGTTCTGTGCCACTTGCTGAGCAATGCCAAGACTTACATTGGTGGCAAATAACCTTGGTTTCTGGCACGGCTTCTTGAGGCAATATAAGCACAGCATCTGTGGATAGCTTGCTGAATCTTACCAGGTGGCCCCAGAGGCCCCAGAGGGGCACAAGTTGGGGCTAAACTTGGCCTGCAGCTGAACTCATCTCAGGACTATGCCACTGGAAACCTACTACATAAAGCCACACTAATAAAGCTGGAAGACTTAGAAGCTTTAATTAGTACATAGAAACAGACATAGAAAGGCAGCCCGGATTGGAAGACAGAGAAGCTGGAATCATACGAGAGAACAGAGCAGAGATCCAGGAAAAATGGAGTTAAGCAATCTAACAGATGCAGACTTCAAAACACTGGTTATAAAGATGCTCAATGAAATTAAAGGAAGTGTAGATGAATTCAGTGAGAACTTTAACTAAGAGATAAAAAACATAAATGGAAATGGAAATTATAAAAGGGAACCAGTCAGAAATGAAGAATACATTACCTGAAATGAAGAATATATTAGATGGAATAAATAGAGTGAATAAAGAAGAGGATTGAACCACTGATATAGAGGACAGTCAATCAGAATGTCAGAATGTTAAGAAAAAAGTAACCAAGAATATAATTATAATTTAAGGAGGCCATGGAATAAAATTAAGGGTAACAACATTCATGTCATAGGGGTACCTGAAGATGGAGACCAAGAAGTTGCATATATATTTGAAGAAATAATGATGGAAAACTTCCCTAATCTGGTGAAAGAAATAGACTTTCAAACCCAGGAAGCTCAGAGAGTCCCCAAAAAATGAACTCGAAGAGGCTCACACCAAGACACATCATAATTAAAATGCCAAATTTTAAATGCAAAGAGAGAATCTTAAAAGCAGCAAGAGAAAAAGAGTTTGTTACCTATATGGGAGCTCCCATAAGACAAGCAGCTGATTTCTCAAAAGAAACTTTACAGGACAAAAGGACTTGGCACAAAATATTTAAAGTGTTGAAAGCCAGTATCTACAACCAAGAATACTTTACCCAGGAAAGCTATCACTTAGAGTCAGAGGACAGATAAAGATCTTTCCGGACAAAAATAAGCTAAATGAATTTGTCACCACCAAGCCAGTATTACAGGAAATATTGGAAGGACTTTTTTAAGAAAAAAAAAGTATCAAAAATATGAATAAAGAATAGTAATAACTACATTCCTATCAACAAGTACCTCATATGGAAAAAAATTAAGTGCTCCAACTAGAAGATCAGGAAGCTGAATGGATAAGAAAACAAGTCCTCTACATATGCTGCCTACAAGAGATTCACTTCAGATTAAAGGACAAACACAGACTAAAAGGAAGGGGATGGGAAAAGATATTGTCTTGATGGACCTAGAGGGTATTATGCTGAATGAAATAAGTTAGATAAAAAAAGAAAAATATTGCATGATTTCATGTACATGTGGAATCTAAAGAACAAAATAAACAACAATGACAATGGAAACTAAAACAAACTCATAGATACAGAGATTATTTTGAGGCCTACTAGACAGGAGGGGGAGTTGGGGGGATGTTGAAAAAGGGCAAAGAGATTAAGAGGTACAAATTGATAGTTACAAAGTAGACAAAATAAGGAAAATGGTCAACAGTGTTCTAACAAATATGTAAGGAGGAAGAGGGGTACTTGATTTAGTGGGGTGATCGCTTCCTGAGTTATATAGATCTCTAATCACTATGTTGCACAAATGAAATAAATATATTATTGTATACCAATTAAAAATGAAAACAAAACTCATTAAATTATATAACGTAAATGTGAGAAACTGTTTATTATAATTCAATAAAGCTAAGGAGAGAATTCAAATATTCTTGGGAAGGAGAGTATAATAAATTAAGTCAGTTCATGCTTATCCTCATTTTACAATGCTGTTCCTTTTTTTTTTTTTCCACAGTCAAGCCCCTGAAATTGTTACATCATAGTTTTCTCCTACTTCCTCCACCTTTAATCACCTCTCAGCCTATAGCCATCTAACTTCTATTTCTACCATTTTACTGAAATATCTCTTATACTTTTCGGGCTTTATTAAACAATTTCTATGTTGTAGCGTTTGACAACATTGACATACCCTTCAATCTAATTTCCTTTCATTGTTTCCTTGCTAATGTCTTTGCTATTTCTCCTCTTCCTCTAATCACTTCTCAGTCCTTTGGCTGAGGCATCTATATCTGTCAGACCTAAATAAGGCCATTCATCAGGATACTATTCCCTGACTTTTTTCTTCATTCGGCTCATTCTTACTAGGGAAAATCATCCAACGCAATACCATGATCATTCTAAAATCTCTATTCATGGCTTTGATTTCTTACAAGTTCTAGTACTACATAAATAAGTAACAAATAATTCAATATATAAGCATGTCCAGCTCAAAAAATTAAACCCAAAATACATTATTCAATCTACTTTTCTTAATTTAGTTAGAGATAACACCATTCATCTTATTCAAGTATTGTACCTGGGATTTTTTTTCTTTCTTTTTTTCCTCACACTATGAGTGCCCACTATGTGCCAACCACTTTGCTGCATGCTCAGATTGATTGTTGTGTGTGTGTGTGTGTGTGTGTGTGTGTGTGTGTGTGTGTGTGTATGTATGTCTGTGTGAGAGAGAGACAGAGACAGAGATAGAGAGTTACACAGAGAGAGAATGAGAGAGAAGATAACATTTCTATCCTCACAGAGTTTGTACTTGCTGTGAAGGAGATAAACAATATAGAAATCACACACAAAAAATGTGCACTGTGAAAACATTTATTATTGGTACCTGACTTAGGAAAGTTAAGGAAGTTTTCATTAAGAAAGTGTTGACTGAGTTGGGTCTAAAAGACGTCTAAGAGTTAGCTAGGCAAAGCGAATGGCATTCCAATCCGAGGGAACAGTACGTGCAAGGTCTTTTGGGAGTGAAGGATCGCGATGCACTTTAGGAACTGAAAGAAGGGCAACTGTAGCAAGAATAGATAGAGTACTAAATGGGGCTGAATGGTAAGTAGAAGCTAGAATTTTGGCCTTTACCTTAAGGTTAATTTTAAGCATTATCAGTTTGGCTTTAGATATTTTCATTCATTTATTGTTCTTATATTTATTGAATTGAACTAGGTACCAGGCACTTGTCGAGGCTCTTGGGATATATCAGAGAATAAAATAGACAGACTATTGCTGCCCTCTTGGAGCTTACAGTCTTGTGAGGTGAAGCAGGCAAAAATAATACAATAAATAAGTGAGATTACATTTTGGAAAGTAAATGTTCTAGAAATAGAAATAGAGTTGGGTAAGGGGAATTGAGGCTGTCAAAGTATGGAAGATGCTATTTTAAATAGGGTAGGTGCTGTAGCCTACACTGAGAAACTAACATTTGAGCAAAGATTTGAAGGAGGTGAATTAACTAGTCCCACGGATATCTTGTAATGGAGTATTCAGGTAAGTGGAAAAGCTAGTGCAAAGGCCCTAAAGCAAAAGACTATTCGGCATGCTCATACCTAAGGAACAGCGAGCAGACTGTAAGACTGGAGTGGAGTGAATGGGGGTGGAATAAGAAGGATTATGTCTAAAATTAATGAGTGGGTGTGCGTGTCACATAGGATCTTCATGGGTCATTGTTAGGACTTTAGTTTTAATCATGAGAAAATTTGCCGAGTCTGTATTTCCTTTTAATTATTCCAGTGCAAATCTCAAATGTCAACTGGGAACTTAAAGAAGGTCATGGATGGATATAAGTTTTTGATTCATCTCTAATTAGCAATTAGAACCATGGATATGGAAGAGATGATCTAGACTAGGGACTGGCAAATTCCATGGGGCAAGTCCAGCCTGCTGGCTTATTTTGTAAATACGGTTTTATTGGAATACAGCCACATCTATTAATTTTTATATTTTTCTATGGCTGCTTTTACTTTAAAATGACAGACTTCAGTAGCTACCATGGAGAATATATGGTCCGCAAAGAATAAAATATTTACTCTCTGGTCTTTGACAGAAAAAGGTTGTTGATCCTTTGTCTAGAAACACAAAACAGTTTGAGTGGAGAAACAAGACTATGACTGCATCTTGGGCGACTCCAACATTTTCTGAGAGTAGGCTAAGGGTGCGAAGCGGGGATATCTAGTGGATATAGTGAAAATCTAGCACAAACTTCACAGGAACTCAAGAAAAGAATGTTTCAGATATTAAAACAGTTTTAATTAATATGGAAACCGATAAAAATTATTTAGATTAAAAACTTCAAGGGCATTGGTTTTCCTAGTAAAAGATGTTTTAGTGGAGAGTTAGGTATAAGAATTAGAGTCAAATGGAAGTGACTTGAGGATTGAATGAGATATGGTGAAATAATATCGAGAATATAGACATCTCTCTGATATGCTTGTCAAGAGGGGGATAAAAATAACAATTTAGGTTAAGGTAATTCTTGGGGTCAAGGAAGGGTTTTGATGTACATTGTTTTCTTGAGACTCTCTGAGCTTCTAGGGGTTGTATGTCTATTTCCTTCACCAGGTGATGGAAGTTTTTTATCATGATTTCTTCAAGTAGCTCTTCAACATCTTGTTTACCTTCAGGTACCCATATGACACAGACACTTTTACATTTACTATGTCCCATAGGCTTCTTAAATTATTATTATAGTCTTGGCTTCTTTTTTCTTGGCATTCTGATTGAGTGTCCTTGGCCTTCCCGTTTTCTATATCGGTAGTTCGATCCCCTTCTTTATTCACTCTGTTGATTTCATCTAATATACTCTTCATCTCGGATAAAGTGTTCTTCATTTCTGACTGCTTCTCTTTTATAATTCCCTTTTCTATATTTATGTTTTTATCTCTTTGTTAAAGTTCTCGCTGAATTCATCTACACTTCCTCTAAGTTCATTAAGCATCTTTATAACCAGTGTCTATTTTATTTTATTTTATTTACTTATTGATTTATTAATTTATTTAATTTATTTATTTTTAGGTGAGGCAACCTTTGGTTGACCTCACAGATTGCAAGAACCTTGTCAGCTTACAATCCCTTATTTTTTTTATTTTTTATGCCTTCAGCACCTGGTCTTCCTAGGTGGTCTCCTATCCAAGTACTAACCAGGCTCAATCCTGCTTAGCTTCCGAGATCAGATGGGATCAGGCTTGTTCAGGTTGGTATGGCCGTAGACTATAACCAGTGTTTTGAACTCTGCATCTGTTAGATTGCTTGACAACATTATAGCTGGACCTCTGTTTTGTTCTTTCATATGGTTTCTGCTTCTTTATCTTCCCATTTTGATTGTCTTCTATGTCTGTTTCTATGTACTAAGCAAAGCTCCTAAATCTCCTGGTCTTATTAGTGTGGCTTTGTGTAGTAGGTGTCCAGTGGCACAGTCCTGAGAGGGGTTCAGCTGCAGGCCAAGTTTGGCCCCAGCCTGTGCCCCTCTGGGGCCACCTGATAAGATTCAGCAAGCCATCCACAGATGCTGTGTTTATAGTTCCCTCCACAGTCGGCTGCCACTAATGTGAGTCTTGGCTCTGCTGAGTAAGGAGCACCTGACTCACCAAGGTACACCTGGATGTGGCTTAGGAGAGGCTGCGAGTTGGGGAAAGCAGAGTTTCAGGGAGTCCTCTGGGCAGAGTGACCTCTGTTATCCAGTTTGATGACCTCTCAGCTATGGTGGCACTGCATCTGCTCAACAGAGGAACAATGGATATTGTCGGCAGTTCTGTCCAGGAGAGATCCTAGTCTCTGCCCGTCACTCCGAAAACACAGTATTCCCCTGTAAGTCCCTGGTGCCTCCCGCACAGCTGACCTTGCACTGGTGCTCAGAGAGAGCAGGTCTGTCACTCGCAGACCCGGCCCCTTTAAGAGGTGTCTGTAGCTGCCTGCTGTTGCTACCATAGCCTCTATCCCACTCAGCTGCTGGACCAGGCAGCCTCTCATCCATGCCCCATTCTATCTCCTCCTGTTGCAGTGTTATTTCTTATTTCTCTCCCTAGTTATAGGGCTCGTTTATCTAGATCTTAGGTGGCTTTCCTTGCAGTTTACTCCATGTTTCTGTTGCAACTGTTTTGCTTACAAGAGGATAAACAAAGCCTCTATCATCTATGACATTTTTTCCCCTCTGTGTGTCCACTCTTAATTCTCTACAAAGCTGCCGGAACAATGTTTATATAATGCAGTTCGATCATATAACTGCACTTCAAATGCCCATCAATATTTTCCTAATATAAGGTTCTGTTTTATAGGGTCCTGCTTGTCTCTCAAATCTCTTCTTCTCCCAGGAATGTTATTCTCTACCAATATGAACCCATGTTTTCCAGAGAACTTTCCATGTATTTTACACCTCCGAGCCTTTGTCCATGTATGTTTTCCGCTTGGAGCTTCCCTTATTGTATCATATTTTTGTTCATGTATGTTTTCCGCTTGGAGCTTACCTCATGTATCATATTTTTCTCCCACAGTCATGCTTCTAAATCAAGCCCTTCCCTGGTTTTAGTTTTTCAGGAAGGGTTAATCAATTTTTCCTTTGTATCTTATATATACATCTAACCAAATTGCTTTGACAAATGTTTGTTGAATTTATTTATTTCCTTAACAGTTTCTTCTACTAGACAATGAGCTCCTTGAACGATGATATCTATAACACAGAAGATGCTTAACAAAGGCATGCCAAATTGAAGTGGACTTCACCTGCTCTTACCACAAGCACTCTGCTTTCAAGTAAGTTATCTCTCTTTTGATTCCACTCTTGAAATACAAATTGACCTCTTGGAATTTTTCCTGTAATACCCTTATTAGAAAATGTTAATAACTGGTCAGCGACAGGTGTTAATTAAACTTGCCTTTTCGTTTATTTAGGTTGGTAGCATAGCACTGGCTCTGAGAGAGCCTTAAAGAATATTAACACTGCATCTACCATGACACAACAGACAATTCTCTAGAAATTGATAATGAATTTCGTTGTGGTAAAACAAATCATTGTCTCAATTGTCATTTATCTCCCTTTCTTTAGTAATTTTCATTTATTCACTACATCTCTTTCTCTGATCAGTATAATAAATGCATTTATCTTTAAAGGATGGGAGTTGGCAGAATTTTCCGACACAGAGGAAATCTAAATGTCCCTTAACCAAGCCCCTTTACCTGTTTTAAAATGTAATTTTGGTTAACCATTCAGAGCACTGGGCCTTAATTCTCTAACAGGAATCAATGCTCCTGGAAAAAAAAAAAGTGAAAGCAAATTTTAATTCCTTGATTGGGGTAAAATATTTATACTTGTAATATATTAAAGAAGTTATCAAGATGACTTCATGTAAGTATTATTAAAATATATGACTTCAGAATAAAATGAAATTTCCCTTCTGGTTCTGGGGAAAAAAATAAAACACGACTGGTAGGTATCTTGGAACCACAAAGTAAATAAACCTGGCAAATGCACATCAGACGATCATGCGTAATCCCAAAGTATGTATTAGAATATGTGGCTCTTTTGTTCTTTCATATTTTATTTGCCAATAAAAAGTTAATAAAAAAAAACAAACTAGCACCTTTTGTTGTAGTGATGGGCTTACCTATTTTTCCTTTGGCTTTAAAATTTTCCGTTTCTATTTTTGTGAACAAAACTTGCTGGTCAGTAGACCTCGAGCACCCCCTTTCCTCTAGAAAATGAGAAAACTTAGGGCTCAGCAGAATAAAATAGGTTTAAAAATACTGTTCACCTTTTAAAACCTCTGCCCTAGTTAATTTTTTTCAGCCCATGAATTTGAATAAATATTGAATCAGGAAAACACACAAACATGTGCACATGCATGCATGCACACACATACAACAAAATGAAGGAGAAAAGCAAGTAAACAACGACAAATATGCATTCTTGTAGTTCCCTAAATTAACTAAACTCTGAAAGTCTTCCACAGAACTTGTCAATGACTTTGGGATTTTTATCTTCAGTTATAAAAGAATCAATCATACAAGTTGTCTGGGTCACCTACAAGCTCTGATGATCAACCACTTCAAGGAAAATACTTTTCACACCTTATAATAATACCTTTTTACATCTAGAAAATAGGAATGTTCAAAGAGTTTAGTTTTTCAAGACATTCTCCACTACTCTTATGACCTGCTTTTTGATATACACCCTGTAGGGACTTTCATTCCCATTCTGAAGATAAGAAACCTTATAATAAGTGAAGAGATTTTTGCCCAAGGTCACTCATTTTAACTAGGAACAGGGGCCAGGAACATGAATGCTCTGGTGATTTATTTCATTGGACTCATGGTTATATTTATTTAATAGATAAGTCCTGCATCCATATACTAGCTAATAAATAGAACACTATGATACTTTATGAATCCAGAACCATCAGAGAATAAAATATTGTATGGGAATTTTAAAGATACTCATAACATCTAATTTCCATACAATGCTTTTCTATATGCATAAGACTTTCCCATCCATTGTTTAGTTTATCTTCACAACTTAGATCATTTTATACCTTTGGAGAAACCAAAGTTAAGAAAGAAATTGAAGTTAAGAAAATTGTCCATGTTTACAAAATTGATTGTCGTTAGTGTTGGGATTTGAGCTTTGGCATTTTAACTTATAGTTACATATTCTGATTACTCCAGGAAACTTTTAAGGAAATTTTTTTTTTGTCTCTACAGATACTAAAAATAAGTTTTAGTATAAAGTTGTTTTACGGATATTTACAAACATGTATTATGTCTCTCCTGGTATTCACAGAGAAAGAATACTGAATATAATTTTAAAAGTTTTCCCATTGAGTGGATGGGCTTAATTAATTTTCTTTATTGTGCTTTGCCGTAATCAATATAAGACTATATCTACATTTTATTGTTCTTTTTTTTCTATTTCTCAATAGGCTTAATAGATATCACCTCTGCTGATATGCGTGCTGGCCTCAAAAAAGTCTTTCCTTTTCTTCCTCATTTCATTTTCTAATGTTATGCTTCTAATATACTCCAGGTAGAGACACTAGGTCATTAATCTTATTAAAGTGTTGGTCATGGTAATGGGTAAAATGATCAGTGAGAGACTAAAATTCCCAAATGTTAGTGTGCATAAAAGCTGCTTGGAAAGTCTATAAAATACAGATTCATGGGACTGATCTGGTAGATCTGGAATGGAGCTCAGGAATTTTAACTAATGTCCCTAGTATTCCTGAAGGAGACTTTCTCCTGTCTGTAGTTTAATAAACACTAATATAGGAACTAAATATGTATTTCATGCATGAAACATGCTATCGATTTTATTCCTTTAAAAATGTTTCCTCAATTTTAGGAAAGGCAGCATGGGCCAGTACTGAGAATTTGGAGTCAGTCACACCTGTATTAAAATCCAGTTCTGTCATTTTGTAAATTAAGTCATCTTAATTTCTTAACCTTCTTCAGCCACCATCATATCATCTGGAAAGTGCCTCATTACCTCATCTTGAACGGTTGCTCTTTCTGATCAAACGTGATTGTGACCGTGAAAATGTTTTTATATACCTATACAATTGTTTAGAATTTTACAGTTGGTTGTTGGCAGAAGACTTATTGACAGATCAATTATTTCTTTTGTGAAGTTGAATGGTTTTCTACTTGGTGTAGCCCAAATGCTGTTATAATTCCTGTCTTCTTCATCAAATAAGATACAACATTCAAGACTAGTACATCCTGGCTATCAGCACTGCATGACACAAGAGCCAAATTTGTTCAAGATCCTGCCAGAATGTGAGAGAAACACATATACACACAGAGGGAGAGAGAGCGGGAAAAAAAGTTAAGGGAAAGGAAGGAGAGCTTGCTTTCAGTCAAATAGAAATTGGAAGGTTTTATTGAAGCAAATTCTTCCTCCAGGTTTAGCACCTGCTCAGTCACCCAACTTCCAATTTGAATAAGTGATTAACAACTCATTAACAGATCATTAGCTAAATCAGTTCAGTGTAGTGAAGAGGACCCAGGTTCACTAATTCCCCTGGATTATCACCAAATGCAGACCAAAAAGAAAATTAAATATATCTGATTAAAATGCTAGTAATTGTTTTATTTTTATATCAGAGTGGAGTAAAGTGGTTTGCGGAAAATGACTCTTCCCCTTTGCATCCAGGAAGGCAGGAGTTTGGCCCTGTACTTGTGACCCTCCAGAGTGCAATTCTGGAATAGTTTTACTCCCTAACTCTCCTCTTCATCTCAGATTTTCTCAAATGAGTGGGTGGATGCCTGATTGCTGCTGGATCATTGAATATTTCAGTTATGAGACTCTGCTCTCAATAGCTTCCTGTGCACATGTCAGATGCTGCTTTGGCTACCTAGTGACTGTTCTCTGCTCTTCATCTAAGAAATAAACTTTTTCCCTTTGTTTATAGTCTGCTGAAATGATGAACACATTACACAAACTAAGCCAGTTAGATACTCTTTTCCTCAACACAATCTCTCGCATGGAGATTCAAAAACACCGAAAATGGTTGTCATTTCATTTCATCCCAGAAGTGGCTTAAATCAGTCACTTCTGGTTTCTGCCATTGCAAGTGCCTTGATTTTTGTTTGTTTCCAAGCCTGAGTCTTTAGTTTCTGGATTGTGTGAGTCCCCATTATCTTTTCCATACATCGCCTTTGCCTAAACTATCCTGAATCCATTTCTGTTGCTTCCCACCAAAGAACTCTAACTGCTAATGTGGTTGTTTTAGTTCCTGCTTTCAAACTGGAAAAGAGAGACCAAATTAAGTCTCACACTGGAATCAGTGCTCTCACTCCTCTTGTTTAGAGGGTGTTCTGCCTGTAAGGCATCTTTGTTTCAGAAATTGTCACCACTAATCCATCCATTGCTTATACCAGACAACTAGAAGTCATTCTTGATTCTTTTCTTTATCATCCCTACATTTACCCATCAGTAGATCTGATTGTTTTATCTCTATATTATGTATAGATTCTGGTCATTTGTCTCAATCTTCACTGCCATTCTTGCTATCCTATGAAATATTTTCACACAGCAACACCCTGGCCTTGCACATTTTTAACATGAATTGGATAATTTCACTAGCTCTTTAAACATCTTCAGTGGTTTCCTATTGCACTGAGAATAAAATCCTATTTGACCCACTGGCTGTCTCCTTTTTTTGGCCTTTTCTCATGCCATATCCTTCACTGGGGCGTTCGAGAGACCTGTGCCTCTTTCAGTTCCTTGGACAGGCAGAGCTATTTCCCAGTTCAGGAATTATATTGTGTTGCTATTCTCTCTTTACATGAATCTTTTATCTTTTAGGTCTTAGTTAAATGTCACCTCAGTAGAGAATCCTTCCATGATCATCTTACACAAATAAATTTTGTTTCCTTTGAAGAACTCATAAACATAATTTCCTATTTATTTGTTTGTTTACTTATTTATTTTCTATTTTATCCATTAATAGCATGAACATAAATTATAGTTTGTTTGCAACACTTCTAGTCTATTCCTATTGTCTCAGCAAATTATTAAAGGGCACTCTAAAATTGTCCAGGTTTAAAGTCCTAAACTTTAGATTATAAGCATCATGAGGGCCAATGTTTTTGGTGTAGTGGTAGTGGTGGTGATTATTTTTAAAAACACACCAATATGTACTAAGTTCTTGAAGAAAAATTCTCTTAGGGACCTCATTAAGTCATAATTAAATTATCTTAAATTTACCATCAAAAATCTCACCAAAGGGATCTTCTGGAACATTATAACTCTGTAGTCTCCCATCCCTACTTTGCTGTGACCTATGAGATTTGTTTTCTTCCTCTCAGTGAAAATTTGTATTTCCTGATCTTTTCTAAACCGTTACAATTAGTTTAAGTATGGTTGCTTAAATTAAAAAAAAAATATGCCACCATTCTTCTTTGTTCCCTATTTGCCATCACCTTTCTTTTCTTCCTCTTTTTTAAAACTAATACCATCATCATTCATTAGGCTATCTGAGTTTTATCTCTCTTTATCTTCCAAAATGTACTCATCTCTTTATATTCTCTTTAACATCATACTTTTACTACCAGATTCACAAACTTTTTTTCTGACTTCAGGCTTCCAACCCTATCAACAATTTGGGCTTATAACGAGGCAATTAAAAGCGTAAATGGGTTTCACAGCACCAAGATCCAGATTACCATCATTACTGTGCCACTTTTTAGCTTTGTGACCTCAGGTAGGTACTTAAACTATCTAATTCTTAATTTCTGCATTTGTGAAATGGATGTAGTATTACCACAGAGATATTGTGAAGCTGAATTGAAATGTAAAGCAATAATAAAGAACCTGGAACAAACTAATAATATGATTAATGAATGCCATCATCATTATCATCATCACTGTAATTTTTATGTGACGCACTTAGCACAGTGCCTGGGACAAGTACATGCTACCATTATAACCAGTGGTGCTAGCATCTCTCATGACCACCAGCACCACATCTATGATTCCTGACATTCACTTCCTAGATCTTCATTTCATCTCTACTTGGATATTGCAGCAGCAGCACCATCAGACTCTAAATCTCATCTTTACTCATAATGGCTCAAAATAAAATTTTTCTTTCCTTTCCTTCTTTTCTTCCTTCTTTTTTCTTCTTCCTGCTTACTCATCACTTTTTCCTTCCTGATATTTATACCTATACCAGCCAACTTTTAAAGATAAATATTTTTTTAGCCCCAGACTTAATTTGTTTTAAATTCTTTAGCAGAAGAATAATTAAAAAAAAAAAAAACAGAATTAGCAAGTATTTAAAGAAATATACTTGGATACCTTTAAATATATTCATTAAGTCATATCTAGTGTAATCCTGATCTAATAGCCAGACACTTAATAGGCCCCAAGAGAGCCCTGCCTCCAAGTATTTACATGCTTATCTAATCCCCTTTCTCTGAATGTGGGCTGGACCAAGTGACTCCTTCTAATCAAGAGAGTAAGAGAAATTTGATGGAAGGTCACTTCCATGACAAGGCAACAACAGGTTGTGTCCTCTGTCTTGCTAGCTGAATCCCTCCATTTCCTTCTTAGAGTGCACACTTTGATGAAATGAACTTTGAGATGTGCTGGTGAGCTAAATCCTGCAAACGACCATACAAGTTTGAAGTACAGCCTTCCTCAGTCAAGCCTTGAAATGACTACAGTCCAGCCAACACTTTGCTTTCAGCCTATTAGAAACTTTGAGTAGATGGTTCAGTTATGCCATGCCAATACAGTATGACATTTTAAGCCGCTAAGCTTTGGGAGAATTTGTTACATAAAAATAGATAACTAATGCACCTGGGTAGCCTTTTATATTTGTTTGTTCTCTTATCAAATTGAGGGTGTTGAATGTGGGTTTTTAAAAACACTGTTGTACTATCTGCCTTAATTTGGTCTTCACTGTTGCCTGGAAAGAGTTTGATTTATTCAAGATTTTCTTTCTGTGGTTCTTAACACATTTCGAACTCGCTCCTACACCAACATTCTCAGCTGATAACCCACCCTGCAATTTTAGTGAGAAATTTAACTTTAACCATTTCTGGATCCCTTGTGTCCGTTCTTCTAACTTTTATGTTTCCTGGTGTTTTTAACCATTCTCCCTCTTTTACTTCTCTATCGGAGGATGAGTTGGCTCTCTTTCTTTCTGACAACCAGTCATCTACCTCTCCTCATTATCTATTCCCTCCTACCTTTTCCTAGAGTTTATTATAGCAATTAAACTCTCCTTTTCTTCCTTTTCTTGTAGCATCTACCCCTTTGACACAAACGTTGTTATATCTCACTTAATCTTTTAAAAAATAATAAAACTCTTAACAAATCTACTGTAAGTTCTCCTTCCATTCTTTACCGGCCATAGTTTATACTTACTTCCCTAAGTTTCTCTACTGTTTCTTTAACCATTTATAAACTTTTAGTCTACTTTCATAGTAGAGTTGCTATCTTAGTGAAATATTTTCATCTCTCTCTACAACCACCATTGTATTTATATTCTATCCTCCACTGTCTTTTTGAAACTTCAAACAATATATTTGTGCCTTTTTATTATTCTATTTTCATCCCCAGTTTTGTGCCTTCTTCCTTCTGCTCAGTAAAAGGAGATCCTGGAAAAGATTCTATCCCCAATTTCCCTTTTCTTTATGTATTCTTTACACACACATATATATTAAGCACTTTCTAGGTAATAGACTTAGGTACTACATTTATTTGTTATCTTAGATTTTTTTTCTTCTACTCTGCCTTCATCCTTATTTTAGTTTTCACCGTTACCTGGAAATCACTATATGAAATTCTTGTTAACTCCCATGGAAGTCCTTGGAAGTGCTTTTGCATTTTCTCTACATCAGACTTCAAAATATATTCCATCTACCTTCATCTCTCTCTGCTTATGGCTAAATTAGAATATCGTGTGTATTATTTTTGTATCTGTTCCCTCCATTCCTTCTGCCTTCTATTACCCTAGGTCAGACCCTAATTATTGCTAACAGTTTCTCCTTCTATTAGTCTGTCTCTGTTCTGTTCTGTTCTGTTCTGTTCTTTTCAGGTTCTTTTCCATTTCTTCCCTTCTCTCTCTTCTGCTCTCTCCTTCCTTTCCATTGCTTTCTCTTTTCTTCCTACTACTGCCATTATGTAAACTTGGTTTTATCTATAACATCTCTCAAAGGATTTGTTCTGCTGTAGAGATTCTGACTTAATTAGTCCAGAGAGGGGCCCGAACATTGGCATTTTTAGTGTTAATATACAGCCAGAGTTAAAAAAATAAAATAAAATAAAAATAAATAAACAAACAAAAAACACTGACTCAGGTCACATGAGGAGTATTAATGTTCCCCCACCAATCACTGAATTTCTTAATTTCTTAATCTGGCATTCAAAATGGTCCACACTGTAGTTCCAAAGTTTTTAAAGTCTTAATTCTTAGTACATTCTTATATGGATATTTACCCAACTGAACTATCTATGACACTCATACATTACTTGAGGTCTTTTATAAATATATTTCTACCCATTAAATTTCCATTACCTAAAATTTACAATTGTAGCAAACCTGATATCACTGCCTTATCCTGATTGCTTCACGTGTCAAAATTCTAGTTGATACATTTAAAACCCTTGCAAAATGATAAGAAACAAACTAAAACACCACCATTCAAAAGTTTAGGCAAAGGGCATAAACAGGTATTCACAAAATATAAATCGCTCGTGGCTAGTAAGGAGAAGACAAACTTTACTGGATCAAATATAGATTTCAATGCAATAAGATATCTGCTTATTTCACTTAAAATAATAGTGTTTTTTAAAAGTAATATTTAATTCTGGCCAGGAGCTCATGAGACCAGCAACTTAATTTTCTGTTACTGAGAATATAACTTATATATATATATATTTGCCATATGTGGCAAACTGTAATGGAAATCTTAAAATTATTTTTAATCTATTAATTTCATTCATATACATTTATCCTGAGGAAATTATCAGAAATTCAGAGAAAGATTTATATGTAAAGATATTTAACAATGTGTTATTTATTACAGCAAAACACTGGAAAATAATTAAATGTCCTATAGTAGGGAAATGGCTACATAAATCATTCACACATTGGAATGTTTCCACTAGAAATGATTTTTACAAAATACGTAACAACAGAGAAAAATATGTATGATCTAACTGAAAACCATCTAACACCTTTCTGTAAATTATTGTTTAAAGTGGGAACTTATTTCTTACTCCTATTGTTCCCCTCCTTGAAAGAAATGGAAGGTACATCCATTAAGGATACTTCTGGTCTTTCTTTGCCCCATCACACACTCCACCCCTTGAAAGGTGGTTGAATTTGAACACTCTGCTTTTTCTATTTTCATATCTTTTTGGCTGAAAGAACTCACATTCTGGATTTCTCTATATGTAAAAATTTTACAAGGGCAGCCACTACTGTAGGGAGCCCCATAATTGTCCAACATTGCCTGTGTGGGTTTGTAAGTCTAACAAATTTTATGTTCAAATATGCTAGGTGATTTATATACATCACCTCATTTAGTTTTCACCAAAATTTGAGTAAGTCACTATTCTCTTTTTACAGATGGGGGAAATGGAGGTTAAGCAACTGATTTATTTACCTAGTGTTCTCCAATTAGAAAACTGAGAGAATATTAGACCTTAAGTTTGACTGACTACCTCCCTGGCAGAAGAGGCTGTTTCCTACTTAAAAATAAAAAACAAACCAAAACAAAATAAAGCCCTAATTCAACTTGTAGAAAAATAATTGACTTTCAAACACTTTTATTTTAGAATTTCTAAGAACCACTGGCTGTAAGTTGAAGTGTCAAAAAATTACACAAACAATGTTCAATTTACAGGCAGTGGTTCTGAGAGAGTGAAAAGCCTGAGATGAGAGGATGAGTGTGTGAATCAGTGCCTTTTGCACCCTCTTCCCTGAGCCATGAGTACCCATGCCAGAGAAGAACAACTCTCCAGGAGCTCCTTCAGCAATTCACCATTCTTCAGTAAGATGCTCTCCAATCGTGTGTGCTGCCTTCAAAACTCTAGTTATTGCTTGTAAATTCTACTAAGCCCTGGAAGCCTTGATCCATTTGTGCAGCTTTAATGTTCTGTGAACTAATAAACCAGAATGAGAAGTCAGTTCTTGAGAATTAAATACCCCAGTAAAATGCAAGTTCATTCCCATCAGACATGATGGCTTAGAGGAAATGTCCATTGTATGGTGGTTTGACATGCAAATGTATGTGTAGGATGCCTCTTTTCTGGAGGTACAAGAAGCATCTAAGGCCTTCCTCAGTCACGGTATCAGTGGGGGGTTAGTAGAACACAGATCAGAGACTAAGTCCAGGAATGATCATACTTCTCTTTATTACCAAAAGACATTTGAATAGTGCTTATTTGGCTATAGCGCTGAGCTGAACACAGAACTTCAAAAACTGGATAAAATACTTATCATCTTAGAGTTTACAAAGAATATTTTCAATATGTCTTTACTCTCCCATTGAGAAAATAAAGGGGAGACTCTTGAGTAAAATGAAGCAGACAAATCTCTCTTCATATTAGGTACTAGGAAGTAGTGAACACTAATTCATACACTCATCAACTTATATCCTTCGACTGGTATCCACCATGTATCTGGGTCCCATTCTAGATACAAAGTTTCACTGAAGGGGCTTTCCAAGTCTTTATTTCTCTCTATTCTTCCCCTAGACATGCAATCTCAACTTTATATAACCTCTGAGAAAATCTTTCAGAAACAGTACTTTCATCAAGTAAGTGTTCTAACTATAAGCTATCAAACACTCATTCTTCAGTTATTTGCAAAGTCCAGACATGTCAACCTAGCATACAAGCTTAAAAAGCTAATCTATGGATATACTTTATAACCAATCTCTCATTTCCTACTATTGTTCAAAACAAATTTTTCCAACGAAGCTAGATTTTATTGTGCCCCAATGCACCAGGCTTTCTCTGTCTCTGTCTCTGTCTCTGTCTCTGTCTCTGTCTCTCTCTGTTTCTCTCTGTCTCTCTC